>NW_006400037.1:1489026-1492590 GCF_000299155.1 Elephantulus edwardii
AATTGGCAGCATCAGGATGGATGGTGAAGAGACTGAGATTGTTCACAGCTTTAGTTTGCTTGGCTCCATAGTCAACACTCTTGGCACCAATAGCCAGGAAATTAAAAGGCGCATTGTCAGGCAAAGTCTGTTGTTAGGGACCTTTCCAAAGTACTGAAGAGCAATGGTGTCTCTCTGGAGACGAAGGTGCGTCCAAAACAGGCCATGGTCTTTGCAATTACTTGTTATGCATCAGAGAGTTGGACAATGACCAAGGAAGATAGAAGGAGAATTGATTCCTTGGAGCTGTGGTGCTGGAGAAGTGTATTGGGAGTACCATGGACTGCTAGGAAAACAAACAGATTTGTCCTGGAAAGGGTCAAACCGGGTGGCTTCTTGGAGGCAAGGATTCTGAGGCTCCGTCTAACATACTTTGGACATGTGAGGAGAGGCCGGTCCTTGGAGAAGGACATCGTGCTTGGGAGGGTGGAGGGACAGCACAGAACGGGAAGGCCCTCTATAAGGTGGTTTGATTCAGTGACTGGGATAATCTGGATGGGAGTGTCAGTAACAGTGCGATTGGCACAGGACAGAGCAGAGTTTAGGGTTGTTGTACATAGGGTCACTATGAGTCTCAAGCGACTCGATGGCACGTAACAACCACAGCAACAACCCCTCCCTCCACCCATCAAATTCTGTGACAGTATGATTAACCACCCCACACCTCACCCCTGCCTATCCTTATCCTTCTACTCCCTGTCATTCCTCTACTCCCTCCTTCTTGGATCCTCATACATGTTTTACAATAATAGTGTTATACAGTATTTGTCCTTATGGGTTAGTTCACTTAGCATAATGCTCTCCAGTTAGATAGTAATTTACAAATCATTGCTCCTCATGCTGCATAGTATTTCATCCTGTGAATGTACCATGATTTCTCAATCCATTCAATCATGGTTGGACATTTGGGCTGTTGCCATGTTCATCCAATGGTGAATAACACTGCAATGAACATAGGTATGAACATTTTCTCTGAGTATATTCCAAGCAGTTGAATAGCTGGGTCACATGCAATTTCTATTTTCAGCTTTTTGAGGAAGCAATAAACTGTCTTCCAGAGTAATTATACCATTTTACAATCCCATCAACAATGTATGAGTTCCTGTCCTACCACATCCTCTCTAACATTTATTACTTGCTATACTGTTAAAGTTTACCACTGCTACTGGAGTGAAATGGTATCTCATTCTGGTTTTTATTTGTATCTCTCTTATTTTCAGTGGTTTGGTGCAGTTCTTCCTGTGTCTGTTGGGCACCCAAATATCTTTTTCCATGTATTTTGCCCATTTTGTAATTGTGTTATCAGTATTTTTCTTGTGGAGGCCCCGTAAGATTGTGTAAACTTTTGATATGAGACTCTTGTCTGAAATGATACTGTTGTTATATGCTCTCAAGTCATCTATGACCCATGGCGACCCTATGTACAATGCGACCCTAAACCCTGCTCTATCCTGTGCCAATCTCATTGTCTTCGACACACCTATTTCCATTACCCCAGTCACTGAATCAGTCCATCTCATAGAGGGTCCTCCTCTCCTGCACTGTCCCTCCACCCTCCCAAGTATGATGTCCCACTCCAAGGACTGATCCCTTCTTGTAACATGCCCAAAATACATCAGACAGAGCTTCAGAATCCTTGCCTCCAAGGATCAGCCTTGTTTCACCCTCTCCAGGACAAATCTGTTTGTTCTCTTAGCAGTCCATGGTATATTCAATACTCTTCTCCAACACCACAGCTCGGAGGTATCAATTCTCCTATAATCCCTTATCATTTTCCTGCTCTGTGACACATAGCAAGTGATTGCGAAGACCATGGCCTGTTTCAGGTGCACCTTAGTCTCCAGACTGACACCGTTGTTCTTCAGTACTTTGGACAGGTCTCTGACAGAATTTTCCCAATGCAATGTTGTTGTTGTTGTTGTTGTTGTTGTTGCTGATTGCTGTCAAGTCAAGCACAACTTACAGCAACTCTATGAACAAAATACCTAATGCTTTTCCATAACTATCATCTTTTCTCCCAGTTCATAGAGTTTCCAGAGGATGTAGATGCCACTCCTGCTTCCAATTCCCAATGCAATATGTCTTTTCATTTCCTAACTGCTGGTACCAAGAATGTTGATTTTGGAGCCAAGCAAACTAAAGTTGTTAACAATCTCAGTCTCTTCATCATCTATCATGATGCTGCCAATTGGCCATGTGGTGAGCATCGTTGTTTTCTTGATATTGAGCATCAATCCATATTGAAGGCTGTAGTCCTTGACCTTCTTCAGCAAGTGCTTCAGGTCCTTCTCAGTTTCAGCAAGCAAGGTTGTGTAATCTGCATAACGCAGATTGTTGCTGATACTACAACATGTTTTTTCCATTCAGTAGGTTTTCTTTTTACTCTGTTGGAAAATGTTTTAGATGCACACAGGAATTTGAACTTTAGGCAGTCCCATTCATCAATTTTAGCCTCTTCAGACTGTGCATTTCTGGCTGTGTTTAGTCTCTTTATACTATAGACCAGGCCATCTAAGCTTGATCCACCTGAGTTGATTTTTGTGTCTGGAGTGAAATGTGTATCCTCTTTCAGCTTTCTGCAGTTAGTATTTCAGTTTTGCCAGCACCATTGTTGACAAGGTTGTCATTGCCCCATTTGATACATTTTATTTTCTTGTTGAATATCAGTTGACCATAGATAGCTGGGTCTATTTCTGAATTCTCTTCCATTGGTCTACGTAAGACCATAACAATCTTAACAAGCGCAGACTGATTAATCTCCTTCACACTGAGCCTCTAGCTGATTTTCAGAGGCTGTAAATCACACAGGAGGAGATTGTCCATCTGACTCCTGATGAGATGCTGATGGGTTTGAATCTCCAGAGAGGCATCACCTTTAGGTTACCAGTACAGCTCTCCAGGGACTATGCTATCAAAGCCCCTTAGCATCCAACAATCACCCACTAAGCCACCAAAACAAAAACCAAACCCACTTCTAATGAGTCAATTTCAACTCATAGGGACCCTCTTTGTACAGTG
Source organism: Elephantulus edwardii (assembly GCF_000299155.1). Taxonomy (NCBI): domain Eukaryota; kingdom Metazoa; phylum Chordata; class Mammalia; order Macroscelidea; family Macroscelididae; genus Elephantulus; species Elephantulus edwardii. The sequence continues at coordinate 1,492,084 of NW_006400037.1, forward strand.
TGTGTGTGTGTGTGTGTGTGTGTGTGTGTATACACATGGCCATGCAGTATCCTACCAATTAATAATTATTTCAAAATAAAAGTTTTAAAACTTCTAAAGGCACTTTAAATTGATAATACCAACAATATTATTTACATTTATTTTCTAATTTATTGTGTGGTTCCCCTGATTGTTCTTTTCATTGAATCTTCAACATGCTTCCTTAGATAAATGTACTAATGGTCTTAGATCTGTTTCAAGGAAGGACAAGAACAAGTTTGGGAATACATTGATTTCAATATTAATTGAAAGCGCCTAACAGTAATTTAGAAAATGAGCTGTAATTTGGTGAACTTGACAACAGACGTCATCATCTTCTTCTTTTCCTGTTTTAAAAAATATACTTTAGGCTCAATGTCAAGAAGACAAAGATTCTCACCACTGGACCAATCGGTAGCATCAGGATGGATGGTGAAGAGATTGAGATTGTTCACAGCTTCAGTTTGCTCGGCTCCACGGTCAACACTC
>NW_006400037.1:1492898-1499885 GCF_000299155.1 Elephantulus edwardii
TGGGGCTTCGCCTGACATACTTTGGACATGTTGTAAGGAGAGACAGGTCTTTAGAGAGGGACATCATGCTGGATAGAGTAGAGGGACAGCACAGGAGGGGAAGACCCTCTATGAGGTGGATTAATTCAGTGACTGGGGTAATCGGAATGGGTATGTCAGAGGCAACGTGATTGGCACAGGATAGAGCAGAGTTTAGGGCTGTTGTACATAGGGTCGCTATGAGTCACAAACGACTCGACGGCACATAACAATGAAAACAACAACATACTTTAATTGGTTTATATATAATTATTCATACATATTGTATTTCATTCATGTACACTGTGATTGATATAGTCCTTGATGTATTTTATGCAATTCTATTGATTAATGGCTATTATCATGCCACCTTTATAAGTCTCCATTGGATCTCTCCTATCCCTTCACCCTCCCCTCCCCCACAATTTGTTCACTAACTTCTGTTACTTTAGTGATTTGGTTCCTTCCCCTTTTTCTGCTCCCTCTCCATTTCACCTTCCCCTTTTGAACATTTATACATATCTTTCTTGCTCAGTTATCCTCTTATCACAATGGTGGTCTTATGCAGTATTTGTCCTTGTGAGACTGAATGACTATACTCCACATAATATTCTCTAGCCTCTCCTATATTATATACTATTTTATGAAATCATTGTTTATTAGTGCTGTATAGTATTCTACTGTGTGAATGTACCACAATTTCTCAACCCATCATTTATTAATAGGCGTTTGGGTTATTTCCATTTTCTTGCTATTGTGATTAATGTTGCTATGAACATAGGTGTACATATCTCTATTCATATCTCAGTTCTGATTTCCTTGAGATATATTCCTAGCAGTGGAATAGGTGAACCATATGGGATTCCTGTGCTCAGCGGTTTTTTCATTATTTTTAGATAGGTTTATATACAAAATTGATATACATTTTGTTGAATTTATATATATTATGTTTCTTATATTCTTTAATTCATATTTTGATTCATACAATCATTCCCATCCTGGATCTTTCCTAATCCCTTCATTCTTCCCTCTGCCCACCAAACTCTGCAATCTCATGAACCCCTCCCCTTCTCATCCTTATTTACTACTTGCTGTCCTGTTAAACTTTGCCACTACTACTGTCAATATGTTGTACTGAGGTAACCTGGGGTTCTCTGATGCTGAACCTTGTGCCACTGGGATGTGGCATAACCCTTATCCTTGCTGGGCAGTGTTTGATGGCGCTCCCAGTTTAAGACAAGTTTGGAAGCAGGAGTGGCATCCACTTCCTACATAACATGCCTCTGGAAACTCTATAAATTTTGAGAAATGATAGTTATAGAAAGGCTTCAGATCTTTTGTTCATAGGGTCACTATGAGTTGTGCTCAACTCAACAGCAATCAAAAGCAACAACAACTGGAATAAGATATCTCATTGTGGTTTTGATTTGCTTATTGCCAGTGATTTTGAGCATTTTCATGTGTCTGTTGGTCACTCAAATGTCTTCCTCTGTGAAAGATTTTCCATGTCTTTTGTCCATTTTGTAGTTGGGTTATCAGTATTTTTCTTGCAGAGGCCCAAGTTAGCAGAGTGACAGGATACACAATCAATATACAAAAATCAGGGAGATTCCTCTACAGTAACAAAGGAGGCACAGAAAAGGAAACTAAGAAAGCAGTATCATTTATAATAGCCAACCACAAATTTAGACATTTAGGAGTAAAAGATAGTAAACAGTAAATGTTGGAGAGGCTGTGAAGAGATTGGAACTCTCATGCACTGCTGGTGGGGTTGCAAAATGGTAGAACCACACTGGAAGGCAATTTAATTTGGCATTTCAGAGTTTTGAACAGAGTTCAGCTAGTGGTGGATGGAGCTGTATGCAGTCACCTGGATTGCAGAGCGCAATGACTGCCCACTTCTTGGAGGACCTGGATTTCTTCAAGTACAGAACTACAGAAGTTCCTATAGAACTTGGACAAGAGTTTGGGCCTTTGGGCTAACCTACTTGCTGAAAGTGAGAAGGACTTCAAGCACTTGTTACAGAGGATCAATGAATACAGCCATCAGTATGGATTGCACTTCAATGTCAACAAGACAAAGATTTTTACCACTGGACTGAAAGACAACATCATGATAGATGGAGAAAAGATTGAAACTGTCAACAACTTGTTCTTACTTGGATCCACAATTAACACCCTTGGTACCAGCAGTCAGGAAATAAGAAATATTGCACTGGGAAAAGTCTGCAATTAGGGACCTCATCAAATTATTGGGGAGCAATGATGTCAGTTTGAGGACTAAGGTTCATACAAGGCCATAGTCTTTCCAATCACTTGCTATAAATCTGAGAGCTGGACAATGAATAAAGATGACAGAAGAAGAATTGATGCCTTTGAGCTGGTGGTGTTATAGAAGAGTACTGATCATCCCATTGACCACCAAAAGAACAAAGAAATGTATTTTGGAGAGGGTGCAGCCAGAATGATCTTCAGAGGCAAAGATTATAAGGCTTCACCTCACATACTTTGGACATGTGAGTATTCCTTGGAGAGGGACATAATGATCAGAAAGGTAGTGGGTCAGCAAAGGAGAGAAAGATCCTTGACCAGGTGGATTGACATGGTGACTGCTGCAGTAGGCTCTACTGTTTCAGGAAATAAGAGGATGGCACAGGATAGAATGGGGTTCAGATCTGTTCATAGGGTCACTATGAATCATACTTAACATCACCTAACAACAACAACATGGAAATCTGAAAATTGTTGCTGGAAGCAATACTGTTCAGTTAAATGAGTATCATATTCCGTTTGTAGCAGAGATGAAAGTTTCTTAGCTTTGTATGTTTATTGCATGTAAAGTGGGGCTTCTCGGTTTTTGTACTGCATAAGATTTTCATAAATAAAACTTTTTTCTCATTAAACAACTGACCATAGATATTCTATATCACTCAGATATTTCACTGCTAGGATTATATCCTGAGGAAATTAGAATTGAGACACAAAAGGAGATTTGTGCATCTGTGTTTATAACAGTTATTCACCATAGTAAGAAAATGGAAACATCTATCAACGAATGGATTGAGAAACTCATGTATATTCACATGATGGAATACAATGCAATACATTTCGGGAAATACTACATAACCTGAGAGAGGCTGAAGAGTATTATACTGAGTGCACTAACTTAGTCTCCTGCGGATAAATACTGTATAAGATGATTCTTGTAAAAATAGAAGGCTAACTAGTAAGATATGTACAGAAGTCCAAAAGAGGAAGTGAAGGGAGGATGGGAGGTTGAGGGTGGGAAGTGGAGAAAAATCACAAGGTCTCAGAGTTAGGTGGGCAAAGGGAATGTATGAAGAAATTATGTAAGATCCACTGAGGACCTGAAAAACTGGTTTAACAGTGAGCATAGATCAATAGTAATTCATTTCATAAACTATAATGTATGGGAATGATCATATGAAACATTGGAATGTGAGAGACACAATGTATAAGAATTTTGTATGCAAACAAAAATAAAATAAAAATTCTTTTATTTTATATTGGTTTGCATACAAAATTCCAATACAAACCAATGTTGTTGTTGTTGTTGCTGTTATGTGACATTGAGGCACCTGCAACTCATAGTGACCCTATGTATGTACAATAGCTCTGAATCCTGCCCTATACTCATCCAGTCTCACTGTTTCCAATATACCTACCCCTATTACCCCAGTTACTATGTCAATCTCATCTCATCTGGGGTCTTCCTCTCCTGAACTGTTCCTCCACCCTTCCAAGCATGATGGTCTTCTCCAAGAACTGGTTCCTCCTTGGCAACATTCTCAAAGTGCGTGGGATGGATCTTCAAAATACTCACCTCCAAGGAGCAGCTTGATTTTACCCTCTCCAAGATAGATCGATTTTTTTCCCTTGGAAGTCCATGGTATGCTTAAGCTTTTTCTCCAGCACCACAACTCAAAGGCATCAATTCTTCTGTCATCCTTCATAATTGCCCAGCTCCTGAAGCATAGCAAGTAACAATGAAGACCATGGCCTGAATCAGGCACACCTTTGTCTCTAGACTTATATCATTGCTCTTTGGTACTTTGGAGAGGTCCCTGAGAGCAGATTTGTCTGATGCAATTTGTCTTTGGATTTCCTGACTGCTGGTGTCAAGAGTGTTGATAGTGGAGATGAACAGATTGCAATTATTAACAAGCTCAATCTCATCTTCAGCTATCATGGCGTTTCCAATTGGTTGATTGGTGAGAATCTTTGTTTTCTTACTGAGTTTCAGACTGTCTTGAAGCCTATAGACCTTGACCTTCAGCAATAAATGCTTCAAGTAGTCCTCCGTTTCAGCAAGCAATATTGTGTCATCTACATAACCCAGGTTGTTAATGAGTCTTCCTCAATCCAGATGCCACATTCTTCCTCATAAAGTCCAGCCTCCCAAATGATCTGTTCCACATACAGATTGAAAAGCCATGGAAGCAGGACACATCCCTGACACACTCATTTCCTTGCTCTGTGTAAGATTAAAAATACCTTTACGAAGAAAATGACAAAACATTACTGGAAGTAACTATATGTTAAAGTTGTGCCAAGAAATCTAGAGGACAGCCACCTGGCGAACTGACTGGAAGTAACTGTAAGAGATCTAAATAAATGGAAAAATGTTCCCTGTTCTTGGATAGGAAGATTCAACATGGTGAAAATCACAATCCTACCTAAAGCAATCTACATGTTTAATGCTATCCCAATACAGATACTAAACTAACTTTTCAAGGAGATAGAGCACTTGGCAAGTTTATTTGGAAAGACAAGAGACTTCGGGTTCGGGGCACTTCTGAAAACAACAACTAAATAGGACCTGATCTCAAAACCTACTATGTTGTTGTTGTTGTTGTTGTTATGTGCCATCATGTTGCTTGTGATACATAGCAACCCTACGTACATCTCTGAACCTTGCTCTATCTATAAGCCAACATTACTTCCTCTGATTCACTTACCCACATTACCCCAGTCTCTGAGTCAATCCATTTCATCCAAGATCTTCCCCTCCTGCGCTGTTCCTTTACCCTCCCAAGCATAATGTCTCTCTCAAAGGACTAGTCTCTCCTTGTAGTTTGCCCAAAGTACATCAGACAGAGCTTCAGAACCATTGCTTCCAAGGAATACCCTGTTTTCACCCTCTCCAGGATGAACCTGTTTGTTCTGTTAGCAGTCCATGGTATGTTCAACACTGTTCTCCAGCACCACAGCTCAAAGGCATTAATTCTCTATCATCCCTACTCATTGTGCAGCTTTCGGATGCATAGCAAGTAATTGAGAAGACCACAACCTGGATCAGGCACACCTTAGTTTCCAAATTGACCTCATTGCTCTTCAGTATTCTGGAGAGGTCCCTGACAGCAGACTTTCCCAATGCAATGCTCCTTTTGATTTCCTGACTGCTGATAACAAGAGTGTTGATTGTGGAGCCACGCAAACTAAAGCTGTTAACAATCTCAATCTCTTCACCATGTATCATGATGCTGCTAATCTGCCCAATAGTGAGAATCTTTGTTTTCTTGATGTTGAGCTTCAATTCATATTGAAGACTGCAGTCCTTGACCCTATGCAGCAAGTGCTTCAGGTCCTCCTCAGTTACAGCAAATAAAGTTGCATCATCTGCATAACACAGGTGGTTGATGAGTCTTTCTCCAATCCTGACACCACATTCATCCCCATAGAGTCTAGCCTCCCAGATGATCTGTTCCATATATAGGTTGAAAAGGTATGGAGATAGGTTCAGTGGTAGTAATCAAAACAGTATGGTACTGGTACAATGGCAGACACGTAGATTAATGGAACAACATTGAGAATCCAGAAATGTACTGATCTATCTAGCTGGTATTGGGCAAAGGAACAAAACCTATCAAATGGGGAAACAACAACTTCTTCAACAAGTGTTGCGGCGATACTAGACTTTTATCTGCAGAAAGCTGAAGTAGGATCCACATCCTATACCCCACACAAAAAGCAACTTAAGGTGAATCAGAAACCTAGGCGTAAAGCCTCAAACCGTAAAGCTCATCAGAAACACAAAGAGACCAAACTTAGAAGGCCTCGCCTATGATATAAATGTTGTTGTTGTTGTTGTTGTTGTTGTTGTTGTTACATGCCGTCGAGTCACTTGCGACTCATAGCGACCCTATGTACAACAGCCCTAAACCCTGCTTTATCTATCCTGTGCCAATCGCACATGATATAAATAGTCTGGCAAATATCGTGTTTTGCTGGATTCTATTATATAGGCCAGAATTTTGTTGGTTTGGTTTCGTTTAGTCTTTGTTAAGGATTTTTGCGTCTATGTTCATGAGAGATACTGGTCTATAGTTTTCTGTGTGTAACATCTGCCCTGTTTTGGTATTAGAGTAATGTTTGCTTCATAGAATGACTGTGGGAGTGTTTCTTGCTTTTCTAATTTTTAAAAATAAGTAGAATTGGTGATCATTCACCTCTAAATGGCGGAATTCACCAGTGAAGCCATGTGGACCAAGACTTTTTTGGAGGGAGTCCTTTCATGATCTTCTCAATTTCTTCTTTTGTGATGAGTCTGTTGAAGTGTTTCATTTCTGTCTGTCTCATTGTAGATAAGGTGTGGGTTTCTAGGAATTAGTCCATTTCCTCTAGGTTTTCAATTATATCAGCATTCAGCTTTTCATAATATTCCAATGCTATTTCATTTCAACCAGTTCTATCATAATACCATTGTTTTAATTTCTTTTTCGAGTTACTTGTGTCTTTTCTTTTGTTAAGGTTGCAAATGGTTTGTCTATTTTACTACCCTTTCAAAGAACAAGCCCCTGGTTTTGTTGATGGTTTCAGTGGTTTTCCTGTTTTTTATCCCATTGATTTCAGCCTGAAAAGATTGAAATTAATATAGTCCCTATAGTTCTCAGCTGAATTAAACTTAAGTTTCTATAGTTCTCAGCTAAGCTGAACTCAGGAATTTTC
>NW_006400037.1:1501360-1502989 GCF_000299155.1 Elephantulus edwardii
TATGCTGAGTTAAATATCTCAGTCACAAAAGGACAAATACTGCATGGTTCCACTGTTGTAGAACGGGACTGACCTTGGGGTTGGGGAGAGACTGAGAAAGATGGGTTCAATAATGCATACTGCATTGAAACAGATGAGGGAGAAAACTGTTTAAAAGGGATATATGATTAGGTATTTTTGTCATGACAGGAGTCTAGAGTAAAGGCTACACAATGGAGTGGACCTGGGGGAGGGTTTGTAAAACAATAAAATATTTTTTCTTTTACTTTTCCAAGAGGGTAGTGTTCTCGGGGGGAGGGTTGGGAGGGGAGAAAAGTGCAACAATGAATGAATGGAAATCCAAAGTCTCTGTAAATTTTTACTGGAATTACTAATAAATTTAAATTTTAAAAAAGGGGCAAAAAAGCCAAAGATAGCCACATTTAATAAAAGATCATAAGTCAGGTGCTGCCTCTGCGTGGTGCCGTCTCTAATCACTTATGCTAAGCATTTGTGTGTCCTGAGTAAATTGTAAGCATTTACTGATGTTTCTCTTGTTTTCATAGCAATGGGTTAGTTCCTACAAGTTTTGCCTCCATGCATGATACAAGGCTAATATTTTCTTGGAGGTAACCAAAACATCACCAGAAATAATTATTAATACTCCAAGAATGGGAGAATAAAGTTTGTTGTCAAGGAGCATAGTCACTGTAGAAAGTTTGAGAAGCAGAATAAATAATCCAGTAGGTGGCAAACAGATGAATTGGTAAAATTTCTGTGAAATAATAATTGGACTAAGTCTCCCCAACAAAGTGTTTGGATAATCAGCTGGCATGGCTGGAATTGTGAGTCTTACCTGACCGTCATGGCAAGCATGCCACAACAGAAATAGTTATCCATCAGTGAGCGAGAAATCCCAGAGGTTTTGATACGATGTATTTTCATTCATTTCTAGACATTTTGATTTTCTTTTTCTATAAGCCAGTAGTGCTCCAGCAAGGTGTTATTTAACTTCCTTGTGGGTGTTCTTTTTTCCTTTATATTTCTGTTGTTAATTTCTAACTTTGTGGCATTGTGGTCTGAGAAGACACTTTGTACTATTTCAATGTGTTTTAATTTATTATGGCTTCCTTTATGTCCTAATATGTGGTCAATTCTAGAAAAGGTACTGGGTACACTAGAGAAGAAAGTAAAATGAATTTTTTGTTGGATGAAGTAACCTGAATATGTCTAGTAGTCAAGTTGGATGATTGTATATTGTAGTTCTTCTGCATTTCTTTGTTTAGTTTCTATGAAGTTGACCTGTCCTTTGAAGACAATGGTATGTTGAAGTCTTCTATTGTGGTGGTGTCTATTTCTTTCTTCAAAATGAACTATTAACTGTTGTTTTACGTGTTTTTCAAGTCTATCAGTAGGTAAGGAAATGTTAACTATGATTATATCTTTTAATCTATTGTGTCTTTAGTCCTTAAATATACTGATCTTTCTTTTTATGGTGGTTTTCATCCTGAAGTCTAATTTATCAAGGTTAGTATGGCTACTCCTGCTTGCTTGTTTCCTTCCTTCCTTCCTTCCTTCCTTCCTTCCTTCCTTCCTTCCTTCCTTCTTTCTTTCTTTCTTTCTTTCTTTCTTTCTTTCTTTCTTTCTTTC
>NW_006400037.1:1505449-1507496 GCF_000299155.1 Elephantulus edwardii
CCTGTGCTGTGCCTCCACCCTCCCAAGCATGATGTCCTTCTCCAAGGACCGGTCTCTCCTTACAACATGCCCAAAGTATGTTAGACAGAGCCTCAGAATCCTTGCCTCCAAGGAGCCACCCGGTTTGACCCTTTCCAGGATGAATCTGTTTGCTTTCCCAGCAGTCCATGGTACTCCCAATACTCTTCTCCAGCACCACAGCTCAAAGACATCAATTCTTCCTCTATTCTCCTTGGTCATTGTCCAACTCTCTGATGCATAACAAGTGTTTGCAAGACCATGGTCTGTTTTGGACGCACCTTAGTCTCCAGAGAGACACCATTGCTCTTCAGAACTTTGGAAAGGTCCTTAACAGCAGACTTTTCCATGGCAATACACCTTTTCATTTCCTGGCTACTGGTGCCAAGAGTGCTGACTGTGGAGTCAAGCAAATTAAAGCTGTGAACAATCTCAGTCTCTTCACCATCCATCCTGATGCTGCCAATTGGTCCAGTGGTGAGAATCTTTGTTTTCTTGACGTTGAGTCTCAATCCATATTGGAGGCTAGAGTCCTTGACCCCCTGCAGCAAGCGCTTCAGGTCCTCCTCAGTTTCACCAAGAAGAGTTGTGTCATAGAACCAAATAATAGGCTCTTGTGTCCAGGAGAAAATGAATATACTTACCAATAATGTTAATGCTCACCCACGGCTCTTCTGCGAGGATCTGAATAGTTAAAGCGTCCTCCTTTGTTTCCAGCTGGGAGCTGGGGCCTGTCAGTCCTGTCAGGCATGAGGACCTGATGTGGGCCGCCCTTGGCCAAGTGTCCTTCAGAGCCACACTTAAAGCAAGTGAGTGAGAGCTTCCTTTCTACTCCCTTGACTATCTGTGGCTCTCGTCTGTGACACTGTCTACTGAAGTGGCCCAGCTTTCCATAGTGGAAGCAATTCTGACCTCCTTTATTACCTTTGGGTGGCATTGTTTATAGATAGGACTTCCTTTTCCTGACACAGGCCCTAAACTGGCAGCAATAGCTGCCCTTATAATTTTGGCCACTCTCTGGTCTTTTTCTTCCCTCTAGATCCCAGTTGTTAAGAGAGGGAAAAATTTAAACAAATATATAATAAATAATTTTGAACAATATAATCTTTTAAGTTTAAGGGTAGAAATATTATCAATATGATCATTTCCAATCCAGAGATACATGTTCCAATGCAGTTCCTATGTTGCATAAATGGTTTTGGTAAGAAGAATATTGTAAATGTGGATACAGTTCTACAATTCCTCCTCCATGCCATGATATAGTGTTATTAGCCTGAGCAGCTGCAAATTCATTACCTTCCTTACTCTAACTTAATTTTTTTAAATTTACATTTATTATTCATTTCAGTAAAACGTTACAGAGACTTTGGATTTCCATTCATTCATTGTTGCACATTTGTCCCCTCCCGACCTTCCCCCCCACCCCCCGAACACTACCCTCTTGGAAAAGTAAAAGAAAAATTCTTTCATTATTTTACAAACCCTCCCCCAGGTCCACTCCACCATGTAGCCTTCACTCTAGACACCTGTCATGACAAAATACCTAGTCACATATCCCTTTTAAACAGTTTTCTCCCTCATCTGTTTCAATGCAGTATACATTATTGAACCTATTTTTCTCAGTCTCTCCCCAAACCCAAGGTCAGTCCTTTTTTATAACAGTGGCACCATGCAGTATTTGTCCTTTTGTGACGGAGATATTTAATATACTCAGCATAATGTCCTCCAGAGTCACCCATTTTGAATAATTTGCAACTCATGCAAACTTGTTTTCCAGTGCAGCATAGTATTCCATTTTGTGAATATATCATAGCTTCTCTATTCATTTTGTTTGTTGATGGACACATAGGTTGTTTCCAACCCCTTGCTATTGTGAACAAAGACGCAATAAACATGGATGTGCAAATATGCTTGGATGTCAGTTATGGTCTCTTTGATGTATATTCCCAGTAGTGGAATTGCTGGGTCAAATGGTATCTCTATTTGCAACTTTTTGAGAAAGTGCCATACCACCTTCCACAGTGGTTGC
>NW_006400037.1:1507958-1511883 GCF_000299155.1 Elephantulus edwardii
TCTGGGGACTGTCTCTCCTTCTTTCTTATGGATGCCACTTGCATGGTATATTTTTTCCCTCACCCTTTGAATTTTATGTATCTTTCTTCTCATTTCTTTAAATGTATCTCTTGTAGGCAACATATTGATGGATTATAATTTTTAATCCATTCTGCTACTCCTTTTTTCTTAATCATTATGTTTAAATAATTCATATTGACTGTGATTATTGATAAGAAAATGTTATCATTGTCATTTTGCTGTGTTCTGTTTTCTGTTGTTGCTAGTTACCTTGGTTCATCCACTTTTCTCTAATGTCTCTGTGTGAAGGACTTCTTTTAGTATTTCATGTAAAATTTATCACAAATTCCTTAAGTTACTCTCCTGCAAATGGCTAAATGTCTTCTTCATGCTTGAGGGAAAACTGTTGGGTACAGGATTCTAGGCTGGCAATTGTTTTCTTTCAGCCTCCTGTAAATTTTATCCCATTGTCTTCTTTCTTGCATGGTATCTGCTGAGAAGTCAGAACTTAACCTAATTGGTTCTTTTTTATAGGTGACTGATTTTTCTCGGGCTGCTTTTAGTATTAGGCAAGGACATTTTAGTATCTTTGTCTTTGATTTTGCAGAATTTTACTATGATGTGACTTGATATTTTTATTTTTAGGGCTGGTCAATTTATCTGAGCTTCTTTAATGTAGATTTCCTCATTTTTATGATACTTAGGAAGTTTTCTTCTGTGCATCTTCTACAATTTTCTCTGTGACTTCCTCCCCTGGCACTTTCTTGTTCTAGAATTTGAAGCATTCATATATTGTTTGATTTGATTTCATCCATATCATTTTAATGTTTTCATTTTCCCTTTGTCTGTGTTTTGTTGTTTTCATTAAGGTTCTTGTCTTTCTTTTGCTGATTCTCTATTTCATCTTTCCTATATTGCTTTTTTTGTGCCTCCAATATGTGATAGAGTTCTGTATTGTTGGTCTCAATATTCTGAATTAAATTTTCTTGCTTTTCTGCTGCACTTGAACTGTCTTGGTTGTACTCTGTCTTGTAATGGTTTATTTTTTTCATTCTTGTAGCTCTTTATTTATGATTCCTGTTTTTTCTCTCACCATATGTGGCTTTTTCAGTACCATTTCTTTGAACTCCACTTTGGTATATTTCTTCATCTTTCCTGTTTCTTGGATAGTCATTGGACTTGCAATCTGGTCTGATTTTTTAGAAGAAGGCTTGTTTTGTTTTTTTTTCATCATGCTTTACCCTGCCTGCTGCTGCTCTGTTGTTATGTGAGATTCTTCTTGATTTGTGTAAGGCAGTTTCTGTTGTGTCTGGGTAGGTAGTTTCCCTTCCCTAGCTTTATGATGCTATTGGTAGGGTTGCTATTTGTAAGTGTTGCTCTTGATTGAGTTTCCCAGTGGCAATCTTCCCTGCTGGTCACCTGTGGAGAGTTCTTGTTCCTGTTTCCTGTGGCACACTTATCTGGTTGTCCTTGGAGGGGCAAAGGCTGGACTCTCTTTCTTTTTCCAGTTATTATGGGCCTGTTTTTCTGTTCTGTCCTGTTTTTGACATAAGGGGAAAGTTTCCCCTAGAAGTAAGCAAAGTGGGTTGCTTCATCCTGTGTCCTCAGCTGCAGCCAGATGGTAGGGGTCATCCCACACACACCCCCATCACCCTCTTGAGCTGACAAAATCTCTGGAAAGCTGCTAAAGTCCCAAGAATGAGTCCCAGGACACTTTCCTCCCAAAGTATCCACGCTAAGGCATACCTGTTTCCTCTCCTGTTGCTGATGGAAGGAGTTTTTTCCCTCTGAGCAGACTAAGCCCCTGGGGAACTGGAAAAGAACCAGGAATGCTACCCAGACTCCTTTCTTCCCCAAATCTTGGTGGCTCACAAGGCACTATCCACACTGCTGGCTGGTCAGGGCAGCCTACAATGCACTACCTTCTCTCCTCACTGGAGCTCTTATAATATTCTAAGATGTATTTAATTTGTTGGCTACTGTTACCATAAAAGGAAGTTATGCTAACAAGCCAAAGGTGGGTGATTTTCATCTGCGGCCCTCAGCGAGGTTCAAATTGTTTTCCTGTCAAACATTCTTCTAGGTGGTATAGCACTGGTCTGTGCATTGCTGTACAGAGGTAACTCGTGGTTGCTGTAATGCTGAAGACTGTGACAGTGATGTGCCAATCGTGGTAATGGGTACCCATGGTGGACAGTGTTGGCTGGAACTTCCCGTCTAAAACAAGCCTGGACGCAGGAACGGCATCCACTTCCAAAATGGCTTGCCTCCAGATACTCTATATACGAACAGTGCTCAGGCTGGTCGCTATGAGTTGTCTAGGATTCAACGGGCACTAAACAACAACAACAACAACTGTTACCATAAGTGTTGATTGTAAATTCAAGTAAAATGAAATGTTTAACAATGTTAATCTTTCCTCCATCTATCATGATGTTGAGAGAGTTCCAGTGGCCTAGTGGACAAGAGGCTGCCAACCAAAAGATACGCAATTTCAAATTCACAAGCTTATCCACAGGTGAAAAACAGTTAATCTCCTTCCAAGTGATTTACTGCCTCTGAAAGCCTTCTGGAGAATCAAATATAAGTTTGTCCTGACTTGATGGCACATAATAACAACAATATCATAATGTTGCCTATTGGCTTACTGATGAAGATTTTTGTTTTCTTGATGTTGAGATGTAATCCATATTGAAAGCTTATAGAGTCTTTGATCTTCTGAAGCAAATTTTCAGAGTCCTTTTAACTTGTATCAAGGTTGTGTCATCTGCACAATGCTGGTTGCTAATGAGTCTTCTTCCAGTCCTGACACTATGTTCTTTTTTTTTAAATATTTTTAAAAAATAGCATTCAGTTTCTTACAAATATTTAGTATTGGATTCCCATATTTCCCCCTTTTGTTTTTCTCATAATTATATTATCATGTAGATGAGCATCCTTTGTACACAAACAAATAAAACAAATTAAACATAATAAACTCAAAGAAATACTTTCAAAAATCTCCATGATCAGAAGGATTCAGGTTGACTATTCCTTGAAAGTCTGTTTTAATTGTCCCATTGCCACAGTGCTTGTCAAAAACCAGTTCTGATTAATCTCCTTTGTCAGTGTGTCCTTTGCCATTCCCCATCACTCCTCCCTGAGAGAGATTTCACCCTGATTCATAAGGAAAAGGGGACGGCATATTCTCTTAGCTACTTCCTGCTGAATAGGGATGCTGTAGGTTTCAGGGTGAAGATCTTTTACTACTCTAAAGGGCCCCTTTGGCAATAGGAAACACATAGACTATTGTGGAGGTTGATTTTGGAATTTAGATGCACTATTATCAGCTGTGCTTAGCCATACATGTTCATATCCTTGAAGATGCATCATCATACTGTTGCAGCCTAGAAGACACAGATTTAACTAACAATTTAAAAGTACATGAGTCAAAAATTAAAAGCAACAATTGGACATGGTTGACCAATTCAACAAAGTAGCAGGATATAAGATCAACATACAAAAATCAGTTGGATTTCTCTACAGTGACAAGAAGAATGCAGAGCTGGAGCTAAGAAAAACAATACCCTTCACAAAAGATAATCGCAAGATTAAATACTTGGGAGTAAATATAACCGGAAGCACAAAGGACCTATTCAAAGAAAACTACAAAACATTACTACAAGAAACAAAAAGAGATCTGGAGAAGTGGAAGAATATCCCTTGCTCATGGATAGGAAGACTCAATATTGTGAAAATGGCAATACTACCAAAGGCAATTTATATGTTCAATGCAATCCCAATACAAATACCAATCCCATTCTTCAAGGAGATGGAAAAGGTAATCTCTAGTTTCATTTGGAATGGACAGAAGCCCCAAATAAGCAAAGCACTCCTTAAAAGTAGAAAAAATGTAGGAGGCATCTCTCTCCCTGATTTCAAATCC
>NW_006400037.1:1515846-1528306 GCF_000299155.1 Elephantulus edwardii
GTTTCTCCACAACCTCTCCAGCATTTGTTGCTTGCTGTTCTGTTAAATTTTGCTATTCTTACTAGGGTGAGGTGATATCTCATAGTTGTTTTAATTTGCATCTCTCCTAGAGCTAGGGAATTTGAAAATTTCTTCATGTGCTTGTTAGCCATCTGAATGTCATCTTCAGTGAAGTGCTTGTTCATATCCTGTGCCCTTTTTACTATTGGATTACTTAACTATCTTTTTGTGGTGCTACATTCTTTTT
The DNA here is from genome assembly GCF_000299155.1 of Elephantulus edwardii. NCBI lineage: Eukaryota > Metazoa > Chordata > Mammalia > Macroscelidea > Macroscelididae > Elephantulus > Elephantulus edwardii. The sequence continues at coordinate 1,516,094 of NW_006400037.1, forward strand.
CATATAGTTCAGCTTCTCAAGTTACTAGAGTAACATATAGATTAAATAGTTTTGGAGAAATAATACAATCCTGATACACACTTCTCTTGATTCTAAAGCATGAAGTATTCCTTTTTCTGTTCTGATAACTGCTTCTTGGTCTAACTCTAAGTTTCATGGGCTCAAAATTAACTATTCTGAGATTCTCATTCTTCTCAAAGTTAGCCATAATTAGATGTAAATCAAAACCACAATGAGATACCATCTCAACCCAGTGGCAGGGGCAAAATGTAACAGGACAGCAAGAAATAAATGTTGGAGAGGATGTGGAAGAGATAGGAACTCTAATAGACTCTTCGTGGGATTGTAAAATGGTACAACCACTCCAGAAGGCAGTTTGACATTTCCTAAAAAACTGAACATAGAAATTCCATATGACCCAGCTATTCCACTGCTAGGACTATATATAACTTGAGAAAATTAGAACTAAGACACAAATAGAGATCTGTACACCACTGTTCATAGTAGCATTCATTAATCACCATCACAAGAACATGGAAACAGCCTATATGTCCAACTGCAATAGAATGGATTAAGAAATTGTGGTACATGATGGAATACTATGCAGCACTCAAGAGCAACAATTTTGAAATTTACTATGTAACTGGGGAGGAACTGGAGAGCATTATGCTCAGTGAACTAACTCAGTCTCAAAAGGACAAATACTGCATAAGATCATTCTTATAGAAATAAATGATTAGTAAAACAAATATGAAGATCCAAGGAGGGAAAGGTGGGAGGAGAGGGATGAGGATGTGTAGGGGAGAAATTAGAGGGTTGCACAGTTTGGTGAGTGGCGAGAGGGGTGAGTAAAGGCAATGGAAAAGATCCAGCCAGAATCTTGAAAGACAAGGGTAATGATGGGCATAGTTCAATGATGATTCATTTTACAAAACATTATAAATTGGAATGATTGTATGAAACACCATGTGAATGAAGGATAGTGTGAAACACAATGTATACAAACTTCATAAGCAAACAATATAATTTTTTTAATTTTTAAAAGTTAGCCATAATTTATGATAATTCATACACTCAAATGCCTTAGCATGTCAATCAAGCACAAATAAACATCTTTCTGATATTATCTGCTTCAGCAAAGATCCATCTGACATCAACAATATCCCTCATGTCACAACTCTTCTGAATTCAGCATGAATTTCTGGCAATTCTCTGTCACTATTCTACTCTAACCATTTTTTAATAATCTTCAGCAAGATTTTGCTTGTCTGATATATTCATATTGATCAATAATTTCCACATTCTATTGGATCATCTTTTCTGGGAATGAGAACATATCTAGATCTCTTCTAATCAGTTGGAGAGGTAACTGTCTTTTACATTTCTTGGCACAGACTAACGACTAAGTCCAGGACCACATCTGCTTGTTAAACATGTCTGGTACTCCATGAATTCCTAGGGCCTTATTTTTCTAGGGCCTTCAGTGAAGCTTCGACTTCTTCCTTCGGTACTATTGATTCCTGTGCATATGCTTCTTTCTGAAATAGTTCAGTGTTGACCAATTCTTTTTGGTACAGTGACTTTGTTTATTTCTTCCCTCTTCTTTTGACGTTTTCTGCATCATTCAAGATTTTGGCCACAGAATCCTCAGTATTGCAATTCAAGGCTTTAATTTGTTTTTCAGTTTTTTTAATCTTGGAAAATGCTAAGTGTGTTCTTTTTTCTCTTCTGATTTTCTAACTCCAGTTCCTTGCACACTTCATTATAATGCTTTGCTTTATCTTCTCAAGATGCCCTTTAAAACCTCTTCAGAGAAGGAGGGGGTGCGCGCCCTTTGGACTGAAGTCATTGTGCTGCCTTCACCACTGCCACCAGCCCAGCTTCGCACTGACAGTGGAAGGAGAATGGAGTGATGACAATCGCAGGGGTCCCCTGCTGGCCCAGGCTTGTCGGCTTCCCAGCATGGGACCGAGCTGAGATGGAGAAAGCTGCTCATGAACTCGGAACAGTGTATCAGCCGGATCATGGGCTTTCACAGGCCCAAGAGCAGCACAGAAGAAGAAAAGCAAAATCAGAACAGCTGGACAGTGATAAACTGAACTCCCTCACCGTTCCTTCACTTTAAAAACTAGTAGTGCTGGGTGATTCAGTCACTACAGGAGTAACCGATCCACCAGGTGGTATGGCCGAAATAAAGGGAATCCAACTGGGAGACAAACTGGACTCTTTCATGAAATCCTCTGAGTGCAGTAATGATGTCAACATTGAGCTCTGGCAGCGAAACAGAGGGGGCTCCCCAGCGGACACTGCCCAGAAGGGTTCTTGGGATGACTTAGAGCAGTATCTCTTCAGATTTGAAGAGGCAATGAAGCTGAGGAAACAGTCCTTAGTGAGAAATTAAATCAAGAGGATGGAAGTTCAACAGAAGAATTCGACTCTCCGAATATTTAGATTGGTATTATGTGCTCTTCTTGCCCTTGGAGTTAGTGCTTTTGTTTGCAAATATTTGTCCATATTTGCTCCGTTTCTTAATTAACAACTTGCGTACTTGGGACTATACAAATATTTCCCCAAGGGTGAAAAGAAGACAAAGACAAGAGTTCTAACTGCTGCACTTCTGTTATGTGGAATTCCTGCCAAAGTGATAAATCAATCAATGGATACCTATAGCAAAATGGGCAAAGTCTTCACAAACCTGTGTGTCTATTTTTCATGTTTATCTTTTGTCATGAACTGATTGATTATTGGGGATCTGAAGTACCGTGAAGCCTACAGAACTCAGAAAGAGAAACTTCAAACCATTTCATAATCTATAGCCCCTCAGAACTATACTGCATTGTCTACAAAGGAGACAAACAAGCTATACCTTTATATTTTACTTTGAAGTAAAATTCTTTTACTTTATAGGAATTGTAAAATAATTTGATTAGGAATGGAATGATGAGTTCCTGGTTTTAAAGGGTTGAGTTTGTGATAGCACTAATGTGAAGAATAGAGAACTGATGTAACTGATTGGTTTTTCTTTTTACTCATAATCCCTACTCATTACCTTTTCCAAACATCCTCAGACTTGTAATTCCTCTTTTGGGAGCTAAGCTCATGCTTTTTAGGAGAACAGATAAACATAGTCTCAGCTTGTCCTAAGAACTGCTGCTTGTATTTGTGTCATTCTGTCCTGAGAAATGGAGCAACCTTAAAAATAAAGAAATGGAATTGTCTTGTGTTAAGTCTATACATTTTAACTCAGAAGGCCTTAATAAAGTATCTTTTCTTGTTGAGTTTTCTAATTTTTACTCCACACAAATACTGTTTAATGGAAGAAATGGCTAAGACTCATACTTTTGATATTAGGAGGTATTAATGAAATTTGAGCTTCCAGAATGATTAATGCTGGGAAGCAGGAGCGCCATCAACTTCCTAAACTATATGCCTCTGGAAACTCTACATACTCTCTAAACTCTATAAATGTACAGAAATGATGCTAGTTATAGAAAAGAGTTCAGGTCCTTCTGTGCAAAGCTTACTCTCAGTCATATTCAACTTGATGACACTTAACCACTGCTAAATGAAACTAGTGCTGTAATATCTGGAAGAACACTCTTCCACTTTGTACATCACTCTTTGTATGAAGTAACCTGAGTTTGTTCTGATGTTGAACCTTGTACCATTGGGCTATCAAATAACAGAATAGTTAACCAATGTGGACAGTGTTTGGTGGAGCTCCCAGTTGTAAAACAGGTTTGGAAGCAGGAATGGCACCCAATTCCTAAGCCACGTGCCTCTGGAAACTGTGAACTTGAAGAAATGACGACAGTAATGGAAAGGCATTAAATCTTTTGTTCATAGAGTTGCTATGAATGGCGCTCAATTCGACTGCAATCAACAATAACATCTACAAACTCAGAATTGAAAGTTTTCATTTTTCAAATGTTTTTAAATTAGAATAAATAGTGATTTTAAATGAGATTTACAAATTAACTGATGTGTACAACCCAATAGTATAACCACCCTGATAACTAACTTGATGATGGTGTCATGTTTGAAAGATGCGTCTTCTTAAAAGAGTACAAACGTAAGTGGTATATCACTTGGTATTTCATATCCTTTACAGATTTTTTTTGTGTGTTCTATTTGGTTAATTGTTGTGATATTAAAAACGTACTTGTGTGTACGTGTGTGTGTGTGTGTGTGTGTGTGTGTGTGTGTGTGTAAAAAAACATGTTCAGTTTTCTTACTTCAGCATTTCTTCCCTTTCATTTGGCCTATGTTTTAGTGAAATTTTTAGAGTCTCTCCTGAAATCTTTCCCTTACTTTCCATAGAAATGTCATACAGAAGGTAAGAGTTTGCCACTGTTACAGACTGAAATGTGACCTCCAAAAATCTGTGTTGTAAACTGGAACGTCTATGTCTATAGTTATAAATCCATTTCTGGAGGATTGTTTTGTTATGCTAATGAAGTTGGGTTAGTATTGTTGATGAGTTCCAGTCTGAACCAATTCAAAGCTGGCCTCCCAGTGGATTTTTAAGGGCAATAAATCTATGCAGGAGATTGCCCTTTTTTCTCCCATGGAACCGATGGAGAATTCTAACCACATGCTCATCAGGGAGCAAAGCAGCTCCTTACCACTAGGCTACCAGAACTGCCTACACTAGTATAGGGTTTATCATAAGTGTATCTCTTTTGAGATATTAAGGAGATTAAGCAAGCAGAGCAAAGATCGGAAAAGCGAGATTCCAAATCACATGAAAACTGTTAAGGAAAAGCTCAAAAAGTGACACAGAGGAAGGTTTCCCCTAGAATCAACACCCTGAAATTGACATCTTCCTAAACTATGAGAAAATCAATCCTCCCTGAAACTGATACATGGGAGTTGAACTTAACTTCTTCTAAACGTGTGCTAGAAATCAGCGTGAGAGATCAGTAGTATTGTGAGGTATAAGACATCACAGAAGTGACTTGTGGCCTACTCCATCATATCAAAGTGTTACTGGGGTGGAAGGGGTGCTGGATGGGGTTGGAGAGAGTGCAAATGATGCCAATATTCAGGGAAAAAGAAGGGACAAGACACATTTAGGGAGAGGGCTTGCATGTATGATTATCTCTGTAAGGGGAATTATCTTTCATTTGCTCCTTTCCCTAAAATACTTGTCTGTCATATATTGTTCAAAGCTAAGCATCCAAATTAAGACAGACCAGGAAGAAGGACTGACCATCCAATTTCAAAATATGAGGCCTTCGAAAACCCTATGTACAATAGAGCACACCTAGAGTAGAATAACTGAAATGGAGGAACAGTTGTAAGCAGAAACTAATGACTGGAATGTGTAATGTGAGAAGCATGAATATAAGAGAACTGGACATTGTTAAGAAATGAAATGCACAAATATTGACATATTAGGTATTTCCAAAGTGAGATGGATTGATACGGGACATTTTGAATTGGATGACCATATGATTTAAAATGCAGAAGATGAAAGGGTGAGAAAAAAATGAGGTAATTTTCATAGTTTAAAAGGCTGTTTCTAGATCCATCTTGAAATACAATGTTGTAAGTAACTGGATAATATCCATACACATGCAAGGAAGGCCTGTTAATACCACTATCATTTAAATTTATGTACCATAAACCAGAGCGAAAGAAGAGGAAAGAGATGATTTCTACTAACTTTTGCAGTCAGAAATGAATCAAATATGTAACCAAGATGCATTAATTATAACTGGTGACCAGAAATGCAAAAGTTGGGAACCAGGAAGAAGGATAAGCAGTCAGAAATCATGGACTTGATTACAGAAATGAAGCTGAGGTTAGAATGATAGAATTCTTCACAATGAATGATCTATTAATCATTAATATCTTTTCTTTTTTCATTTCATTTTATTAATTTTAATGAAGGTTTACAGAGATTTTGGATTGCTATTCATTCATTATTGTTGCATTTTTTCACCCTGCCCACCCCTCACTCTTCTCTTTGAAAAGTAAAAGAAAAATTCCTTCATTGGTATACAATCCACCCTACCCCCCACCAAGTACACTCCACTATGCAACTTTCATTCTCAAATCTTGTCATAACCATAACACCCAAACATATGTCACTTTTAAGCTGTTCTCTCCCTCATCTGTTTAGATGCAATATACATAATTTATTCAATTTTTCTCAGTCTCGCCCAACCCCGATGTCAGTCCTGTTCTACAACAGTGGCACTATGTATTATTTGTCCTTTTGTGGCTGAGATATTTCACTCAGCATAATTTCCTCCAGGGTCACCCATTTTGAATAATATTGCATGACTTCCTTGTTTTTCAATGCAGCATAGTATTTATTCCATTGTGTGAATATACCACAGCTTCTATATCCATTCATTTGTTGATGGGAATTTAGGTTGTTTCCAACTCTTTGTTATTGTGAACAAAGCAGCAATAAACATGGGTGTGCATATATCTGCCTGGTGGCAGTTCTGGTTTCTTTGGGGTATATTCCCAGTAGAAGAATTGCTGGGTCAAATGGTATCTTCCATAGTGGTTGCACCATTTTACACTCCCACCAACAGTGAATAAGTGTTCCAGTTTCTCCGCAACCTCGCCAGAATTTGTTGTTTGCTGCTCTGTTAAATTTTGCTATTCTTACTAGGGTGAGATGATATCTCATAGTTGTTTTGATTTGTATGTCTATTAGAGCTAGGGATTTTGAGTGGATTCTTTGGTGAAGTGTCTGTTCATATCCTGTGCCCATTTTTCGATTGGGTTATTTACCTTTATCTTGTGGTGCTCAAGTTTTTTATAAATTCTAGATATAAGTCCCTTATCTGACATGTCATTATCAAATATTTTTTCCCAATCTGTGGCTTACCTTTTTATTTTGTTGGAGCAGTTTTTAGATGTGCATAGGAATTTTATTCTTAGAAGGTCCCATTCATCTATTTTATCCTCTCCTGGTTGTAGATTTTTCAGGATGCTTGGAAGACTGTTTATGTTGTGGGTTAGGACTTCTAGAGTTCTTCCAAGCTTTTCTTTAATGAAATGTATAGTCCTTGGTTTTAATCCTAGGTCCATGATCCATTTTGAGTTGGTTTTTGTGTATGGGGTGAGGTGTGGATCTTGCTTGAGCTTTCCACAGGTAGTTTTCCAATTCTGATAGCACCACTTGTTTAAAACGTTGTCATTTCCCCACTGAACTGATTTCATCACATTGTTAAAAATCAATTGGCCATAGGTAGATGGGCTGATTTCTGCATTTTCTATTCTATTCTATTCCGTTGATTGACTCAGCAAGAAAACTACTGGACATATTTAACCAATTCAGCAAAGTGACAGGATACAAGATCAACATACAAAAATCAATTGGATTTCTCTACAGTAACAAAGAGAAAACAGAACTGGAGCTTAGAAAAACAATACCCTTCACAATTACTAATCACAAGATTATACCCGGGAGTAAATCTAACCAGAAGCACAAAGGATATATTCAAAGAAAATTACAAAACATTACTACAAGAAACAAAATGAGAGCTGGAGAAGTGGAAGAATATCCCTTGCTCATGGATAGGAAGACTCAATAATGTGAAAATGACAATATTACCAAAGGTAATTTACACATTCAATGCAATCCAAATATAAATACTAATTCCATTCTTTTTATTATTATTATTATTATTATTCACTTACATGAAAATTTACAGAGACTTTAGATTTCCATTCATTCGTCGTTGCACTTTTCTCCCCTCCCAACCCTCCCCACATCTTGTACACTACCCTCTTGTAAAAATAAAAGCAAAACTCTTTCATTGTTTTAAAATCCCTCCCCCCAGGTCCACTCCACTATAAAGCCTTTGCTCTGGACTCCTGTCATGACAAAAATACCTAATCACATTTCCCTTTTAAACAGTTTTCTCCCTCATCTGTTTCAATGCAGTATACATTATTGAACCCATCTTTCTTAGTCTCCCCCAACCCCAATGTCAGTCCTGTTTTACAACAATGGCACCATGCAGTATTTGTTCTTTTGTGACTGAGATATTTCACTCAGCATAATGTCCTCCAGGGTCACCCATTTTGAATAATATTGCATGAGTTCCTTGTTTTTCAATGTAGCGTAGTATTCCATTGTGAGAATTTACCACAACTTCTCTATCCATTCATTTGTTGATGGGCACTTACGTTGTTTCCAACTCCTTGCTACTGTGAACAAAGCCGCAATAAACATGGGTGTGCATATGTCTGCTTAGATGGTGGTTATGGTCTCTTTAGGATGTATTTCCAGTAATGGAATTGCTTGGTCAAATGGTATCTCTATTTGCAAAAAATGCACCATTTTACACTTCCACCAACAGTGACTTGGGGTTCCAATTTCTACACAACCTCACCAGCATTTGTTGCTTGCTGTTCTGTTAAATTTTGCTATTCTGACTTGGGTGAGATGATATCTCATAGTTGTTTTGATTTGTATCTCTCTTAGATTTAGGGATTTTGAACATTTCTTTATGTGCTTGTTGGCCATCTGAATGTCTTCTTTGGTGAAGTGTCTGTTCATATCCTCTGCCCATTTTTCAATTGGATTATTTACCTTTATCTTGTTGTGGTGCTCAAGTATTTTATAAATTCTGGATATAAGTCCTTTATCTGACATGTCATTACCAAATACTTTTTCCCAATCAGTGGCTTCCCTTTTTACCCTCTTGGAGAAGTTTTTGGATGTGCATAGGGATTTGATTCTTGGAAGGTCCCATTCATCTATTTTATTTTCTCCTGGTTCTAGGTTTTTCAGGATACTTTGAAGACTGTTTATGTTGTGGGTTAGGACTTCTAGTGTTCTTCCAAGCTTTTCTTTAATGAAGATTATAGTCTTTGGTTTTAGTCCTAGTTCCATGATCCAGCTTGAATTGGTGCAATTCCATTCTTCCACAAGATGGAAAAGGCAATCTTCAATTTCATTTGGAATGGAAAGAGGCCCCGAATAAGCAAAGATCTCCTTAAAAAGATAAATAAAGTAGGAGACATCTCACTCCCTAATTTCAAATCCTACTCCACTGTCGTGGTGGTCAAAACAGCGTGGTACTGGTATAATGACAGACACATAGATCAATAAATACCTTTTATAAGAAACATAACTACAGACTATACACATGGATTTCACCTGATGAAATGCATAGGAATCAGATTGATTTACATTTGTGGAAGGAATCACTGGAGATCTTCAATATCAGCAGTGAAAACCAGGCCAAGTGCTGATTGTGGAACAGACCAACTACTACTCATATCCAAGTTCAAATTAAATCCACAGAATTGATCAAATCAAATCCACAGAAATCAAAATTTTACCTTAAAGCTATCCCACCTGAATGTAAAAATCAACTTAGGAACAGATTTGAGACCTTGAACACTAATGAACGAAGACCAGATGAGCTGTGGGAGGATATCAAGAGTATCATCTACAAAGAATGCAAAATGTCATTGCAAAGACAGAAGAGGAAGAAAAGACCAAAACGGATGTTAGAAGAGACTCAGTATATTGCACCAAAGTGCCAAGAAACCAAAGAGAAGGGAAGGAGATGGATAGAAAATTTCAAATGGCAGCACAGGAAGATAAAGCCAAGTATTACAATGAAATGTGCAAAGAATTGAACTCCAAAAATCAGAAGGGCCATACTTGCTCAGCATTTGTTAATCTGAAGGAAGTAAAGAACAAATTCAAGCCTTGAGTGACAATTCTTAAGGATACTATGAGTAAAATATGAAATGATCCAAAAGGTATTAAAAGAAGATGGAAGGAGTATACAGTCACTGTACAAAGAAGAATTGGCTTACACAGAAGAATTTCAAGAAACAACATATGATCAAGAGGCAATTTTGATGAAGAAGGAAGTTCAAGCTGCTCTGAAGGACTTGGAAAAAAAATAAAGCCCCTGGAAATGATGGAATACCATTTGACATGTTTGAACAGATGCTGTCCTTCACATGCTCACCAAGTTGTGCCAAGATATCTGGAGGACATCTACCTGGCCAACTGACTGGACGAGATTCATATTTATTCCAAAAGGTGGTAACCCAACAGAGTATGCAAATTATATCACAAAGTAGCAAAATCCTGCTGAAGATTATTCAGAAGTGACTGGAACAGTACATTAACAGAAAACAAAGTGTACCAGAGGTATATCTATCTGTGTTTCATTGATTATTCAAAGGCATTTTACTGTGTAGATCACAACAAAGTGTGGTTTAACTTGAGGAGAACGGGAATTCTAGAACTCTTTATTGTGCTCATGCTATACTTGGACCAAGAAGCAATAGTTAGAACAGAGCAGGAAAACACTGTATGGTTCAATATCAGGAAAGGAGGGCATCAGGAATGATTTCTGTCTCTATACCTTTTCAATCTATATGTGGAGCAGATCATTCAGGAAGCAGGTCTATATGAGAAGGAATGTGGCATCAGAATTGGAGGAAGACTCATCAACAACCTATGCTATGCAGATGACACTACCTAATTTGCTGAAACAGAGGAAGACCTGAAGCACTTGCTGCAGAAGGTCAAGAACAGTAGTCTTCAATAGGGTTTGAAGCTCAACATCAAGAAGACAAAGATTCTCACCACTGGGACAATTGGTCCCACCATGATAGATGGAAGAGATTGAGGTTGTTAACAATTACAGCTTGTTCAGCTCCCAATCACCACTCTTGGAACCAACAGTCAGGAAATCAAAAGGCATATTGCATTGGGAAAATCTGCTGTCAGGGACCTCTCCAGAGTACTGAAAAGCAATGATGTCTGTCTAGAAACCAAAGTGCACATGATCTAGTCCATGGTCTTTGCAATTACTTGCTATGCATCAGAGAGCCAGACAATGAATAAGGATGACAGAAGAAGAATCAAAGCTTTCAAATTGTGGTGCTGTCGAAGAATGTTGAACATACCAGTACTGCCAAGAAAACAAATTCATCTGTCTTGGAGAGGGTGAAACTAAGTCTCACCTTGGAGGCTAGGATGTTGAAGCTCCTTCTCACACACTTTGAGAACATGGTCAGGGGAGATAGGTCCTTCTAGAACGACATCATGCTTGGAAGGGTGGAGGGATAGCACAGGAGATTAAGATCCTGGATGAGATGAATTGATACAGTAACTGGGACAGTGAGGGTTGGTGTGTTGCAGTTAGTGAGACTGACTGAGAACAGGTCAGGCTTCAGAGATACTGCACATAGGGTCATTATGTGTTACAGGCAATTCAATTGCACATAACAGCAGCAACAAGTTGAGAACACGTTTGAAAAATTCTTCTAGAGCACAGAAGAGGAAAATAAGGGTATTATAATTGTGAGAAGGGAAATAATCTATATAGAATATGTAGCTTGGAGAGTCACCCTCCAAATCAAAGCTGAAGTCACTGCCATAAGTTCAGAATCAACTTGATTGATAGAGTCACTCACAGTGACTCCATAGGACACAGTAGAACCGCCCTGCAAAGCTCCCAAGGCTACGAATCTCCAAGGAAGCCAACTATTACATGTTTCTCCCATGAAGTGAGAGAAAGTTAGGTCAAAACCACCAACTTTTTTATAACAACAGAGTGCTTTAAACACCATGCACCAGAGCTCCTTCCGAATTGGCCAAGAAAGAGACAGAGGTCAAATTGAGACAATGGAGCAGCAAAAATTACATTTCTTTAAATACTTAAACTCATTCCTGTTGGGTTGAAACCAACTCATAACTGATCTATTGAGTTTTCATAAGCTATAAATTTACCAGAGTAGACTGGCCATCTTTCTTCCATGGAACCATTGGTGGATTTGAACCTTGAAAAATTTGTGGCCTTTGGGTTAGCTGTGGAACACACTACACCACCAGACTATACCATCAGAGCTCCCATCTTCATTTCAGTTAGATAGGGATATATTGTTTTTTCCAAAGAATGTCATTTTTCAAAGGAGATTAATCAGAACTGGTTTTGACAAGCACTGTGGCAATGCGACAAGTAAAACAGACTTTCAAGGAATATTCAACTTGAATCCTTCTGATCAAATGTAGATTTTTGAAAGTATTTCTTTGAGTTTGTTATGTTTAATTTGTTTTCTTTGTGTATAAAGGATACTCATCTAGATGATAACATAATTATGATAAAAACAAAAGGGGTAAATATGGGAAGTCAGTACTAAATATTTTCAATAAACTGAATGCTATTTAAAAAAATTAATTAATAAAATTTTTAAAATGTCATTTTT
>NW_006400037.1:1528406-1544372 GCF_000299155.1 Elephantulus edwardii
TTTAAAATGTCATTTTTTAAAAAAGTAATTTTATGTCCCTGATATTAAAAGTATTTCTGACAATACTTAAGAATATATATTCTGTCTCAAGTTAATTTATAAGATAAACATTAAACCTAGGAATACCCTTGTAGAATGCTCAAATTTCAGAAATTAATACAATATTCTATAGACTTTTTTGAGAAAAAAAATAGGATTTCAAGAGAATAAAAAGGGCATTTACCCTATAATTCTCTGAAACACTAAATCACTGAAGACAACATATTTACAGGTACAGATGTTTGAGATGCTTTAGTGACCTAGTCTGTAAGCTATTGTGCTATTAACCAAAAGGCCCTGTCTCTGGCAATTCAAATCTACCAGCTGCTCTGAGGGAGAAAGATGGCAGTCTCCTTTTATTATGGTTTACAGTGAGTTGTGTCCATCTCGGTGGTAGCAAGTAGAAATAGAGATATAAAGGAAAAAATTGTATGATCCAAGAAATAGAGAGCTAGTTCCACACATCTTTTGAGTGACTGCATCTTTGAACTAACTTCAGGCTTCTCAAAGCACATATGACACTTGAAGAAAGCCCTGATGTGGATGTATGACATCTGGCATGTCTCTATTATTCATGAGCTTCATAATCTCATCTCAGTGATACATGTACACCTTCTTCTGTTGAGCCTGGTTCCTATAACCCCACCTGGCAAAATATTTGTTGATGGGCTCCATACCAAACAAAATCTACAGTTATCAAATCCTCAGGAGACACTTGCCGATTGTGAGCTTTGTGCGCAGCCTTCTCTGCCCGTGCTAATCAGGTTGCATTAACTAATCAAGGACAGGTCAGCTGGTGCTCAACCAAACTGGTATATTAATTATTTTCCTACAAATTAACAATAAATGTGTAAAATTATTGTGTTAAATATGACAACATTAAAAAATATTTTAATAAATTAATGATCAAAGCACTTACTACAACTAATTCCGTACTACATTTCCCAATATGATAATAAATTAGTTCTCTTCACTGCTCTGAGTTAACTTTTCTCCAGATTACTTAAGACTTTCCACAGTTACTCTGTGCCAAGGAAGTAATATGTTCTGAAAGTCATGTTTTTATATTTTCAGTTAAAGAAAACTCCATTAACATCAGCACAATCCAAAGTGAGCAGGCACTTACTTAGATACTTTTGCAGAAAAGTAGTTCTGCTTCACTGAAAAAGAACCATTATGATAGCAAATGAAAGTCAGGGATTATTGCTTTCTTTCTTTGCAACTGACTGTATGAGTCAAAATTATCTAGAGAAAGAAAAAAAAACACATGAATTTCTCTCTCTCTCTCTCTCTCTCTCTCTCTCTCTCTCTCTCTCTCTCTCACTGGGTTTGTGTGTGTTTGTGTCTCACTGGGTTTGTGTGTGTTTGTGTGTGCATGTGCGCATGCGTGCACGCATTTGAGAGTGTTAACAGTTTCATCTTGCTCGGTTCTCCACATTCTACACTCTTGGCACCATGGCACCATAAGTCAGGAAATCAAATAATGAATTTCATCGGATAAGTCTGCTGTCAGGGATCTCTCTAGAGAGCTAAAGAGCAATGATTTCCTTCTAGAGACCAAGATGCACCTGAACCAAGACATGGTTTTAGCAATTACTTGCTATGCATCGGAGAGCTGGACAATGACTAAGGATGACAGAAGAATTGATGTCTTTGAGGTATGGTGCTGGAGAAGAGTATTGAACATGCCATAGATTGCCAAGTAAACAAACAATTCTGTCCTGGAGAGAGTGAAACCATGTAGCTCTTTGCAGGTAGGAATTTTAAAATACCTTAGACATGTTGCCAGGAGGGACCAGCTCTTGGAAAAGGATATCGTGCTCAAAAGGGTGGAGGGTCAATGCAGGAGAAGAAGACCCTGGGTAAAATGGATTGACACAGTAACTGGGGTAAATAGGCATAGATGTGTTGGAGACAGTGAGATTGGCTCAGGATAGGGCAGGGTTCATAGTTATTGTTCATAGGGTCACAATGAACCACAGGCAACTCAGTGGCATAAAACAACAACAAGAGATATTATGTACTGAACATAAATTACTTAAGACCAGAGGAGGTGTGGAATGACATCATACATGAGGACAGCTCAAGAAGACAAGGTATTATTATTAATTCCCCAAAGATCTCGAGTTAGAAAACCAGAAGTGAAGAACACAATCAGCATTCCTCACACTGAAACAACAAAAGAGAAAATTCAGGCTCAAATTTCAGTTTTGAAGAAATTGGGAGCAAAATTAAATGACACATAAAACAACAAAAGAAATTTAAAGGATTGCATAGCTGTTGTACGAAAAGAGCTGATCAACATAAAAAAAAAAAACCAAACATAGAGCCATATGATTAAGAAACAGTGGTACTGAAGGGAAAAGTTCAGGCTATGCTAAAAGCAATGGTATAAAAAAAAAGTCTCCAGAATTAACAGAATATCAATTGAGATGCTTCAATAAAGAGATGCCATGTCAGAGCACTTTCTGTCAAAAATTTTCAAGACAGCTACTGAATCAAGGGACTTAAGAGTTCTATTAGTGCCCATTCCAAAGAATTCAACACAAAAAGTATCGAACAATACCAGTAACATGTGGTTGTTATTGCTGCTGCTGCTGCTGCTGCTGCTGCTGCTGCTGCTGTTGTTGTGTACCTTCCAGTCAGAAATGACCCATAGCTGACCCTCCAAGGGGTTTTCAGAGGCAGTTATCGCGTGGGAGGAGGTTGCCCATCCTTCTCCCACAGAGTGGCTGGTGGCCTCAAACTGCATGCTTTTGGGGTTGTAGTGCAGTTTCTTGCCACTAAGCCACCAGAGCTCCCAAGTAATACTATGCGCTAACAAAATTTTGCTGAAGATCATTTTAAAATGGTTGCAGCAGTTCATCAACAGGAAACAACTAGAAGTTTGGTCTAGATTCAGAAGAGGATGTAAAAAGAGCTAAATAATTGCTGTTGTCAGATGGAACTTGACTCAAAATAGAGAGTATCAGAAAGATGTTTAATTCTATTTTATCAACTACATAAAAGCATTCAACTGTGTAAGTCATAACAAGTCATGCATAACATTGCAAAGAGTAGGAATTCCAGAACATGTATGTTCATACATAACTCGTACATGGCATACATTACTCATATGTAAATAAAAAACAATGTGTTCAACAATAACTATGAGTTATTTTTGTGTCATTTAAAAATCAGGAAAAATGTGCAGCATCAGGGCTGTATCCTTTTACTGTACTTACTCAAGCTGTACACTGAGCAGTGTAAGAAGCTGTACTGTAAGAATAATGCAGTATGAGGATTGGAGGATCATCAACAAATACAACCTTGCTCTCCAAAAGTAAAGACAACTTGAAACATTTACTGATAAGGATGAAATCCTTCAGTGTGGATGATATATGAGCATAAAGAAAATTAAAATCTTTTTAATTGTACCAATAAATAACATCATAATAAATAGCAAAGAAATTTAAATTGTCAAGGACTTTACCTTTCTTGGATCAACAATCAATACCCAATGAAAACAGCAGGGAAGAAATAACACTTTGTGGTACACTACTGCACAAACCTGCTGTAAATACCTTCAGAAAATGTTAAAAAGCAAAATTGTCACTTCAGTACAATCACACAAGGAAGTGTTACACACCCAAAAAAGAATGTGTGAAATATTGCACAACATGGATGAAACTAGAACAAATGATACTGATTGACATAAGTTAGTCACAAAAAGCAAAATTAAGATATGCTGTTGTTGTTATGTACTGCTTAGTTCTAATTTATTCCTATCTGGCCCTCCAGTGGGTTTGTAGAAGCCATTTATACAAAGGACCATCTTTTTCCCACAAAGGAGCTAGTGGATTCAAACAAAGTACCTTTGGGTTAACAGTGCAATTTCTTACCAGTAAGTCATCAGAGTGCCCTATAATTGTGGTATAAGACCACTAACATAAAATGTTAAGAAATGGTTTACACACAAAATCAGTCTTTGAGGGTTACAGAGATAAGAAGCAAGGGAAAGGGGAGAGAAAAAATTAAACCTTTCCAAAATACTCAAAATATAGATAATATATATTATGATGTTGTGACCCTCCACCTTTCCAAGCATGATGCTCTTTTCTGAGGAATAGCCGCCTCTTCTAGCAACATGCTCAAAGTATGAAAGACAAAATTTTACAATCTTTTCCACCAGGAGCCTCCCTGGCTTTACTTTTTCTGAGACATATATTTATTATTTTGGCAGTCTATGGGGTATTCAGCACTCTACTCCACTATAAGACCATCAAAGAGATGGATTGACTTAGTGAATAGGATTATGGGAGGGTAGATATGTCAGAGACAATAAGGTTGGCTCAGGATAGAGCAGGGTTCAGAACTGTTGCACATAGGATCACTATGGGTTGCAGGTAACTCGATGGTACATAACAACAACAACACTCCAGTACATATTTTAATTGGACTCTTCCTCCAAATCCTAATGCCACATTGTTCATAAAGCCCAGCTTCCCAAATGATCTATTCTGCACATAGATTGAAAAGATATGGAGACAGGACACATCCCTGATGCACTTCTTTTCTGATTTTGAACCATGCAGTGTTTCCTTGCTCTGTGAATTAATTAATATCTTATTCATAGATCCATAAGAATAATTACTCAATGTTGTAACTATGGCATGTGAAATCTGAGCAGGAAAGAGGCTTGGTGCAAGGGACTATTTCTGCCTCCTTCTAAGAAGTTGCCCTCCGGCCTGCCTGATCCAAACCATGGTCTTTTCAATTATGTATGTGAAAGTTGTATGTATGTGAAAGTTGAATAATGACTAAGGATGACAGAAGAAAAATAGATGGCTTTAAGTTATGGTGTTGGAGAAGAGCGTTGAATATCACTTGGAGAACAAACAGGTGTATTCTGGAGAAAGTAAAACCAGGCACTTCTTGAAGGCAAGGGTGGGGAAACTCCATCTCACATACTTTGGTCATGTTATCAGAAGAGGCCAGTCCTTGGAAAGGGACATCATACTTGGAAAGGTGTGAAGTCAGTGGAAGAGAAGAAGAGCCTCAACAAAATGTATTGTAGCAATGGAATCAATGTATTAGAGATGGGGCGATTAGCTCAGGATAGGGTAAGGTTGAGAGCCTTTGTTCATAGGATCGCTGAGTCATAGATGATACAATGTCATATAAAACAGCAACAGCACTGACTTCAGAGTTAGATCAGAAGCCTCTGTCTCCTGTGGTAGATCTGTCTGGCTCCTCCTCCATCAGATCCAGACTCTTCTCTAAATATATGAAACCATAGCAGGAGAAAGTGACTGCTTTTAGATTTTAGGAACTCGAGGGACATAGAGCTCACTGTACTTTCAAATTCCTTCTGAAATTGCAAGTCAGAGCTCATCTATTCCCTTCTAGACACAGAGCCTGCCACACCTGACCTCTGGCAATAGACATTGTGAGGTGTTTAGGAGCAAGAGGGCGTGTCTTGGCTAACAATTGAAAAAGTAGTGAATGGTGACACCTTGTGGAAACTCAAACATTGCAGAATTTCAAACCAATAATGTTAACGATCAGATGTAACTGATGTCTGACTTTCTAAAGGCTTCTTTTGCCAGGATTCTAACCCAGGTTTCCCACATGAAGGGTGAAAGTCTCAACCAGTTAAGATAATATTTGTTCTTTTTCTACTGTGTGGCTTGGAAGGATAGAAGGAGAATTGACGCCTTTGAGCTGTGGTGCTGGAGAAGAGTATTGAATGTACCATGGACTGCCAAGAAAACAACCAGATTCATCCTAGAGAGGGTTAAACCAGGCTGCTCCTTGGAGGCAAGGATTCTGGGGCTTCGCCTGACATACTTTGGACATGTTGTAAGGAGAGACAGGTCTTTGGAGAAGGACATCATGCTGGGTAGAGTAGAGGGACAGCGCAGGAGGGGAAGACCCTCTATGAGGTGGATTGATTCAGTGACTGGGGTACTCGGGATGGGTGTGTCGGGGGCAATGAGATTGGCACAGGATAGAGCAGGGTTTAGGGCTGTCGCTATGAGTCTCAAACGACTCGACGTCACATAACAACAACAACAATGCCTATTATGTCCAAAGTCTGTTTTAGGTTCTTAGTCACTCACAGAGCTCAGAGTCTGTGGATAAACAGACCATAAGTATGTAGAGATGTCAATGCTGGAACAAAAGACAACTCAGCAGACAGTCAACCCTATCTGCCACCACTCACCTGTCGACTTTCACACTGTGATGGCTTGAGTGTTGCCATGATCCTCGAAGCTACACCATCAGGATTTCTAATACTAGCAAGCTCCCTTAGAGCAGATAGGTTTCAGTGGAACTATAAAACTAAGACAGATTAGGAGGAAAGACCTAGTTACCTGTTTCTGAAAATAATCCAACAAGAACCCTAACAATTACAACAGAATATTGCCAGCAACAAATATGTTGTTGCTATTATGTACCATTGAGTTGGGACTGACTCAGAGCTGAATTTCCAATAGGTTTTTAGAGATAGTAAATTGCACTGGAGGATATTGCTCATCTTTCTCCTGCAAAGAAGCTGGAGGATTCAAACTGTGTGCCTTTGGGGTGGCCTCATAATTCCTTACCACTAGATACCTAGAGCTTCCTTGTTCTTGTTGATGTATACTGTAGAGAGTATGAGAGAAAAAGACTACTATATTCTCCATAACTTAGATATGTATATTATCTTGTTTGTAAACTATTCAGTCCTAAATAATTTCATTCTTAATTTACTATGAACAGATATAACAATTTATGCATCTCAAATATGATTAATAAACATAAAAATATTCCTTTTAAAAAAAAGGGGGTGGCTGATCCTCTCTGGTAGGCTTTTAGAGGCAGTAAATCCCATGGGAGGAGATTGCCTATCTTTCTCCCACAGAGAAACTAGTGGATTTGAACCGTGAACCTTCGGGATTACAGTGCAGATTCTTATCACTAGGCCACCAGAGCTCTCATGAAATCCTTATGTTAGAAGGCCATCAGTAGTGGTTAGGTAATAGTTTCAACAATGAACTTGAACATACCAGAAATTGCAAAGATGCTGCAGGCAACATTTTTTCCTATCGTGCATGGGTTCACCATGATTAGGACCCAACTCAGTGGTAATTAACTACAATCACCCTAGCTAGGAGAGCTTCTTAAAGAAAATAGCACCTAAATTGAGACTTGAAATACTTGTAATAGATTGCACTGGGATGCAGGAAGAGAGTAGGTTGGAAGGGGAAACTAACTCAAACAGAGGAAACAGTTAATATAAAATCCCAGAAATAATTAAAAACAATGAGATATTAGGAACTGAAAGAACGTTGATAGGATAGGAGGTCTGACAGGAGATGATAAATAATGTAAACTGACAAATCATGCAAGATCTTAAATGCCATAATAAATCACTTAAGCTTCATCCAGGAGAGAAATGCAGAGCTACAGAAGATAGAAGAAGAAAGGGAACATTATTTTACTTTCTTTTTAGAAAGGTCACTCTTATCTCTGGGATGAGTTCAAGTTTACAGTAATGCTATGTACTTGAAGGCTGTACCTGATTACCAAGGATGCTGTGATTCAATTAAGAGGCCCGGGAAAGTCGCAATGGAGATGCTTGTAAATGAGTGCTTGGGGAGGCAGGCTGGATCTCTAGTTCTCAAGAGACTCTGCTCTGCTTCTCCACCTCAATGTAGGGTCAGGTTCTGTGTGCTATGTGGTTTGTGCATGTCCTAAGAGAGGATTATTAAAAAAAAACGATTATGTAGTAGAGTCACAATAGATTGCACTGATAGAACTGGAGAAAAATGTGGAAAGAAACTAAAAATCTTTAAAATCCAGACATACTAGACCAGACTTACTAGCTGATATCAGAGTACTCTGCAAGAGTATCACTGTAAAATAAACTTTACACCTTGAACCTGAATAATACCCTGAGATCACCTTAGCTAGTTATAAATAGATTGGCTAGCTTTTGAACTTTTCAATTCCCTTACCTCATTATTTCTTCCAGTCATTTGAGCTTCTTTACATTTTTAGAGCAATTTTCAGAGTATCTTCTGATGTAGATTTTGGTCTTTTGTTTCCTGTATTTTTAATGATCTATTGCTTACACAGGGTCACTCTGAGTCGCAGGCGACTCCACGGCACATAACAACAACAACATTGTTTACTTCATGTATTAATTCCTTGGCATCAACTCCAAGTTGCCTAATTTAGTGTTTAATGAATCAAATATAATTTGTAGATGATCTCTAGATTCAGGTGGGATATACTCAAGGCTCTGCTTTGGCTTTTGTGAACTTATTCTCATTTTCTTCAGCTTCAGCTTGCATATGAGCAATTTATGGCCCCTTGCTTTGTTTTGAGTGCTCTGCAGTTGATCCCTTGTTTTGTTTGCACTGATAATATTGAGTTCCTCTCACATCTGTTTCTACGGATATAATTCACTTGATGCTTATGAGTTACATCTTGTCAGGTCCACTTATACTATAACCATTTGTGTTGTTGCAATGAATAAGTCTTTGGTCTTGCAAAATTCTATCGTATATCATTTCTGTAATCGAGGCCATATTTTACAACTGCTGATTCTTTTTTTTTCCAAAGCTGTATTCTTTTTCACATTCTCTACTGTCTACAATGAATCAGGAACACCAAAGAATCGATGTCTTCAAATTGTGATATTGACAAAGAATTTTTAATAAATTATGGACTCTCAAAGGAACAAAAAATTCTGTCTTGGAAGAGGGGCAACTAGAATGCTTTTGAAAAGTGACTTCCTCTTGCATGTTTTGGGTAAGTTATTTGGAGGGTCCTGACCCTGAAGAAAGACATCGTTCTTGGTAAAGCAGAGGGGAGACAAAGAGAGGAAGACTCTCAGCAAGATGGACTTATGTGATGGCAGCAATGGACATGAGGGCAGCTATGAGGATAACACAAAAATAGGTAGTATTTAATTCTGTTGTACACAGAGTCACAATGAGTTGGAAGCAACTATGAGTTGGTAACTAACCACGACAATAATACCTCAAGTGAGGGAAGAGAAAAATCTAAAGTCAAAGCAAACTAGTGGTAGGGTTTCTATTTCTCAGTTCTCCTTTATAGTCCATCCCCCTCCACCTGCAGGTTTTTCTCTGTGCCCTCATCAGCTACTTCCATCATTTTACTAAGACAGCAGTAAAGCCAGGGGACAATGTTAGAAGTCAAATGAAAGCAGTGTCAGAAACATATCTTCAATATTACACACTTTAAGAATGAGCTAGGCCACACAGACCAACCTACTGCCTGGACCAACCAGCCCAGTGCACTACATCACCCTGCTGCACGGAGGCCACCACAGCATCTCTGCTGTGAGAACCAATATCACAGGTACTGGAGCAGCTGAAGGAAGTCTCTGACTGGGATCTGTAGAAAGGAAGCCCAATACTCTGGACTGCTGCATTTTGAAGCCCAGTGTCTGTCTTGCTGAAATGAGAGGGCCAGAAAGCTAACGGTGTTAGTTCAAACACCAAGTTATAGTTTAGCTCCCACTGGGAGCACTGGACCGTCCACTGCGTGGATACCACATTGCAACAGGGAGGTGGCCCCTGCTACTGCCCCACTGTCCTGTACCTAGTAGCCCTTCCCAGAGCCAGTACTTGAGCTGCAGACCCTATGGACTACACATAGATGTTGCAGTTGACTGACCTAGAAGGCTGCTAATTCATAGGTCATATCTCTCCTCAATTGAAGCAAGTCTTCCTTTGAGTCAAAGGATCACAGAGAAATTCAGGCAGGGTGAGCTGCCTTCCCTTCTCTGGAGCAAGAAGCTCCTGAAACAAGGTTGTCAGACCAAGGGCCTACTAATACCCCAGGCACAAAAAAAAAAAAAACAACACAGCAATGACATGAAAAATGCAAACTACATTGTGCCCTACACAAATCCAGAACAAGATATCACATAAAAAATGTGATAAAAATAAAAATCATTAGATTTCCTGGAGGCAGAAAGTCTGATAGAACTTTTTGACACAGATTTCAAAAGAACAATGATTGAATATTTTCAATGGGTGAAAGACAAACTCAAAGGATGACAGGACTCTGCAAGCAAAAGCCAATAGGAATTTAAAAGCACAGTTGGTGACAAACAAGTGATTAGAGGCTCTGGAAAAACAAAAAACCACAATTTATGAGCAGGATGAAGAGAAGGAACCAGAACCAGCAAAATAGAAAATTAAATTGTCACCACTGATCTGCTAAAACAAAAAGCAGAATCAAAAAGGAAGGAAAAAGAAGAAAGTTAGAGAATAATGTGGGACACCATCAAGAGGAATAACATGTGCATAATTGGAATCCCAAAACAGGAAGGAGAAAGTAAAAGTACCAAGAGAGTTGCAGAAGAACTACTAGAAGAAAACTTTCTAGGCATAATGAAGAATGAATGAATATATATACCAGAAGCTGAACAAACTCCATATAGAATAGATCCCAAAAGAAAAACACCAAGGTATATCATAGCCAAATTTGCCAGAACCAAAGATAAGCAGAGAATTCTGAAAACAGCTAGAGAGAAATGAAGAGTGGTCTATAAGGAGAAGCAAATAAGATTAAATGCTGATTTCTCAGCAGAAACTATGTGAGCAAAAAAACAGTGGAATGTCATACAACAAACATTCAGAGAATACAACTGTCCACCAAGAATACAGTACTCAACAAAACTATCCATGTAATATGTCGGAGAGATCAAGTTATTCTCAGATACACAGAACCTAGAGGAGTTTGTAGGCAGTGTCAGAATGGATGGAGAGGAGATTGAAACGCTCAACAGCTTCATCTTGCTTGGATCCACAATTAATACCCTTGGTACCAGCAGTCAGGAAATAAGGAGAGGTATTGCACTGGGAAAATCTGCAATTAGGGACCTTTCCAAATCACTAAGGAGCCTTTATGTCAGTTTGAAGACAAAGGTGTGTCTAATTCAGGCCATAGTCTTTCCAGTTACAAAAATTACAGAAAAAGAATTGACCCTTTGAGCTCTGATGTTGGAGAAAAGCATTGAACATCCCATGGATGGCCAAGATAATGAACAGATATGTCTTAGAAAGTGTGCACTCAGCATGTTCTTTGGAGATACAAATGATGAGGCTTCACCTCGTTACTTTGGACATGTTTCTTGGCAGTACTATTCCTTGAAGACGGACATGATATTGGGAAAGGTGGAGGGTCAGTGAAGGAGAGGAAGACCCTCAACCAGGTGGATTGATCTGGTGACTGCTTTAATAAACTCTTGTGTGTCAGGAAATGTAATGATGGTGCATGACAGAACAGGGTTCAGATCTTTTGTTCTTAGGGTTACTATGAGTCATGCTTGACTCAATGGTACCTAACAACAACAAGGGAGTTTATAAAAACAAGATCAGTGTTGCAGGAAATACTCAGGAAAGTACTTCTTAAAGAGATACCATAGAAAGCAGGATGGAGAAAAGTAACTAGAAACAACACCAAAAGGAACTCAACAAAATAATAGCAATAAAACCTTGCCTCTCAATAATTTCACTGAATGTAAATGGTTTATATGCACCAGTTAATAGCAGGTTGGATTAAAAAAACCCCAAAATCTATCAATATTCTACTTAAAAGAGACGCATATGAAAAGTGAAGATAAAGAAAGACTATAAAGAGTGGGAAAAAATGTACCAAGCAAATGGCAACCAGAGAAAAAGCAAGTGTAGAGATACTAAGGAGTTGAGATTTCAGCATAAAAACCATCACAAAGGACAAGGTAAGTCACTATACAATGCTTAAAGGGTCAATAGAACAAAATGACATTAGCATAATAAATATGCGCTAAATGATACAGCTGCAAAATACACAAAGCAAATGTTAAAAGATCTGAAAAAAGACATAGATAATACCACAATAGTAGTTGGAGACTGCAATATACCACTCTCTAGAACAGATAGCACTATCAAAAAGAAACTCAATAAAGATGCTCAAGAATTAAACCACACAATCAACAAACTCTATTTCATAGATATATACAGGCTAATGCACCTCAAAAAAAGTTGCAGTATACCTTCTTCTCCAATGTTCACAGAATATTCTCCAGAATAGATCATCTTTTAGGTCACAAAGCAATCATCAATAATATAAAAATAGTACAAAGCATCTTCTCAAACCTCAGTGCTATAAAATTAGAAATTAATAACAAGATAAGGAGGGGGAGGGAAACATACATTGAGAAGATGACAATACTCTGCTTGAACATGAGTATGTAATAGAAGAAATGAAAAATGAAATTTAAACGTTTCTTGAAACAAATAACAAATAAATGAAAACACAATTTACCAAAACTTCTGGGGAAAAGTTAAAGCAGTAATTAGAGGTCAACTTATAGTAATAAGCAAAAATTTTAAAAAGGTAAGAAAAAATTTATAATTGGTTCATTATTCCCAACATCTCCGTCAAGTTAAAAAAGAACAGCAACGAAACTGGACAACTTCTAAAAAAATAAGAAATTATGAAACAATCTAGTTTGGGAAGTTGTGGAGAGCAGCCGATTCTACAGAGGTTTGTTTTCTGGTTCTGGAAGGCTGGGGTGTGGAGTGTTTATTCACCACTGGCTGTGAGCTGATTGAATTTGGCCTCCTGTTTAAAAGGCATTTGATCACCAGTTTGGGTCTGCAATCTATTTGGGAAGTTGTGTGGAGCAGCCGGATTCTACAGAGGTTTATTTTCTGGTTCTGGCACTTAACAACATAGAAAGAGCTCTGTTGGCTTAGGGGATAGAAAGTTATGCTATCATGCCTTCAAGCTTGATTTTAATTGGTTTTGATCAAGCATTCTTCTAAGTGGTATAGCACTAGTCTGTCCATTTGCTGTACAGAAGTAACTTGTGGTTGTGGTGATGCTAAATACTGTGGCATTGATGTGTCAAATGTGGTAATGGTTATCCCTGGTGGACAGTGTTTGGTGGAACGTCCTGATTAAAACAGACTTGGAAGCAGGAGTGGCATCCACTTGTGAAATAGCTTGCCTCTGGAAACTCTATGAACTTGGAGAAACGAGTTATACAAGTCATATAGTGTTCAGGTCTTTCGTTCATAGGGTTGACAACTCAATGACACTTAACAACAACAACAAGGCAGAAATAAATGAAATAGGAAAATAATTTAAACCAACAACAAGACCAGGAGTTAGTTCTTTGAAAAGGTCCATAAATCGACAAACCATTAGCAAAACTAAGAAAGAAAAGACACATCTGAATAGAAAATGAAAGACACAATGTCACAACAGCACCAACTAAAATAAAAATGTTATTAATTGGATATTATTAAAAACTATCTGTTGTACATAGGGTCGCTGTGAGTTGCAAGTGACTCGACAGCACATAATAACAACAACAATGTACTCAAACAAATCTGAAAACCTAGAGGAAATTAACAAATACTTAGAAACTCACAACATACCTAAACTGGCACAGATGGAAGAACACCTGAACAGACTGATTGTTGTTGTTAGGTGCCGTTGAGTTGAGTACAATTCATAGTGTCACTATGAACAAAAGATCTGAGCACTCTTCTATCCTGCACCACCCTCACACTTCCTGACTCACAAGAGCCCGTTGTGGCAGTCACAGCATCAATTCACCTGGTCAAGAGTCTTCCTCTCCTTCACCTACCTTTCAACCTTCCTAGCATCACGTCCTTCTCTAAGGAATAGCCAGCCCCTTCTAGTAACATGTCCAGAATATGGGAGGCAATGCCTCATCATTTTTGTCTCCAAAAAGCACTATGGCTGCACCCTCTCCAAGACATTTTTTTTCTTCTGGCCATTCGTGTGATGTTCAGTGCTCTTCTCCAACACCACAGCTCAAAGGCATGAATTCTTCTTCTCTCGTCCCTTATTCATTGTCCAGCTCTCAGAGGCATAGCAAGTGATCAGAAAGACTATGGCCTGAATCAGAGGCACATTTGTCCTAAAACTGACATCATTATTCCTCAATAATTTGGAAAAGTACCTAATTGAAGATTTTTCCAGTGCAATACATGTCCCGATTTTCTGACTTAAGGGTGTTAATTGCAGATCCAAGAAAGATTAAGTTGTTGACAATTTTTAATCTCTTCTCCATCCATCATAATGTTGCCTATTGGTCCAGAGGTAGAAATCTTTGTATTCTTGACATTGAGATACAATCCATATTGAATGCTGGATTTCTTGATCTTCTGCAAAAAATGTTACAAGTCCTCACTTTCAGAAAGCAAGGTTGTGTCATCTGCATAACACTGATGCACATTCCTATTCATAAAGTCTAGCTTATTGAATAATTGACTCAATATACAAATTTAATAAGTATATGGAGAGAATACAACTCTGATGCACTCTCTTCTTAATTTTAAACTATGCAATGTTCTCCTGGTCTGTTCACACAACAGCATCCAGGGCCAGTTATAGGTTTTATACGAGCACAATTAAGTGCTCTGGGATTCCCATTCTTCTCAATGTGAGCCACAACTTTTTATGATCCACATAGTCAAATGCTTTTGCATAGTTAATAAAGCACAAACAGACATCCTTCTGGTATTTACTTTCAGCCAGGATCCATCTGGCATCAGCAATGACAACCCTGGTGTCACAGGCTTTTCTATATCATGCTTGAACTTCTGGTAGCTCCCTACCTGTGTACTGTTTCAACTTTTTTTTAAAGATCTTCAGCAGTATTTTGCTTGCATGTATTATTAATGAGGTTGTCCAATCCATAACAAAACAAGAAAATTAACAGATAATAAAACAACTTACAACAACAACAAAGCCCTGGATTAGATGGTTTTATTGTGAATTGTATCAAACATTCAGAGAAGAACTGTCACCAATTCTAGATCAAGTGTTTCAGAAAATGGAAAAAGATGGCATTCTCCCAGACTCATTCTATGAGGCAAACATATCCTTGATACCAAAGTCAAGTAAAGACACCATCAAAACAGAAAACTATTGGCCAGTATATCTTGTGAATATAGACGCAAAAATTCTCAATGAAATCCTGCCCAATAGAATCCAAACAGTACATAAAAAAAAATAATTCACCATGAATAAGTGGGATTCTTAACAGGTATGCAAGGATGATTCAACATAAGAAAAACAATCTGTGTAATTCATCAAATTAACAAAGCAAAGAACAAAAACCACAAGATCCTGTCAACTGATGCAGAAAAGGACTCTGACAAAATCCAACAACTTTTTCTGATTAAAATTCTCAACAAAACAGGAATAGAAAGGAATTTCCTCAATATAGTAAAAAGTATATACACAAAACAAAGAGCCAACATTGTTTTCAATGGAGAGAGATTAAACACATTCCCTTTGAGAACAGGAACTAGGCAAGAATGCCCATTATCACCTTTCCTTATCAATATTGTGTTGAAAGTCTCAGCAATAGCAAGAAGGCAAGAGAAAGAAACAGAAGGTATCCAAATTGGCAAAGAGGAAGTAAAATGATCTCTATATGCAGATGATATGATAACATACTTAGAAACCCTTAAAGACTCATGGAGGAAACTATTGGACATAGTTGACGAATTCAGCAAAGTCATAGGATACAAGATCAACATACAAAAATCAATTGGATTTCTCTAGAGTGGCAAAGAGAATACAGAAACGGAGCTAAGAAAAACAATACCCATCATAATAGCTAATCACAAGATTAAATACTTGGGAGTAAATCTAACCAGAAGCACAAAAGAACTGTTGTTATGTACTGTCGAGTTGCTTGTGACCCATAGCGACCCTATGTACAACAGCCCTAAACTCTGCTCTGTCCTCTGCCAATTTCACCACCTCTGACACACCCATGCCAATTAACCCACTCACTGGATCAATCCACCTCATAGAGGGCCTTCCCCTCCTGCACTGTCCCTCCACCCTACCAAGAATGATGTCCCTCTCCAAGGACTGGTCCCTCCTAAC
>NW_006400037.1:1545982-1548930 GCF_000299155.1 Elephantulus edwardii
ATCCTGATGCTGCCAATTGGTCCAGTGGTGAGAATCTTTGTCTTCTTGACATTGAGCCTCAATCCATATTGAAGGCTGCAGTCCTTGACCCTCCACAGCAAGTGCTTCAGGTCCTCCTGAGTTTCAGCAAGCATGCAAAGAAAATTATAAAACATTACTACAGGAAACAAAAAAAAAGACCTGGATAAATAGAAGAATATACCATGCTTTTGGATAGGAAGAAGCAATATTGTGAAAATGACAATTCTACCAAAGGCAATCTACAAATTCAATGCAATCCCAATACAAATCTCAGTTACATTCTTCAATGAGATAGAAAAGACAATTTCCAATTTCATCTGGAATGGAAAGAGATCCCAAATAAGTAAAGCACTTTTGAAAAAAGAAACAAGGTAGGAGGTATCTCATTTCCTGATCTCATATTCTCATATGCAACCATGTTAATCAAGACAGTGTGGTACTGGTACAGTGACAGACACATAGATCAGTGGTATAGAATT
Source organism: Elephantulus edwardii (assembly GCF_000299155.1). Lineage (NCBI taxonomy): Eukaryota > Metazoa > Chordata > Mammalia > Macroscelidea > Macroscelididae > Elephantulus > Elephantulus edwardii. The sequence goes on from NW_006400037.1 coordinate 1,546,483, forward strand.
GAGAACCCAAAAAAAACCCCATTACATATGGTCAACTGATTTTTGTCAAGGAGATGAAATCAGTTAAGTAGGGAAACAAAAGCCTCTTTAACAAATGGTATTAGCAAACTTGGAAAATTATCTGTAGAAAACTCAAGCAAGACCCACACCTCACACCATCCAGAAAAGCCAACTCAGTGAATCAAGGACTTGAGGGTAAAACCAAGGACTATGAATTTCACCAGAGAAAAGCTTGGAAGAACTCTAGAAACCCTAATCCACAATATACACAGTTTATTAAGCATCTTGAAAAACCTACAACCAAGAGAGAATAAAATAGATGAATGGGACCTTCTAAGAATCAAATCCCTATGCACATCAAAAAAACTTGTCCAACAGGGTAAAAAGGAAAGTCAGAGACTGGGGAAAAAATATTTTATAACAATGTATCTGATAAGGGACTCATATAAAATTTATAGTATACTCCACCACCTCAATAAAATAAAGGTAAACAACCCAATAGAAAAATGGGCATAGGATATAAATAGACACTTCACCAAAGACATTCATGTGGCAAACAAACACATGAGAAATGTTCAAAATTCCTAGCTCTCAGAGAGACGCAGATCAAAACAACTATGAGACAGCAGCTCACCCTAGCAATAATAGCAAAGTTAAACAGAGCAGCAAACAACAAATACTGGTGAGGTTGTGAAGAAATTGGAACTCTTATTCATTGCTAGTGGAAGTATAAAATAGTTGAACCATTATGGAAGGCAGTATCTTGCTTTTTCAAAAAGTTGGAAATAGATATATCATTTGACCCAGCAGTTACACTACTATAAATGTACCCTAAAGAAACTACAGCTGCTACTCAAACAGATACATGAACACCCAGGTTTATTGTTGCGTTATTCACAACAGCAAAGAGATGGAAGTAACCCAAGTGGCCATCAACAAATGAATGGATAGGAAAATCTATGGCATATTCACACAATTGAATATTATGCAGCACTGATAACCAAGGAACTCATAAAATATTATACCACATGGGTGACCCTGGAGGACTTTGTGTTGAATGAAATGAAATATTTCATTCACAAAAGGACAAACACCATTTTTTTGTTGTTGTTATTTTTATTATTTTGTGTGTGTATGTGTACCATCAAATCAGATCTGACTGGTACAGGAGGAGATTGTCTCTCTTCTCCGGCAGAGCATCTGGTGGATTTGAACCGTGCACCTCTGGGATTGCAGTACAGCTTTTTGTCACTAGGCCACCAGAGCTCCCCAATCCCATTGTTATAACTCGGAATTGATATGGGGGTCGGGGAGATATGAAGAAAAAAGGGGATAAATAATGAGCACTGCATTGGAACAGATGAAGAAAAGAATTGTTTTAAAAGGAATTTATGATTAGGGATTATTTGTATAGCAGTCCAGAATAAGAGGAGCATAGCAAAGTGGACTGGGAGGGAGGAAATTATGCAACAATGAATATTTTTTTTACGTGAATGGTGGAGGAAGGGATGAAAAGGTACAACAATAAATGAAAATCCAACTTTTCTGTAAACTTTCATTAAAATTACAATTTTAAAAAATTTGAAAAAAAGAACAAGCTAACTTTAGGTTATTCTTAACAACTCCATCACCCTATGTTTCTCACGTGAACATTTTCTCATGGCAACTGACATCAATCTCTGAAAAGCTTCAGGATGATGAAGTAACACAATATGAACATCTGTTGATTTATTTGATATCTTCTTAAGAAAAACTGCTTTAAAAATGTATTTCCAGTTAGTCAATTCCAACTCACTGCAATTCCAATAAGACAGAGTAGAATTGTTCTGTAGGATTTCTAAAGCTATGATCTTTACAGGACTCTATAAAAGTAATAAATCGCAATACAATCCCAAAGTCATTCAGTTTTAATCCACTAGCTGCTCCACAGGAGAAAGATGGGTAATCTCCTACCATTTGATATCTGCTGGAGCTATGAGTTTCAATGGCACCTAACAATAGGAAGCTTTACAGAAGCTGACTACCACCTGTTTCTCCTGTGAAGTGGCTGGTATATTTTAATCACCAACTTTTTGTTTAGTAGCCATGCACTTAATTACTGTGCCAGTAGGCTTCTTGAGAAATCATACAGAAAGCGAAAAATAAAAATGAAATTTACTGCAATGTTAGAATATTTATGATTATGAGACACTGTGACAAAGTTTGCTAAACATTCTTGCCAAGGAGTTAAATAGTGAGGTAGAAACAGGAAATTAAATCATTTCAATTATATTACATTAAATTTCAGAGTAATAGTCTGGCACCGCTGGAGAAGCTCAATATCAGCTGTGAAAACTAGGCTGGGGGCTGATTGTGGAAGAGACCACCAATTACTCATATGCAAGTTCAAGCTGAAGCTGAGTAAAATTAAACCAAATCCACAGGAGCCAAAATATGACTTTGATTTCA
>NW_006400037.1:1550810-1555000 GCF_000299155.1 Elephantulus edwardii
TGGCGCAGGATAGAGCAGGGCTTAGGGCTGTTGTGCATAGGGTCACTATGAGTCGAAAACGACTCGACGGCACATAACAACAACAACAACAACAATAGTCCTGCCTGCATGGACTCAATTCTTACAGTTATCAGATATTACATGAGGCAGCCTTATCTAAAGCCTTCATTTTGGTGTGCATTCCTGACTACTGAAAATATCAGGGTATTACCTAACCTAACACCTCATACTTGCCTAAAATTCTTTACTTTTAGGTAAAATATCCAACCTCAGAGGTTGTACTATTCTTTTAGGACCACAGAGAATTAATTTATTTATTCAGGAAAATGGAGAAATAGTGGACATATGATTAATTGTTGGTGATGGTGTGTGCCATGGAGTCAGAACTGACACACAGCTGACACTCCAGTGGGTTTTCAGAAGCAGTTAATCACCAGGAACCAGTAACTCTACCTCTAAAATAGCTTTGGAAGCATGATTTACTGTGGAATTCACACTGCTTTCACTTGAGAAGAATAAAAAATTGGAATTTTGCTGTGTGGATGTTAATGTGACCAAAGTTATTTAATTACTATTAGAAACTAACACACTCACTTATGACTCATTGGCTTCCGGTCAGTTGACTTACAGCTAATACTGCAACAGGTTTTCAGGAGGCTTGACATTGATTGCACTGAAGACATCTTTCTCCTGAAGAGCAACTGGTGAATTCAAACCCCCAGAAAGGCCCTATCATTCGTTACAACTCCCTACAGATGCACCACCAGAATTCCCCCAAATGATCAAAGACATTAGTAAAATAAGAGGCAACAATATCACTCTCACCAGCTGCTGTCTGCAGCATCAGTACATCAAGACTGTCTCTCCTGTCTGTGTTGACAAGAAGCAATCAAGGTCAGGAGCTCAGGTCTGTGTCTCAGGTCAACTCTGCCCCTTATTGGCTCCAGAATAAATCATCTAATCTCACTGGTCTTCCATTTCCTCGGTAAATAGCTGGGATGGGGGGACATGAAGTAAATTAATGAAGTAAATGATATGAGAACCCATTATAAATGTGTTTATAAGCTGTTAATTATTTTTATTATAAAAATAATCAGCAAAATACAATGGAGTTTTTGTTAGTGCATTGCCTACTATTCTCTACAAACCTCTTATTCAGTAAAAAACGTAAATATTAAAATAGTAAGTGATAAATTTCCTTTATAACAGAAAAGAAGCCCTGGTGATATAAACAATTTAATGCTCAGCTGCTAATCAAAAGGTTAGCAGTTCAAATCCACAAAGAAAGACCTGGTGACTCACTTACATACAGATTACAGTCTAAAACACTAAGGAAAAGTTATCCTCTGCCATGTAGGGTGGTATTAACTCAACGGCTCCTAGCTATTTGATAAGGAGAAACAGCAGTTTAAACTTTATGAAGCAGGAAATCCCAGAAAAAACATTACTAAAATTTCAAAAATGAGCTCTGAGTTTTTCCTGGTACTTTATACAATGGCAATCTCTTTCTTGTTCTTAGAGATATAGAATGTTACAGAAGATGCAGCATGGGTTTTATTTCATTTTTGTTTTTGTCAGCCTTCTTAATGAGTCACAAGTTAGAAATTTGCCTCAATGAACAACTTACCTTTTTTGCCACGAGCTTAAATGAATTGGATGATGTCCAGCTACCGTTAATGGACATCTTAACCAAAGATTCTATAGAGGAATTTTAATCAAAAAGGGAGAGATATAAAACAGAATTCAAAATTGTCATGAAATCTAGGCTTTCTGGAGCTACTGAAACTGATTGGATCCCTAAAACAACTTCCCTGAAAACACATTTAAACTTTAAACCAAAAAAGACCCCCGGGAATCTTCGCTAAGCCTAACAATTGTTGTTGTTGTTGATTGCCATTAAGTCAAGCACGACTGAGAACAACTCTATGAACAAAAGGCCTGAAGCCTTCTACCACGATTGTCCTTTCTCCAAGTTCACAGAGTTTCCTGAACATGCGGTTTAGGAAGTGGATGCCACTCCTGCTTCCAAACCTGTCTTAAATTTGGAGCTCCACCAAACACTGTCCACCCTGGGCAGCCATTATGGCATTTGACCCCTCATTGGAACAAGATTCAGCATCACAGCAAACTCAGATTACCTCAGTACAGAAAATTGACAGAAGAGTGCCGTACAACTTAGAAGAATGTTTCTACAAAATAAAATAATCCCGGTCCTTGGGCCCAATCGTCTTTTAAATTGAAATTTCTTTTAAGAATTATCAAAATATGTTCATATTGGCAATAGCTGCTTGAAAGATTTGAAAGAAAACTTAAGGGGCAGTGAATTTATATTCATAGATGAGAACAATTCAGAAAAGTAGGATAAGAATGGCTACACAAATTGAACAATGTTATCAATGGCATGGAATTGTACATGGAGAAATTCTGAATTAGTGTATCTTTTGACTTGTATATTCTCAATAGCAACATAAATTTTAAAAATTAATTATACAGCTTCACAGGTGTAAAATAATGTATTTGGTTATACTTTTGGTTCAGATGTCAAGCCCAGTGGTACTTCATACACATACTGAGAGGTTTTATTGCTTAGATATGAAGACTTCAGAGGAGATAAAGGTGAGGATTATCATGTGAAGACTTGAACTGTTTTAAATTCTCCCAGCTGGAAATTCCTATAGATGCTAAATGGAGAAGCACTTGAATTTTTTTATCAGCTTACTTTCCCATGTGGGGCCATGAGGAGAGACAGTGGGGGACGTTATAAGCTGTTAACAGTCAAGCATAAGATAATTGGGTCAGACTATTACAATGTAATAAAGCACAATACAGTCAGTCTCTATCCTACCCATGGTCAGTTACCAGTTCTATCTACCCAAGGAAACTATTCTGACCAGCTTCTATACATTCTTCCAGAGATCATCTACACTATGAAGCCCTGAATTTGCTTAGATTTCTTCCAATTTCCTCTGTTATTTTTCCAGAGATGAGGCTTTGGCCAAGGCACCCAACCTCTCTGAGTACAATCTTTTGTAAAATAATATCCTCTTGTAAGTCATTACATAGAATAAATGGCATATCATGTGAACATTCTCTAGAATATAATATGCCACCTTTTTTTTTTCTTTTTCTTTTCCTGGCTGCTCTTTCAGCCTCTTTTGCAAATTTATTTTCCTTTATTGACCTTGAAATATTAAATCTCCTTTTAGTTCTTGACCCTTTTCTCATCTCACTTTACTAATCCTCCTTGATTAATAGACTTGTCTGTGTCAGAGCCTTTGTGACAATCCTAGGAGTTAATGGCTTTACACAGAGCAATCCATCTTCTGCAATCCCCACATGAATATTCAAACGTCAACTAAACATCTAGATTTGAATGTCTAACAGGAACTTCAAAATTGGCAACATGGATTTTGTTGTCATTGTCAACTTGCACTCATGAGAACCTCACAAAGTAGCCCAATCCTGTGTAATCATCATCAATCTGGCTTCACTTTCCCCAGCATCTTCTAATTTCCTTCTCTTACAGATGGTATAAATCCACATCACTTCACACCAGGAATTAGGAGCACAATCTTGACTTGACTAGTCTCCTCACTTCACAACTCTATAATCTCAAAGTTTGTTCACATTACTTACATTGATCCCTTCATGTGTTCACTATTTCCACTCCATTCCACTTTACTAGGTCAAGGCAGGATTATCCCTTAGTCAATTATCACACTAGCCTCTTAATTGGTCCCATTCTTTATAGCCATGCCTGTTTCTTACACCAAAAGACAGAGTGATCTTTCCCATGTACAAATTTGATTATGCTAACTCCTGATGACACTTTCTGAGTGGCTCCCTATCTCCATCTGGTTTTGGTTCAACTGTCTTAGAATGATTTGGTCTCTCATCTTCTCCTGCCTCTTTTTTATTGATGACTCTCTTCTGTTGTCTTATCCAATTTCAATAACTTCAACCTTCCCAAGATGGAGTTGTTTTCTACTTTGAATTGCTTTAAAACATGTTTTTAAATGAAATTATAAAAATTAGAGCAGAGATAAATTAAATAGAAAATCGAAAAACAATTGAAACTATCAACAAAACTAGCAGTTGGTTCTTTGAAAAGGTCAATAAAATCGACAAACCATTAGCAAAACTCACAAAAGAAAAGAAGAAGACACAAATAATCCGAATAAGAGATGAAT
>NW_006400037.1:1559099-1578593 GCF_000299155.1 Elephantulus edwardii
ATAATAATAATAATAATAATAATAATAATAAATAAAAATAAAAAATTTAAAAACATACTTTTGAGCTAATGGAGATTTTTATACAATTAGTTGCACAAATTGCCCCATGAAGACTTTAGTGCTGGGGTTTGTGAAATGAGGCTTGTTTCTTTGGATTTATGCATTTACACTGGTCCTTACCAAATAAAAGCATGCACTAAAAACGAGATAGCAGTTTCCTCAGAGATAGAAAATGTAGTGGGCACTGTATGTCTCATGAGTCACAAAAGGATTGTTGTTATTGTTAGGTGCTATCTAGTCAAGTATGACCCATAGCAACCCTATGAATAATAGATCTAAACCTTGCCCTATTCTGTGCCATCTTCACACTTTCTGATACATTAAAGCTTATTTCGGCAGTCACTGTGTCAAACAGGGTTAAACTATATTTTGCAAATTATTCCCAGATTTACATCACTGAGGCTCCTACTCAGATCTCTACCCTGAGCTCACATCTTTTACAATAGCCTACTTAACATCTTCTTTTGAATGATTTACAGGCATCGCAGAAGTGTATCTGTGGCAAATTATTAGTTTCTCTCCCTCAGTCTTTTCTTGTTTCAACAAGCCACCCAACTGCACAAATAAAAATACCCAAGGATTATTTTTGGTTCTCTTTCTCTCCCTTGAGAACTGTAGTCTTCAATATGGATTAAAGCTCAACAACAACACAAAGATTCTTACCACGGGGCCCATTGGCAGCATCATGATACATGGTGAAGAGATTGAGGTTGTTAACAATTACAGATTGCTCAACTCCACAATCAACACTTTTGGCACCAGCAGTTAGGAAATCAGAAGACAAATTGCAGGGGGAAAATCTACTGTCAGTCACCTCTACATAGTACTGAGAAACAATGTCAGTCTAGAGACTAAGGTGTGCCTCATCCAGGCCATGGTCTTCACAATTACTTGATATGCATCATAAAGCTGGAAAATTACTAAGGTTGACGTAAAAAGAATTGATGCCTTTGAGTTGTGGTGCTGGAGAAGAATCTTGAACATACCATAGACCACCAAGAAATCAAATAAATCTGTCTTAAAGAAGGTAAAACCAAGTTTCTCCTTGAAGGCAAGGATTTTGAAGTTCCATCTCACATACTTTGAGCATGTGACCAAGAAGGATCAGTCCTTGGAGAAGGACACCGTGCTTGGAAGCGTGGAGGGACAGCTTAGGAGACGAAGACCCCTGATGAGATTGGATTGATACAGTAACTGGAGCAATGGGGGTAGGTGTGTCGAAGTCAGTGAGACTGGTTCAGGACAAGGCAGGCTTTAGAACTATTGCATATAGGATCTCTATGTGTTGCAGGCAACTCAATGGCACATGACACCAAAACAACATAATATTAAAGATTATTGTTCAGTAATTTCCATTCTGTTGGATCACTATTCCAGTCAGCCTAGTAGCTGTCTTCCAAATTTCTTGGCACAGACTTATCAGCATGTCCAGGGTTGCCTCCGTTAGTTGAAAGAAGTCAATTGGTATTCCAGTTCCTGGGAACATTTTTTTTTCTAATGCCTTCCAGTGCAACTTGACCTTCTTCCTTCATCACCATTAGTTCCTGATCACACATCATTTCCCAAAACAGTTCTTAATCCATCAATTCTTTTTGGTACAATGGCTCAATGTCTTCCTTCTGTCTTCTATTGATGCTTCCAGGATCATTCAGGATTTTGTCCATAACATCCTTCAGTATTGAAACTCAAAGCTTTAATTTCTTTTTCAGTTCTTTCAGCTTGGGAAATGCCAAGTGAAATGCTTTTTTGTTTTCCAACTCCAACTCTTTGCACATTCTTTCATACTTTGTGCTGCTCTTTGAAACAGTCTGTTCATCTCCTTAACCTCAGCAAGACTTCCCTTTGTTTTGGATTCTCGACTTGCTAGTGCAATTTTTGAAGTCTCTTCTGATATCTATTTTGCTTTTTTTCTTTCTCCTTTGTCTTTTTAATATTACCTTTTGCTTTCTTCATGACACGTTAGTCTCATTATTAATATTAGTGTATTACTTTAATATTCTTGGTTTGTTGCTGTCTTCAATTACCCATAGTGACCCTATGAAACAACAGATCTGAATCCTGTCCTATCCTGTGCCATCCTTACCATCTCTGTTACACTGCTGCAGTCACCATGTCAATCCATCTTCCTGAAGTTCTTTCTCTCTTGGTGACCCTTAATCTTTCCAAGAATGATATTCCTTTCCAAGGGATAGCTTCTCCTAACTACATATCCAAAGTATGAGAAATTAAGCTTTGCCATCTTTACCTCCAAGGACCAATCTGGCTGCACCTTTTCCAAAACACACTTGTTGGTTCTTTTTGGCTACCCATGTTATGTTCAATACTCTTCTCCAATACCACAACTCAAAAGCATATATTCTTCTATCATCCTCCTGTCATCACATGCATAACAGGTAATAGGAAAGACCATGGTCTGAATCCAGCGCACCAGCTTTCAAACTGGCATCATTGCTCTTCAGTGTTTTGGAGAGGTCACTCAGCAGACTTCCCAAAAGCAAATCACCTAGTCTCTTGACTGCTGATACCATGGGTATTGATTGTAGGTCAAAGTAAGGCAAAATCATTGATAGTTTCAATCCTTTCTCCATCTATCCTGATGTTGCCTATTGGTCCAGTGGTAAGGACCTTTGTTTCCTTGATGTTGAAATGTAATCAATATTGAAGTCTTTGTTCTTCTGCAGCAAGTGCTTCAGGTCCTCCCCATTTTCAGAAAACAAGGTTGTGTCATTTGCATAACACAAGTCAGTTTATTTATTATCATTTTCCAAGCTGTAATTTGTGATTAGGGAAGGTAAAGATTTGTCATTGGAATTCTTTTAATGCTTTTTTTCATTGTTGCTCATTTTCGTCCCCTCTGCTGCCCCAACCTACCTCTTATTCCAAATTGTCATACATGTATGTCTAATAAAAAGGAATATATATTCCTTTCAGCTCTTGCCCACATCTATTCTAATACAGTGTCCATTATCTATCAACTCTTTTCCTATTCTCTCCCCACTGTCCACATTTGTTCTATGTTGTAATAGCAGTGTTATGCAGTGTCAGTCATTTAGTGACAGAGAAATTTCACCCAGTATAATATCCTCCAGGATCCTCCATGTTGTATAATGTTTTATGAGTTCATTGTTTTTCAGTGCTGCATAATATTCCATTTTGGGAATGTACCATAGCTTTTCTATCCATTCATTTATTGATAGGAATTTGGGTTGCTTGCATCTCTTTGCTATTGTGAATAACACAGCAATAAACACAGGTGTGCATACATCTGCTTGAGTCATGGCTCTGGTTTCTTTAGATTATATTCTGTAGTGGAATTTCTGGATCAAATGGTATTTCCAACTTTTTGAGAAAGCGTCAGACTGCTTTCCATAGTGGTTATACCATTTTACATTGCCAACAGCAGTGTACATGAATTCTAATCTCTCCACAACCTCACCAGCATTTGTTGTTCACAGCCCTATTGAACTTTACTATTGTTGCTAGGTGTCTTTGAATTTTGTCAGATTCTTAGATTCAAAGTGAAAGAACTACTTCTCCAAACAACAGGTAAGAAAAACCTATAAATAATAAACCTAGGTAGCACAGATGACTTAGTGGTTAGGAACTGCACTGCCAATAATTTTTTTAAAGGCAATTTTAATCTACCAGCTTCACTGGCAATCTCTTCCCATGAAATTTTTGGGTCAGTTCCCACTTGACAGTACACAACAAAAAGAACAAAATAATGTAGCTAAACCACAGCAATTAGACAACTTTTAAAATAAAACAAAGGAGAAAGATCATTTCATTAAATGAAATTTAATTAATAAATGTTCTAATTGGCTTTAATTCTAAACTTCTCAGTAATTTTTGGTAAGAAATTATTTTATCTTACTGTATGTGTCCACTATGAAGTCATTCTGTTGTTGTTATGTGCCGTCAAGTTGCTTGCAGCTCTTAGTGACCTTATGTACAATAGCTCTGAAACCTGCTGTATCTTCTGCAAATTTCATTGTCTCCAGCCCACCTATCCCTATTTCCTCAGTCACTGAGTCATTCCATTTCATCCAGGGTCTTCCTCTCCCACAGTCACTCCACCCTTCCAAGCATGATGTCCTTCCCTCCTGACAACATGTCCAAAGTATGAGTGATGGAGCTTCAAAATCCTTGCCTCCAAGGAGCAACTTGGTTTCACCCTTTCTAGGAAAGATCTGATTGTTCTTTCAACATTCTTCTCCAATACCATAACTCAAAGGCATCAATTCTTCTTCTATCATCCTTAGTCATTGACCAGCTTTCTGGTGCATAGCAAGTAATTGTGAAGGTCATGGCTTAGAGCAGGTGTACCTTACTTAACCTCTAGACTGACATAATTGCTTCTCAGTGATCGGAAAGGTCCCTGATAGCAGATTTTCCCAATGCAATTCACCTTTTGAATTCCTGACTACTGGTGCCAAGAGTGGTGACTGTGGAGCAAGCTGTAATTGTTAACAATCTTAATCTCTTCGCCATCTATCATGATGCTGCCAGTTGGCCCAGTGGTGAGAATCTTTGATTTCTTGATGTTGAGCTTCAATCCCTATTGAAAACTATAGTCCTTGACCTTCTGCAGCAAGTGCTTCAGGTCCTCCTCGGTTTCAGCAAGCAAGGTTGTCTCATCTGCATAATGTAGGTTGTTGATGAGTCTTCCTCCAATCCTGATGCCACATTCCTCTTCATAAAGTCCAGCCTCCCAGATAATCTGTTCTGCATATAGATTGAAAAGATATGGAGACAGAAAGCACTCCTGATGCCCTCATTTCCTGATTCTGAACCATGCAGTGTTTCCTTGCTGCTTTCTCCTGACTGCCTATTGGTCTAAGTAAGTCTTTTTGTATAAGCACAATTAAGTGTTCTGGGGTTCCCATTCTCCACAAGATTAGCCACAATTTATTGTGATCCACATAGTAAAAAAAAAAAAACAACCCTCATATTTGCTTTTTAAAGAGGTGAGACGTGGTTTACATTGATTTGGAGTATGATGATTATCGTCTGTAAAAAGGTATTAGGGGTCACTGTTTAACTGTTAACATGTTTAACTGTCAATGGATATTCTAATAGAACACTAATTCCCTAAATGTAGAGTATCTTAAGGAGAAGAACTTTCATGAATACAGAATCCAGGATGATTTCATTTTGTGGCTAATCATCTAGAACTCAGACTGAAAGGAAGATCTGCTTTCAGTAGTGACCTGTGCAAAGGGCAGCTGAAGGCCTTCCCAGACAAGTTTTCTCTGATCCAATTTTTGTGACCTCATTGATGCTATGGGGCTCCATCTTTGTCAGGAGAGCTAGGCTAAGGAGGGATTTCAGAACTGCATACATATAATGCACACCTGCATTAGAGGGTGGAAAACAATCACCTAGTCCTGCCTCAATGCTGTAGAGGAGCTGAGATGTAAACTAGAATCCGGGCAAAGGGAAAGGGGAAATCTAGGGAAGGGTAAAAGAGAACTTTGGGGTTTGGGCTTTGTTTCCTGGGGCTTTTATTCTGCTTGAATGTTTCCATCACTTCCCTCACAAAAGCCTCTGTGTGGAAGCATTGACCTGAAACAAATGCCTAATGAAGCGTGCCCTGAGGAAAGGGCGTGAGAAAGACCTGGGGAATGGGTCAGAGAGAGGAAGGAAGAAAAGAGGTTCAGGTTACAAGTTCGCACTTTCCCCTAGCCATCTGGAAACAAGAGCTGAAGACTGCAAAATTGGTACCCTTGGAAGGCCCTTCTAATACCCTTTGGGGCCCTGGGACTGGGCACAAGTACTGAGAAGTGGGGGTTTGGCGCTGATTTCAGCAGTGACAGGTTGATCCACGCCCACGTGAAGGCCCGTCATGAAGGTGGTTGGGAGGGCTTGATCCTTAGCTGTAGATCGTAAGAACCAGGCTTGTAGATCGTAAGAACTTGGCTTCCTTATCTTAGGGGCCTTCTGTCACCAATCCCCCCCCACACACACACACAGGAGCACGTGGGGGAGAGGGGATTCAAGTAACCTGCAGTGAATGAGGTCAGAGCCCAGCCGTCCACAGATGAGCTGGCTTGGCGCTCCTACAGTTGCCTGTCCTCCATTCACCCTTGGAGACTCTGTCATTGGGTAGCAGGTCACGGCGGAAGGGGTTTCCATATTGCCCATTTACCCGCTCCAATATGTTGTTGGTGCTTTTCTAGAACCCTTCCCGACTCCCACCTCCAACTCCTAAAATAAGAGACCAGCGCCCAAAAATCAGAGGAGGGGAATGGAGTGAGAAGCATTAAAATACTGGGAGCTTGTGCGTATTTCACAGGAAAAAGAAATGTGGCGAGGGGAAGAAAACAAAGTGAAATGCACTCTGGGTTCAGCTTTGCCTGGGCGCATACACATGGCCCCGTGGCTTCCCAGAAGGGGCTCATGAATAAGAATGGGTCGCTAGCGCTAGCTTACTTCCCTCCCTTCTATCTAGCGCTTCTCAAAAAAAAAAAGAAAGAAACCACAAAAAACAAACACAAAAACAAACCGAAAAAAAAAAAACCCAAACAAACAAACCCCCCCGCCACACACACAAAAAAAACCTAGCGCTCAACGAAAACAAGTCTGAACTGGCGAGAGTGTTGGGAACGGTGCCAGGCCAGAGGCTGCCCTGCACTCCGGCCGTCAGAACCCTGGAGAGCAGCCCTGAGCGCCCAGCAGCCGGACTCCTGCTCCCAGGCCACTTCTGTCACTTTTCTTCACTGCTTCTCACCTGCAACTGCATGTTTTGGGGACTTATTTTGCACAAATAGATGAAATCATCTCTCTGAAAGGGAACTTCAGTTTGGTTGAATGAGTTCCGATGTGTATTCAACTAAACGTGGACAAGGAGCCTTAGAGTTCTCAAAATTTAGCGCCCTGGTAGGGCAGCTAATCTTACAGTAGTTGAACCTCTTTACAAAGGAAGCAACTGAACTCAATAAAAACACTATTCCCTGGTTAGCCACTCTGAGCAAAAATTGATAGGCGGGTGGAATGATTAAAAGGCAGTGTTCCCAAAAAGACAGATGTGCAAAGAGTGAGAATGGGTGCCTGCAGGTTTTACTAAGGACTTGTGCTATAAGGATGTCAAACAGTCCTGTCCTCTGGGGGCGGGGGCGGGAGAGAAGGGGTAGGGAGCGCGCGCGGACACACACACACATACACACACACACACACACCCCTGGCACTGCCTAAGTCAACTCAGGTACCCACGTCCCCACCCACCCTGAGATGGCACTAGGCTCCCCTCCACTCTGCCAAACATGATGTCCCTCTCCAAGGACCAGTCCTTCCTTGCAACATGCCCAAAATATGTCAGATGAAGCTTCAGAATCCTTGATTCCAGGGAACATTCTGGCTTCACCCTCTCCAGGACAAACCTGTTTGTTCTCCTAGCAGTCCATGGTATATTCAACACTCTTTCCAGCACCACAGCTCAAAGGCATCAATCCTCTTTCTATCAACACTGTCCAACTCTCTGATGCATATCACATAATTGCGAAGACTATAGCCCGGATCAGGCGCACCTTAGTCTCCAGCCTGACATCGTTGCTCTTCAGTACTCTTGAGAGGTCCCTCACAGCCGACTTTCCCAATGCAATTCGTCTCCTGATTTCCTGGCTGCTGTTACCAAGAGTGTTGACTGTGGAGCCAAGTAAATTAAAACTGTTAACTATCTCAATCTCTTCACCATCCATGCTGATGCTGCCATTGGTCCAGTGGTTAGAATCTTTGTTTTCTTGACATTTAGTTTCAGTCCATAGAGGAGGCTGTAGTCCTTGAAGTATTTCACCCAAATTCTTAAGAGCCAAGAGGCGTACACATTCTCTTTCATTCTGTGCATCTTGAGCGCACTTCAACCTAAGAATTCCCTGGGGGTGTGAGCCTGCAGATTCTGAGTCAATAGATCTGTATGAAGCCCGAGTGTCTACAAGCTCCTGAAAGTGGCTGCAACAGCTGGTGGGCAGAGTGTCAGTAAAAAAGGGCAGGGGGGGGGCACCGACAGTATAACCCCTTTAGGTTTGAAGACCTTGTGCATTTCCAAAGTAAAGAGTTCAAACCAGAGCAAAATGTCTGTGGCTGGACGCAACAGTAACGGTGTGCGGTTTTCTCTCCCGCGGCCTCTGCCCTTCTCGCCTGCGCAGTCCCCAGGCTTGCCCGCTGACCCGAAGCCGCTCGGCCTGCTTTCCAGTTGGCTCTCTGGCCTCACGCAGCTCTTCGCCCACCACCTCCGGCGACCCTCTCCAGAGATTTCCCTGCGACTCCGAGCCTTCTCCTCGCTGCTGCCTGCCCTGCCACCGGCTGGGCTCTCCCGGGGCCACGCCGAGCGGCCAGGCCGCCTCTCGCTCCTGCTTGGGGCAGCGCTGGCAATGCCTGGCCGAGACCCAGGCCCATCTGCCCACCGGGCCGCCTGGACCGGGGATGAGGATCTCCGCACCAGGGAGTGCTCGTCAGTGCCGGTGAGTATCCTGCTCACACCCCCTTGCCCACTACTCCCAACTCCCACCACTCTGGAGCTTCCTTCCCTAGGCGCTTCTTCCCGGCCCTGGCTGACCTCCCCACTCGGCGGGCAGGGCTCGGCGCCTCAGAGGAAAACGAGTCGGTTCCGCCTCTTCTTCAAGAATGCTCTAGAAGCAACTTTTCCTGGGCCCTGTCCTCCAGGGACGACTTAAGTGGGCGGCAACCATAGCTCTCAGGGCTCAGACGGCTCCGGAGGCCCTGACTCCCCTCTGCACCCCGGACGCGCCTCCACCCTTTCTACGCCCCACTCCTCGTGGCAGCCGCGGGCTTGCGAGGCAGAGGAGGAAATGACGTGCTGTTATTTTGTGACAGGTCAGCTTCCATCTTCGGGCTGGCCCGCAGAATCGGGCACGTGGCCTGGGAGGCAGCCGCATTCCCCGCCCCCCTCCCCCCAGGATCCGCGTGGGTGCGAGGACCCGCGGCGCTCCGGAGCCACCGAGGCAGAGCCATGGAGGCAGAGCCACCCAGACTGTCTGTTGCCCTCTCCTCCTCGACTCGAGGTACCTAGAGAAGCGAGGGGAGAGAAACTCTGTGGAGGGTCTCGGCAGAAGGTGGTGGCAGAGATTACCCCAAAGCAGGGGTGCTGGCCTGCAGAAACCAGGCCATTTTGGAAACTAAACACACCGCGCAGGCTGGACGCTCCCGGGGAGCGAGCACCACGCGCGGCCCGGCATTCACAGAACCCAGCCTGCATCCTCGCGCTTTCAGTCCGCTTTCGTGGTCCTGTGCTCAATCGGCGCCCACACTTCGGTTCCCACGTTGGGTCCTAGAAGGGTAGTGGCCCAGATCAAAGCCTCCAGCCCCGCTGCCCAGAGCGCCCCGCTGCCCAGAGCACCCCGCTGGAGGAAGGCGAGACCCAGGATCGCCAGACGAGGGGGCGGAGCGAAAACTGGGGGTGGAGGACGCATAGCAGGGGGAGGGAGAAACCTTGAGCCTCCGGACCTGGAACCCGGAGAGGAGTCAGCGGTGCTGCGGCGAGGACAGCACACCGCGTTAAAATAAAGTAAGGCACGCTCTGGACGCATGCGCACAGCCGACGGAAGCGACCTGGCTGGAATGCCCCCACCGCCTAGCGGGGCGGACAGCGGTGGCAGCGTGAGTACCCCATTTCTCCTCCTTCTGAGACTGTTCTCGGGGACCTGCACCCAGGAAAGTGTGGGTACAGGGGCCCCGCGTGCTGGCTTCTTCCACCGTGGCGTAGGGGCCTGAGTACTGCTCCCTGTTCCTCGGCCGGTCCAGCACCCCGTTTGTTAGCTTTTTGCGGTGTGGGCTGAGGCAGTGCGCGAGTCTGGAGGGGCATAGAACTGCCTGGAGCAGCATCCACTGGGTGAACGGGGAGGCAGGGCATTGGCGCCATTCAACCTCAGTTGAATGATTTCAGGTATTAACTGGGAAAGGATGTGGGTGAGCTTTGCTCTAAAAGCCGAAAATGAACTTTTACAGACTTAAACCTTTTCCCAGGAACTGCAGCGAGTGGTGCCATGTTCCAGTGGGTGGAGGACACAGCACCGGGCGTGTGGGTTGAGCAGGCGTGGAGCTTGGGAGAAGGGGAGGAAGAGGTGCGCGTGGGAGACGGAGACAGAGACCCGGAGGAGCAGCGGGCGCGGCAAGTGGCCCTGGCGGGTTGCTTGTCTCGTCGGTCTCAGCCTTTCGCCTTTGCAGACTGCATAGACCTAGCCAACCTCCGTTTTGGCCGCTCTGATACGGGATTCTCCAGGAGCAAGCCGGGCGCCCGACTTTACATCCCGTGAGCTGCACTGTGGAAGTTAGGCGCGCACGCAGCGGAGATGCGAGAGGAGCAGGCACTGGAGCACCGACGGGCCCCAGTGAGGGTGGGCGTTCTGTACTCTCTGGCTTTTAGGGATGGAAGCAGAAAGGGGGCTTTGTGCGTCCCCGGTCCCCTCTCCGAGAGGAGAGCTAGGAGCCAGCGTGGTGGCGACGTGGACAGACGCGAGTGCCGTGTAGGAGGGTCTGTATGCTCACGCTGTGCATCTCTGGAAAGGGAGACCAGTGAGATACATGAGTGGGTGTTTCATGGTCCGGGTGCCACTGCTTCTGGGAAGAGGGAGTGTGGGGAGCCAGGGCAGAGGCGCACCGAGAGGGAAGAGGGCCCAAAGTGACCCAGAGGATGAGAACTTGAGACCCGAGGACGAGTGGCAAAGGCCCAGGTCCCACGGAGCCCAAAGTAGCTGGGGCAGGATTGTGAGAGCCGCTTCTGGCAGTCACTGACAGTGGACACGAGTGGAGAAACGAACATGGATACATGTTTTCAAATGAGAAGGAGGAGAGCACTTAAGAAAATCTCTTCGTTTCCTCCCTCTTTTCAGAATCTGTCGAAGTTTAATACCTTATTACCACCCTCATGGGAGATCTGGTGGCTTAGTGGTAAGGAGTTGCGCTGCCAGCCCAAAGGCATGCAGTTCAAGCTACTCCGTAGGAGACATAGTAGTCTCCTTTCTGGAGCATCCTCTATGGGCCAGTTCCGACTTTATGGTAGTAACACCAACTCTCACCTTTAAGGTGAAGGTGAGACTCTTCCCCACTCCCCTCACCGGCTCAAAGAAGATGCAGCCCTCTTGGACTCTCAGTTCCTGGGCTGTGGGCACCAGCAGGGTCTGCATTAGTTTCTAGTTTTTCTCGTTGGGTCTGAAGGAGCTCTGGTGGCATAGGGCGCTGTGTCAGCAGTTTGAATTCACTAGCCACTACAAGAAAGATGGACAGTTTCCTTGGGTCAAGTTTATACCTCAGAAACTGATAGAAGGGTTTATATGAGTCGAAGTGTTCTCCAAGCAGTGCATTTGGCTTTGGGTCTCCTGAGGTCATGCCCTCCCTCCAGGCCTCAGGTCACTGGAGGGGGCCTGGGCCCTGGTTGCTTGGCGTTCAAGCGCAGTTTTCTAAAATGAGGGTTTAAGTTCACAAAACGGTCAGATGGCCTCCCCAAACTTGGCAAAGACATTGCTAATGAAATTACTCCATCAGTAAGTTCTTTTGGCACAATCGAGATTTGAAATTTACTATTTTTGCTGAAAGTATTTTTTGCTTACTTCCCATTTGTCTGCTTGGACCCATCTGCTTCTCTCTTGTTCACTAAAGTGACTCCTTTTGTGCACATGTCAATGACACTGGCCAGAGGCAGTATTGCCCAGTGGTTCAGAGGCCCAGCTCTGAAAGTTTCTTGGTTCCCTGGCAGTGTGTGGAGTGTCGCTTGGTGGCATAAGGTTAACGTGCCTGTTGCTAACTAAAATACTGGCTCTCTAGGTCAGAATATAACCAGAAGTGGGGAAAAGGAAAGGAAGAAAGTCATGGCAACCTCTTTCTTGGGGTGGTGGTGGGGGGGGGGAATCAACCATTAAAAACCTTGTACAAATGGGATACAGGTGGAATCACCAGAAGTCAGAAGCCCCTCACTCACAGCTGACGTGGACCCCACAGAAGGCTGTGAGCATTCAGTATATAATACACTAGAGCTCTTTAAACTTTACTTGACACATAACAAATAAAAAAATTCTTATTCTTGGAGGTAAGGATGGCAAAGCTTCATCTCACATGCTTTGGACATGTAGCTAAGAGAGGCGTTTCCTTAGAAAGGGACATCATGCTTAAAAGGGTGGAGGATTAGTGAAAAAGATGACCATCAGTCAGGTGGATTGACACAGTGACTGCAGTAAGGGGTTTGAGTGTGTCAGAGATAGTAAGAATGGCACAGAGTAGAACAGGGTTTTCTGTGGGTCATATGATTGCTATGAGTCTTACTTAACTTGATGACATACAACAATAGCAACCACTACTACTATCTTTTGGTTACTATTTTACTATACTAGTGCTCTAGTGGCTGTGTAGACATCAAAATTTTTAAAAATAAAAACTACTATTTCTGAATGCCATATACACATACAGACACACACACATTTGCATAGGGAGCTCTGGTAGCTTTGTGGTAAAGAGTTGCACTGACAGGCACAATACAAGCAGTTTGAATCCACTACCTGCCCATGTACAATTTACAGCCTCTGAAAACCTGCTGAAGGATCCAGCTCTGAGGCCTTTCCAAGCCAGTGGCACATAGCAATAGTGTATATGCATAGTGAAAGAGATAAAGTATGTAGTAAAAATTAGAAAACAATACATTTTTTATCCCAATTTCCAGATTTAATAGGATGCATTTCTACATTCAAACCCTTTTAATTTCAAACCTTTATGAACTTATGGACTATTTACATATAGTACCTAAAATTTAACAAAATTCTTTATCTTCCATCTAAAATATTTAACTTTGTGAATTATATATACCTAGAAAACACAACCCATTGCTGTGGCCACCCCATGTGTGTATAGTAGGTGGTGCATGGGCCTGTCTTCTTAGTCACACGCTTAACCCTTGTGTCGCCGGGTAAGTAGGGGTCATCATGGTTTTTGTTTGTTGTGTGTTCTTCAGTTTGGAACAGACCACAGCTGATCCTCCAGAGGCTTTTTCAGAGACAGTTAATGGCCCAGGAAGAGATTGCCCATTCTCCCATGGCATGGATTTGAACCACGTGCCTTTGGGATTTCAGCACAGCTTCTTACCACTCTACCACCAGAGCACCCTATCTCCTGCCTCCTTTCCAAGGGCTCTTGCAACCCACCCTGATTTCCTTTTTTCCTACAATCTATAAACCTTTACTAGAAAATCAGAAGACATTGTTCACGGAGCAGTAGACAAGCAAGAGTTCTCTCTAGCAGTAAAGGCCATGCAGCTCCCTAACAGCTGATGTTGGGGGACAGTTTGAGTGAGTGACTCTTCACACAAGATGACATGGCCCTGTGACCTGTCCACAGCAAAGTAAGATCATAGATCACGGTACAATCAAGCTTTCACTTGAACATCTATTTTTGTTGTCTATGCTATCCATCCTGTATTTATATTAAAAATAATTCTTGAGCAATCCTTAGAATCTCCTAACTGCCTTTGCAGGTTTCCTTTTAGGTGAGGGTTTTTTAGGAAAAGACCTTCAAAATCACATGAGTAGAAGTTTTGTTATTCTAGATTATGTGGATTCAAAAGAGGTGTTGTTGTGTACCATCAAGTTGGAACCGATTCACAGGATTCGAATCACATGTGTTCAGGTTGGCAGCACAACTTCTTATCACTAAGCCACCAGAGCTCTCAAACAAGAAAGAGGACAAAACTTTCACCAAGATCGGGAGGAGGGCATAGGATAGGGCAAGGCTAAATCTGTTGTTCATAGTATCGTAGTCAACCCTTTGGCATCTAACAATATTTTAATGCTAATCCCGAAGGCATGCAGTTCGAGGCCACCAACCGCTCTGTGGGAGAAGGATGGACAATCTCCTCATATGTGATTAACTGCCTTTGAAAACCCACTGGATGATCATCTATGGGTCAGTTCCTACTCGACAGCAAACAATAACAACTCTGTGCTTAGGGATCTCATTCCAGACACCTGAATATGAATTCCTGAAGCCCTGCTCCTTTTCCATCTCTGCCCACGGCGATCTAAGGACGCCTTCTGTGGGTCCTTGGCAGATTGCTTGTAAATATACATTTATGACACAAAAAATTTATAAGCAAAAAAGTAAATTTATGCTAGTAAATGGCATTCATGTTACTGGGATAAAGATTAGATTTTTTAATTTTCAGCAATTCCTTTTTTTTAAATTTTATTATTTTTTTGTGTGTGTACCGTCAAATCAGATCTGACTGGTACAGGAGGAGACTGCCCCGCCTTCTCCAGAAGAGCATCTGGTGGATTTGAAAGATTTCTTAATTTTCAAAGAAGTCTTATTGATCTTTAGTCACAGGAATTTATCCTTGAACCCAAGGTAAGACTACTAATCAAGAATTAAGACTGTTCATCAAACTTCATAGGCCCATGGTTGTGCAGTGGTATAGCAAGACTAGTACTATTTTACCATAATAAGCATAAAACAGAGTGTTTGTGAGACTATTCAGAACATATGCCTATTACTGTTATAATCGTACCTTATTTTATTGTTCATCACCAGTATTGTTGATTTTTTCAATGAATCAAAGGTTTGTGGCAACCCTGCATCAACTATTTTTCCAACATGTGCTTGTCCGTGTGTCATAGTTTGATAGCCTCACAGTACTTCCTATGTTCATGTTACTACACATTGTATAGACTACACTCTCGTGAAAGCATAACGTTTTACACACTCAGAATAAAAAAGTTTATGGAACTCCCTTATTGCATTGTTCACATCATTACTACTGTTGGTTTGGGACCAAAGCTGTGCTATCTCCAATGTCTGCCTGTGCTTTCCGAGTATTTAGCCATCATTGTTATTTCAGACTTCTGTCTGTGGATAATTGAAAATATTTCTGGATGTATATATATATTTGACAGATATTCTAAAGTTTGGTCATGTGAAGAGATTCTGAGAAAGTTTTTTTTTTACTCTACAAGTCCTGCTGTTACAGTTGTTATTTGGAGTTTGGTCAGCAACAACTCACAGCAGCCCATGGATAACAGAACATATGACCTTCCTGGATATTTCTAGGAAAATAGGGCTGTGTAAACTTGTGGGTTCATGTTTGTCATTTTTTTTTTAAAAAAAAAAAAAGACCCACTGACAGCCAAGAAACTCACATTCATGTTCATTGCAGAAAGGACTGTCTTCCGAGTATTCAGTGCTTGGTAAAATCCACACCTAACTGTTTTTGTTATATTCTGTAGGGTTTTACTGTAAGACAGTGGCACCAAGAGCACAATATTAAGAAAAGGTGAGCATTGTTTTGCTCTGCAGATGAGAATTTGAGCGAACGCTACATCTTAGTCTGACATCTTCATGAGTGATTTGTTTGTTGCTTTTGTATGCCATCAAGACAGAACTGACTCATAGCTGACCCTCCATCAGGTTTTCAGAGACTCTAAATCACATAGAAATCAAGAAAGGAATGTGTCGGGCATATATCCTTTCTCTGTACCTTTTTAATCTATTTGCATAACACATCATTCAGGAGACTAGGCTTTATGAAGAAGAATGTCCATTAACAACTAGCATTATGCAGATGACACAGCCTTGGTTGCCAGAACTGAGAAGGACCCGACACATTTGCTGAAGACGGTCAAGGAGGGCAATGTTCAATATGGACTGCATGTCAACATCAAAAACACACCGCCAGCTCTCAGAAGCATCATCACGGCTGGAGAAATGATTGAAGTTGTTAACAATTTCATCTTGCTAAGTTCCACAATCAACAATCTTGGCACCAGAAGTCAGGAAATCAAAAGATGACTTATTTTAGGAAAGTCTGTTATCAGAGACCTCTTCAGAGTACTGAAGAGCAGTGATCTCAGTCTAGAGAATAAGGTGTACCTGATCTAGGCCATGGTCTTCTCAATTGCTTGCTATGCATCTTAGAGCTGGACAGGATGACAGAAGAAGAATAAGTGCCTTTGAGTTTTGGTGCTGGCGAAGATCATGGACTGCCAAAAGAATAAACAGATTTGTCCTGTTTGCTCCTTGGAGAGGATTGCTCCTTGCAGGCAAAGATTTTGAAGTTCTGTCTCACATACTTTTGGCATGTGGCCAGGAGGAACCAGTCCTTGGAGAAGGAAATCATGCTTGGAAGGGTGGAGGGTCAGTTCAAGAGAGGAAGATTCTAGATGAGATAGATTGACACAGTGACTGTGGAAATGGAGGAAGGTGTGTCAGAGATGGGGAAATTGGCTCAGAATAGTGCAGGGTTCAGAGCTACTGTTCATAAGGTCGCTATGAGTGGTATTCGACTTAACGGCACATAACGACAACAGTAACGTTGTTGTTATGTGCCATCGAGTTGCCTGCGACTCTTAGTGACCCTGTGTACAAGAGCCCTAAACCCTGCTTTATCCCTTACCAATCTTACTGTTTCCGACACACCTATCTCCATTACCCCAGTGACTGAATCAATCCATCTCATCGAGGGTCTTCCTCTCCTGTGCCATCCCTCCACCCTCCCAAGCATGACATCCTTCTCCAAGGACTAATCCCACCTTGCAACATGTCCAAAGTATGTCAGGTGAAGCTTCAGAATCCTTTTCTCCAAGGAGCAGCCTGGCTTCACCCTCTCCAAGATGAACCTGTTTGTTGTGCTAGCAGTCCATGGTATATTCATTACTCTTCTCCAGCACCATAGGTCAAAGGCATCAACTCTCCTTCTATCATCCCTAGTCATTGTCCAGCTCTCTGATGCATAGCAAGTAATTGCAAAGATGATGGCCTGTATCAGGTGTACCTTCTTCTTAGACTTACGTCATTGCTCTTCAGTACTTTGGAGAGGTCTCTGACAGCAGACTTTCTCAATACAATTCATCCTTTAATTTCCTGGCTGCTGGTACCAAGAGTGTTGCTTGGAGAGCCATGCAAACTGAAGCTGTCAACAATCTCAATCTCTTCACCATCTATTATGATGCTGCCAGTCGGCCCAGTGGTGAGAATCTTTGTTTCCTTGATGTTGAGCTTCAGTCCATATTGAAGGCTACAGTCCTTGACCTTCTGCAGCAAGCACTTCAGGTCCTCCTCAGTTTCAGCAAGCAGAGTTGTGTCATCTCCATAATGCAGATTGTGGATGACTCTACCTCCAATCCTGATGCCACACTTCTCATAGAGCCCAGCTTCCTGGATAATCTGTTCCACATATAGATTGAAAAGATATGGCAATAAGACACATCCTGACACACCTTTTCCAATTTTGAATGATGCAGTATTTCTTTGCTCTGTTTTGATGACTGCCTCCTGGTCCAAGTATAGGTTTCACATAAGCACAATCAAATGTCTGGGATTTCCATTTTCTCAGAGTCAGCCACAGTTTGTTGTGATCCACGCAGTCAAATGCCTTTGCATATTCAATGAAACATAGATAGACATTACTCTGGTACTCTCTGCTTTCAGCCAAGATCCATCTAACATTAGTTATAATACCCCTGATGCCACGACCTTTTCTAAATCTCACCTGCACTTCAGGCAGTTCTCTGTTGATATGCTGTGAGTAATTTAAATATAGCTCATTTCCACATTAAATTTTATTACCACTCTTCCCCACCTTGCTTGGATCCACTGTCAACATCTTTAGTACCAGCAGTCAGGAAATTGGGAGACATACAGTATTTGGAAATTCTGCTATCAGGGATCCCTCCATAGACATGAAGAGCATTGATGTCAATTTTAAGACTACAGTACACCTGTTCAAGCCACAGTCTTTCCAATCACCTGTGAATTTGAAAGCTGGATAATGAATAAGACTGACAGAAGAATTGATGCATTTGAATTGTGATATTGGAGAAGAGTTCTGAATATTTGATGGACTGCTAAGGAACAAAGATATGTCTTAGAGAAAGTTCAACTGGAATTTTCTTGGAGGCAAAGATGGTGACATTTCATTTCACTTATTTTGGACTTATTGAGAGAGGCTATTCCTTGGAAAGGGACATTAAGCTTGGAAGGAGGGTCAGTGAAGGAGAGGAAGACCTTCAGTGAGCGGGATTGAACAGTAGTGGCAATGACTCGAAGGTATCGAGGATGGTAAGGAAGGCACAGGATAGGACGGCATTCAGATCTGTTGTTCTTGAGTCACTAGGAGTCATAATGACTCAACAGCACTTAACAACAAGAAGATACTCTTGTACTTCTATTTTTCTTTTCCATTAAAAGGAAAATTACTGCTGTAGGATAATGGACACAATTAAATCTACTGTAAATCTCTAATTAAAATAGTAGTCCTGGCCACATTTCAGTTTGTGTGAAGCAAGCATAGCCTGTACTGGCCCATGTGAATGGCACAGTTTCATGTCCACGCCACAGGACTTGAAGTGAACACAGAATCTCTGTCTATAGATTTCTTTCTTGTGATGAGCAGTCAGGTGACTTCACTGCCCCTGTCTCCATATTTGGTGAAAGATTGCTCTTACTATATCTGAAGTTAATTCAGGGCACCAGAGTTATGGTATTTAGTAGGCAGAATCTATCAACTCCTCACAGCAATTAAACAACATGCTTTGGAAACGCTATGAAATTTGAGAAATGACGATGAGTATAGAAACGCTTCAGGTCTTTTGTTCTTAGGGTCAGTATGAGTCCTGCTTGACTCAACAAAACAAGTCTTTGCTGATCCCTTTCAGTCACGTGTTAGGTTGTTTTTTGACACATAAAGTCCTCTTGATGCAAGAGTTCTAACCAGACCAAGAAAAGGAGGGTGGATGGAAAAAGTATAAAAAAGGTAAAGGTGTGTAACATCTAGTAAAAAGAAGAGTTCACCTTGAATTTTCATGGGAAAATTACAATACAAAGAAAAGACTTCTTGCTTTTCCTTAATCACTACTGGTCTGCTTTTTAAACCTTGAAAGCAAGAAAGCTGTACCGATTTAGCTAGAAGATACACTTGTTAAATGTGTCAGATCTGTTCTGTGAATCAGATAGTTTGTGTTTTTTCAGTGAGACTTGTCCTCTAATTCCCTTTATCCATATCTAAATAAGGGAAGTTTTAGTCCTCATGGCTTAAAAAAAAAGTTTTTTGAATAATTTATCCAAAATTATTCAAAATGGATAGCCTCTAAATTCCCACTCATATAAAATTCCCTCTTCCTTTTTTCCCCCCCCTATTTAGCCTGCTTGCATAGTAGCACTTGCAGCTGAGGCCTGGAGACCAGAAGGTTAGCAGGTATTTTAGTACAAACTGTAGAGAATGAAAAGCTCCTGGAGCAGAGACTCATATGCCCCGGAGACTGCAGGTGGAAGCATTCAGGCCCACAGGCCTTGTCCTGGGAGCACTAGAGGCAGGCTGGAGCAAGACAATGCCCTAGAGTTTATATTAGCCTATTTTATTCAACTGCTAACCTGCTGGGTACCTGTGAGAAACGCCTGTCTGATGACCATATGATATATTACTCGAGATGAAAAGACAAGGAAAAA
>NW_006400037.1:1581086-1628960 GCF_000299155.1 Elephantulus edwardii
AGCAGGGTTTAGAGCTGTTGTGCATAGGGTCGCTATGAGTCGGAAACGACTCGATGGCACATAACAACAACAACCTGCTGGGAAAGGACCACAGAGGCATTTGCTAATGGGCATTTAAAGCTGGTACACAGCTGTGATCTGAGGGCAGACGTGGCTGGTTGGTGGAGTGAGCCAGGCCTTGAGTCCAAGCTCTGATGCTAGTCTGAATTTGCATCGTTGCTGAGAGGGTAGACAAGTCACATGACCTCTCTGAGTCTGAGTCTCCCTATTGATCAAATACGGATCTTTAAATCTACCCTAAATTTTAAAAGTGAATGTGAATAAAGTGTGGTAGCAACTCCATTTGCTGTTGTAGGCATGCAGGGGGAGACTGCATTGACTAGTGCTTCTTTTTAGAAGGCGACTGTAATAGAGCTTAGATTTTATTCTGACTCTCATCAGGATTCTGTATTGAAAACAAGTGAGCTGCTGCTGTGGGAGAATCCATGGAAGGGCATGTGTCAGAGGGCTCTTGTAGCAATGCAGGTCCGAGGTGATGCTAACTGGGGCCAAGCAGAGACTTGAGCAGGGAGAAGGTGCAGAGCTGGCCAGTGCTAAGTAAAGTGGACGAGAAAGAGTGAAGCAATGCGAGGTGACTCCAAGGGTGTGGGGAGATGTGGCTTTGTGCATGGATCTAAAATGACTAGGTAGAAGGTGGTAGTGGAGAGTCCTTTAGATAATGAAATGTTCAGTGTCCTGGGAGTGTGGTGTGGAGGCTGTGTCTACATAGTTCCTGCTGGAGGTGGAAGTATGATGGCTGTGGTCTAGTGGGCTAAATTTTGGGAAATGATGGTGCAAAATTTGATAGAATATTGGTACTCAAAATCTACTTGTCAGTCTCTCAATTATCTGTAAACTGTGTTTACACAAAGGGTTAACACTTTACACAGGCTTTCTATGTGTCTTACCCCAAGCATTAGCAAACAAAGGTCCCAAAGTCAAGTCCAGACCACTGCCTGTTCCTGTACAGTCTACACACTAAGACTAGTTGTTAAATTTTTAAATGGTTAGAGCAAAAAATGAAAGAACAAATTAAATATCACCTGGAAATTTTATTTCTAATTTTAATGTCCCTCCATAAAATTTTATTGAAACATGACGGTGCTCTTCATCTGTGGCTGCTTTATAGCACTCCCTTGAGTGGTTGAACAGAGATCCCATGAACTGAAATCAGAAACCCACTGCCCTCAGGTCAGTTCAGACCTCACAGCCACTTTCTTTTATTTTTTCTTTTGAGTAGAAATTTAGAAATCAGAATGGTTTTCCGTGTGCTCATTCATGGTCTTCTAAGTCACCTGCTATGCATCAGAGAACTGGACAATGAATAAAGGTTACAGAGAAGAATTGATGCCTTTGAGTTGTGGTATTGGAGAAGAGTACTAAATATCCCACAGAGTACCAAGAGAACAGACAGATATGTTTTATAAAAGGTGCAGCCAGAGTGTTCCTTGGAGGTAGAGATGGCAAAGCTTTGTCTGTCATACTTTTGACATGTAGCTGGGTGAGTCTATTCCTTGGAAAGGGATATACATCATGGTCACTAAAGGAGAGGAAGACCCCCCAGTGAGATAGATTCACGTGGTGACTTCAGTAACGGGCTCAAGTGTGTCAGAGATGATGAAGATGGCATGGGATAGGGCAGGGATCAGGTTGGCTCTTCATGGGGGTGCTATGGTTTGTACTCAGCTCTACCTAGCAATATTCATTCACATTTCTTAAATAACACTATAATTAAAATTTCATTCAATCATTTGTATACATTTTTATAACATCAGTTGCAACCTTTTAAAGAAAACACAAATGGTGACTTTACAAATACACTTCATCTGATGGATTGTACCGGAATCAGGTTGACTGCATCTGTGGAAAGGAATGTTGGAGAAACGCAGAATCAACAATCAAAACCAGACCAGATGCCAGTTGTGGAACAGACCATCAATTACTCATGGGCGACTTTAAATTGAAACAGAGAAAAATTAAAACTAGTCCACAGGAACCAAAACACAACTTTGAGTCTACCCTGTATCCCACTTGAATATGAGAATCACCTCAGCCAGAGACAGAGTTCCACCGCCAGAGACGGAATTCCGCCACCAGAGACGGAGTTCTGCTGCCAGATGGGCTGGGAAGAGACCCAGGAAGAGCAATAGTCAGCCATCCACCGCGAAACTCCAGAGGAGCGAAGACTACCCGCCACTGTGCGACCCCCCTGCAGCCTGCACCTGTGTGACCCCCGACACACAGGGTGCTGCTGCATAAACAACCAGCAGCGCCCAAGCCCCAACCCCACCTCTTGGTGGTAGTGTCCAAGCCCTGCGCTCCTTACACCCCTAGTCCCTTGCTTTCCTTTCCTTCCCCCGGCCCCCTTCCACAACCACGCACCTCAGCCCCCACCACAGCCCTGTGACCTCAGGGTATCACCACAGATCCAGCCATCACCTGGAGCTGTTGTGGAACTAACCTGGGAGAAGAAAGGCCCATAGGATCTTATATGTGTTTACTGGGACTGATTATCTGGGAGAGCACCTAAGGGCGTGCCCACAGGTGGGGAAATTGGCCGAGATCTCTTGGGTTCCCACCCAAAACGAGCCAGCCAGTTGGCTTCTATGAACTCTGCAGACCAGCCAGAGGCTAGTGGGTTGGTGGGAAGTTGACCTTGACTATTTGGATCCTGTCGGATCCAGGATCCTGCTGGAGCTGGGGCTGTTCTGTGAGGCACCTGTGTAAGTGCCACCAGGCAGGGAACACTGAGAAAACCATTGGGTAGGAAACGGACAACAGGAATTTGAGTAAGGACCCCAGTCGTGAGCACCCTGAGACAGCAGAGGTTTGAGCAAGGTCCTCCACCTGATTGACCTGCCCTTGTGATCACCCAACCCTTTGCCTGCCTCACCCCACTTGGCTCCACACCAGTGCCTACACGTCTGGGCAATCACCTTGCCTTTAAACAGGAGCACCTTGACCTGTTTTAACAAGAAGAGATTGCCCTAGCAGGCGCTGAACTGACATTTTTCTGAAGTCATAAAGTCAGAGAAACGCACAAGTTCCACAGCTGCCCATCTGATCTCAAGAGCATTGTCTTCAGATCAAGAACACATACCAATGTCTCGAAGAAAGCAAACTATCCCACACAATATACAAGAGCAAAGCAAGATGCCACTCACAAAGGGCGACACACAAGAGCAGCCGATACCCTAAAATCAGAAAGGCTCATGGAACTTTCTGACACAGAATTTAAAAGAGGAGTGACTGAATATTTCCAATGGATGAAAGACAAACTTGATGAATTACAGGATGCTACCCCAGGAGGAGTTAAAAAAAAACAAACAATGCAAAACATTGCAGAGAAAACAAATAAGGCATTAGCGGTACTGGAAAAACAAGAACCCACTATTCAAAATATAAGATCCAATGTTTCAGAGGCTGTCAACATGATGGAGGGACATATGAGCAGAGTTGATGAGATGGAACACAGAATCAGTGAAATCGAAGACAAAATTGTCACCACTGATCTGCTAGAGCAAAAAACAGACTCAAAAAAGAAGGAAAAAGAAGAAAAACTAAGAATAATGTGGGACACCATCAAGAAAAATAACATGCACATCATTGGAATCCCAGAAAAGGGAGAAGCAAGTAAAGGCACTGAAAAAGTTGTGGAAGAATTACTAGAGGAAAACTTCCCAGACATAATGAAGAATGAGAGAATATATATTCAGGAAGCTCAGCGAACACCATATAGATTCGACCCCAAAAGAAAAACATCAAGGCATATCATAGTTAAATTTGCCAGAACCAAGGATAAGGAGAGAATCCTGAAAGCAGCAAGGGAGAAACAAAGAGTAACCTATAAGGGAGAACAGATAAGATTAAGTGCCGATTTCTCAGCAGAAACCATGCAGACAAGAAGAGAGTGGAAGGACATATATCAAACACTCAAAGAACACAACTGTCAACCAAGAATACTGTACCCAGCAAAATTATCCATCAAATATGACAGCGAGATCAAGATATTCCCAGAAAAGCAAAACCTAAGAGAGTTTGTAAAAACAAGACCAGCACTCCAGGAGAAACTCAGAGATGTCCTTCTTACAGATATACCACAGAAAGCTCCATGGTCCAAAGTAACTAGCAACAACACCAAAAAGAACTCAACACAATGATAGCAATAAAACCTAGCCTTTCGATAATCACACTGAACGAGAATCATCTCAAGAATAAGTTTGAGGCTTTGAACACCAATGATTGAATAAATTAGGAACTTTGGGAGGACATTAAAGGTATCCATGAAAAGAGCAAAAAGGCAAGATAAAGGAAAAGGGGAAGAAACCAAAGTGGATGTCAGAAGAGTCTATGAAAAATACATTAGAGTTTTAAAAAGCCACAACAAAGATCTGTGAAAGTAAAAGAGCTGCACAGATTTCAGCTAGAGAAGACAAAGCAAAAGATTATAATGAAATGTGCACAGAACTGGAGTCAGAAAATAAAAAAGGAAAACTCGCTTAGCATTTTTCAAGTTGAGAGAAATGAAAAGTAAATTCAAGCTTTAAGTTGCAGTACTGAGAGATGCTATTAGCAAACTCTTGAATAATTCAGAAAGCATCAAAAGAAGATGGAAGGGTCACTCCTTATGACTGTAGAAGCACAGTATGGTGGTGATGAGCCTGGCAGGCTAAGCTCTGGCCTGTGTCCCACAGGCTCAGCACTCCTGATGCTTCAGGTGCTGAGCCCTTCCCAGCCAGGACAGTGGTGAAATATTTCCTGGGCCAGAGCGTGCTCCAGGGTTCCCAAGACCAAGTGTCCACCACTTTCCGGCAGCGGTAACCAAGTCCCTACAGCACGCATGTCTTGGCAGAAGGTGTAGTACACTGGGAGGATACCCCGACCAGAAACTCCTGTCCTGGAGACTCCTGACAAAGACCAACAGGATGCCCTGCTGGGTTGAGCGATTATTTTTTGCCAATGTTGCTCACTCGGTGTCCATCCTTGAGGACTCTATTGTGGACCTACAGAATCAGACCATGACCACCTTTACCTGGAATATCAACCATGCCCAGATGATGGTGGAGGAATGTGTGTTTACTCTGTGAATGAACTCTGACAACAGTAGTTGGACTGAAATGCACCAAGAAGCCTAGGTCTCTTCTAGCTTGTGTGGTGTCTCCAGAGCTGTCCAGGAGTTTGATCTGGCTCAGTTTAAAAGCAGCGTAACCAAATAAACCGGTATAAAATAAAGGGAAAAAGCAATGAGACCAAGACTATGAAGGGTTTTGAATACACCTTGGCCAAGCTACAAGGTGAAGCCCCTTCTAAGACATTTGTTGAAACTTCCAAAGAAGCCAAGGAAAAGGCAAAGGAGGCAGCACTGGCAGCTTCAGAGAAATCCAAAGACCTAGCCAACACGGTAGTGACCAAGAACAGCAGCAACAGCATCAACAATTTGTGTAGCCATTATCAGGTCTGCACAGCCCTTCTACCACCACCATCACTGCACAGCAGACAATCCAGCTCTAAACCCCTATCCCCAGTGTGCTTTCTTATTAAAAATCAATATCCAGCCCTACCTAGTGTCTTAGAGGTAGGCTGGGGTGAGGGGCAAGGGCCCTGTTTGGCATCCACAGAACAGCAAGCATGTTATTTAGGGTCTGTGCTGGGTCTGCATAGTCCTCCCATTCGGCAGCTGAGACACAGAGAGGTACAGATGTGCCCAGGTCACTGTGAAGGTGGAGTGGAAATGCTAGACTGTTAGCTCCATGAGGGCAGGGATCTGGAACAATATCTCGTACATAATAATAGGCACTCAATAAATAACTATTGAATTTTTTTAAAGAAGATGGAAGGAAAACAAAATAAAGATGGAAGAAATACACAGAATTCCTGTGCCAAAAAAGAATTATTTGATACTGAAAAATTTCAGGAAGTACCAATATGAACTAGAGCCAATGTTAATGAAAGATGAAGTTTAAGCTGCACTGAATTCATTTGTAAAAACCAAGGCCCCAGGAATTGATGGAATACCAGGTGACATGTTTCAACTAACAGATGCATCCCTGGATGTGCTCACCAGTTTAAGCCAGGAAATTTGGAGGACAGCTGCCTGCCTGACTGGGAGATTTCCATATTTGTCCCCATTCCTAAGAAAGGTTATATAACAGAATGTAGAAATTATCACACGATATCATTAATAACATCTTGAGCAAAATATTGCTGAAAATCATCCAAAAAGGGCTAGAACAGTACATTGATAGAGAACTGCCAGAAGTTCAAACTTGGCTTAGAAGAGGCAATGGCACTAAGGATATCATTACTGATGTCAGATGGATCTGAGCTGAAAGCAGAGACTACCAGAGGAATGTCTGTCTGTGCTTTATTAACTATGCAAAGGCATTTGACTGTATGGATCATAACAAATTAAGGCTAACTTTGAGAAGACTGGGAATCCCAGGGCATTTAATTGTGCTCATGAGAAATCTATAGAAGCTGTTGTCCAAATGGAGCAAAGAAACGGAAATGGAGCATGGTTTAAAATCAAGAATGCTATGCATCAGGGTATGCATATCCTTTCTCCATACTTATTCAATCTGTATTTTGAGCAAATTATTTTTGTGAAGCAGAACTCTGTGAATAGCAGTTTGACATCAGAATCGGAGGAGGACTCACCAACAACCTACATTATGCAGATGACACAACCTTGCTTGCTGAAAGACGATATGAAATATTTGCTGTCGAAGATCAAGGACGACGGCCTTCTATATGGATTACTTCTTAACAGCAAGAAAACAAATGTCCTCAACACAAGACCAACATGATGGATGGAGAAACGATTAAGGCTGTCAATTATTTCATCTTGCTTGGATCTATAATCATCCTTGGTATCAGCAGTCAGGAAATTAGGAGACGTTTTGCACTGGACAAGTGTGTCGTCATAGACCTCTCAAATTTTGAAGAGGATTATGCCAGTTTGAAGACTAAGGTGCTCCTGATTCAGATTATGGTCTTCTCAGTCACCTGATACACATCAGAGAACTGAAAAATGAATGCATAAAGATAACAGAAGAAGAATTCATGTCTTTGAGTTGTGTTGGAGAAGAATATTGAATTTACTTACCATGGACTGCCATAAAAACAAATAGGTCTGTCTTGGAGAGGGCAAAACCAGTTTGCTCTTTGGAGGTAAGGATTTTGAAGGTCCATCTCACATACTTTGGAGAGGAGGGACCAGTCATTGGAGACAGACATCATGCTTGGAAGGGTAGAGGTCATGCAGAAGAGGAAGATCCTGGATGAGATAGATTGACACAGTGACTAGCAATGGGGTAAAGAGTGTTGGAGACAGGTTGGCTCAGAAATGGCAAGATTCAGAGCCATTATTCTTAGGGTTGCTATGACTCATAACAAAAAACAGCATTACATTGGGCAAGTCTGCTGTCAAGGACCTCTCCAAAATGCTGAAGAGCAATAATGTCAGTTTGAAGACTAAAGTGCATCTGATTCAGGTCATAATATTTCCACTCACTTGCTATGCATCTGAAATCTAGACAGTGAATAAAGATGACAGAAGAAAAATTGAGGCCTTTGAGTTGTGATGCTAGAAAAGAATACTGAATATCCCATGGACTGCCAAAAGAACAAACAGATGTCTTGGGAAAAGTGCAGCCAGAATGTTCCTAGGGGGCAAAGATGGTGAAGCTTCATCTCTCTTACCTTGAACATATAGATAGGCTATTCCTTGGAAAAGGACATTATGTTTGGAAAGATGGAGGGTCAAAGAAGGAGGGGAAGACCCCCACTAGTTGGACTGACATGGTGACTTCAACAATGGACTCAAGTGTCAGAGATGATCAGGATGGCACAGGATAGGGCAGAGTTCAAATTGACTGCTCATAGGGTTGCTATGAGTCTTATTCAACTCAGTGACACCTAACAACAACAATGTAGTTAATTCATTAAGTAATTAATGTCTGATCAACTGATTTTTTTATATTACTTTTCCTTTTGTCCATTTTACATGTTTATTACATTTTACTCTCTTCTCTCTTTCCGTCCCTCCCTATAACTATCCAAGAATGGTTCTGTGTATAAACATTTACTTAGTTTTTTATTTATGTTTCTTTTGGGGGGTTTTTTGAGTGAAACTTTAAATATCACATTGGTTTGTCATTCAATCAGTCATAGACATGTTACTCTCCAACACTTATTCTAATTGGTTCATGTAATTATTACCATGTTAATCAGACCCTCATGGTATGTTGCCTTTCCTTTCATGGAGTTTATCTATTTGCTTATTTTTACTCCAACTCCCTCACCTCTCATCCATGTTAGTCTTCTAAGACCAGTTCTGTCTGTAAACTTCCTTCAACTTTTTGTAGTAGTGGTATTATATCATTAATAGACCTTTTGTGACTGACTTATTTTGTCCAGTGTAGTTTGTTCTAGATTCATCCATGTTGCATAGTATTTAAAATTTTTGTAAATTTGAGTAAATATTTATAAATCATACTGGTTTTTCTTACAATAGATAGATCATAGGCATTTTGCTTTATAGCATGGATTAATGTATATAATTACAATGTCTAATTGACCTTTCACACAATTTATCTTTTTTAATTTCCTTCCTTATCTCTGGTAACTATGCAGTATTGAGTATATCTGTGTGTACACCTTTCCTTAGATTTTTATAATAGTGATATTATATCATAATTGCCCTTTTGTGACTGTCTGTGTCATTCAGTAGAATTTGTTTGAGATTCATCTATGCTGTGCATTATTTCATGAATTCTTGCTCATTTTTTAGTGATGCAAAATACTCCTTTGTGTAAATGTACCACAATTTCTTCATCCATTCGTCTATTGATGAACACTTGAGTTATTTCTAACTCTTTGCTGTTGCAAATAATGCTACAGTGTGTGTTGCTTCTTGTTCACAGGGGAATATCTTCAGTTTCTCTCCATTGAGAGTAATGTTGGCCATTCGTTTTGCATATATGCTTTTAGTTATGTTGGGAATTTGCCTTCTGTTCCTACTTTGTTGAACATTTTTATCAGGAAAGGGTATTGGATTTTGTCAAATGCCTTTTCTGCACTGACGGTGATATGATTAGTTGGTTCTTACCTTCTGTTTTTATGAATGTAATGGATTACACTGTTTTTTCTAATTTCCTCCCCTACTGTTTTTTCTATTTTTGAGCTGTATTTTTATGCCTAGTATTAATCCTACTTGGATTATGATGAATTCTTTTAGGATACTGTGTTGGATTCTATCATATAGGATTTTGTTGGAAATTTTTGTGTATGTGTTCAAATGCTGCCCTGGACGTGCTCACCAGGTTTTGCCTAGAAGCCTGAAGGACAACTGCCTGGTCAATTGAACTGGAAGGCACCTATATTTATTCCCATTCCAAAAAAAAAGATGACCTGACAGAATGTGGAAATTATCAAACAATATCATTAATATCACACACAAGCAAGATTCTGCTGAAGATTATCCAAAAACAACTGGAACAGTACATCTGTAGAGAACTGCCAGATGTGCAAGCTGGGTTTAAAAGAGGCTATGGCACTAGGGACATCATAGCCAATGTTAAATGGACCTTGGCCAAAAGCAGAGAGTACCATAGGAATGTCTCTCTGTGTTTCATGGACTATGCAAAGGCATTTCGCTATGTGGATCACAACACATTGTGGCTAACCTTGAAAACAAAGGGAATCCCAGAACACTTGATTGTGCTTATGCGAAACCTATACTTGAACCGGGAAGTAGTAATCAGAACAGAGCAGGAAAACACTGCATGGTTCAGGATCAGGAAAGTTGTGTGTCAAGGATGTATCCTATCCCCATATCTGTTCAATCTATGTGCAGAGCAGATTGTTTGGGAGGCTGGACTTTATGAGGATTGTAGCATCAGGATTGACAACACACATTATGCAGATGATACAGCCTTGCTTGCTAAAATTGGGGAGGACATGAGACATATATTACAGAAAGTCAAGGACTGCAGCCTTCAATATGGATTGAAGCTCAACAGCAAGTAAAAAATTCTCACCATTGGGCCAATTGACAGCTTCATGATAAGATGGAGAAGAGACTGAGATTGTTCAACTTGCTTAGCTCCACAATCAACACTCTTGGTATCAGAAGTCAGGAAACCAAAAGATGAATTGCACTGGGAAAGTCTGCTATCAGGGACCTCTCTAGAGTACTGAAGAGCAACGATGTCAGTATGGAGATTAAGGTGTTCCTGATTCAGGCCATGGTTTACACAATTACTTGCTTTGCACTAGAGAGCTAGACAGTGACTAAAGATGATAGAAGAAGAATTGATGTCTTTCCATTGTGGTACTAGAGAAGAATGTTGAACATACCATGGACTACCAGGAGAACAGTCAGTCCTACAGAGGATGAAACCAAGCTGCTCCCTGGAGGCAAGGATTTTAAAGGTCCATCTCACATACTTTGGGCATGTGGCCAGGACACACCAGTCCTTGGAGAAGGATATCATGCTTGGAAGGGTAGAGGAACAGTGCAGAAGAGTGGAGAAGTGTGATTAGGTCTTTCTGAGACAATGAAATTAGCTCAGGATAGGGCAGGGTTCAGAGCTATTATAAGGTCACAATGAGTCACAGGTGACTTGACAGCACATAACAACAACAACATGTTCAAGAGGGTTATTGAAAACCCTAGTTCTTTAGGGGGGAAAGTAGGAACAAAGCCCTAGAAATCTTCTCCCACAAATTAGCTGATGAAAACACTCTGGATCATGATGGGGCCCTGAACAGTGCTAGGAGACAAGAGCTATAGGTGGGAAGGCACTATGCAGCAGCTACAGCAGTGGACCATGCATACCAACAATTGGAAGATGGCATGGGATCAGAAAACACTTCATCCTGTTGTATGTGAAGTCCCCAGGAGTTGAAGCTGACTCAGTGCAGCTAACAATAGCAGCATTGTCATTATGGGTCCCTTTGCTTGGCTGAATACCTTGACTATGTCCATAATAGTTCTGAGATCTGTCCCTTATGCCAGGCTGTCAGTGAGGCTGATCTGCAGGGCTGGATCTTTCACCGTCCCCTCGCACTACCAGGGGCTACGGGCTCAGCCTCTCTCTGTGCATGTTGAACTCTGTCCACTTCCAAAAATGCACCCAAAATAGCATCTGTCACCGAGACCAGGTGTCCTGGTGTTGAGGGTCTTTATCCTCTTTCCCCTTGGGAGGCTGTTCCTTGTCTGGGCCCAAAACCAAGGAAGAGACTCACTTTTCAGTACAAGTGTGGATTAGTAGAGGATTTAAATCCATATCATATTTCATTGCACACTCATTGGGCTATACTGAAATCATGCATAATATATGATACCTTTGGGCTTTATGTTTGTTTAGATTTCAAGCCATCGGTATAAAATATGTAAGAGAGTGAACATGGTAAGTGCTTGTGTGTCATTAATGCCACTTCTTTTGTGCTTTCTCTGTTAAATAAAACCAGAAGTGAAGCTTTGTGCATTTTTCTTTCTCTGGATTGAGTTGGGAGCCCACTTCGTTTCTGGATGTAGTTGGTTGGTTGTGTACCAATGAGGTTGAACTGACTCATAGTTAATAGAGTTTTCAGAGACTGAAAATCACATACAAAGAGCTTGCTCATCTTTCTCCCTTGGAGCTGCTGGTGGGTTTGAACCATGTATCTTTTCATTGAAATGCTACATCATCCAGGGAATGTTTTTATTATGCATTGCTTTTGAATACACACTTGACAATTTCTCCTGAATGTTAGGAATTGCATGCTATTCAGTTTGATGCAGCAGCATCTCCTTCCCGAGTCAGGCTACGTATCCC
Source organism: Elephantulus edwardii (assembly GCF_000299155.1). Taxonomy (NCBI): domain Eukaryota; kingdom Metazoa; phylum Chordata; class Mammalia; order Macroscelidea; family Macroscelididae; genus Elephantulus; species Elephantulus edwardii. The sequence goes on from NW_006400037.1 coordinate 1,592,948, forward strand.
CCCACCAGCTGCTGACCTCCCACCCTTGGCCCCACAGAGCCTTTGTCCCTGGGGTTTGCCTTTTTCCCCGGGGATGTCTTTTCCTTTCTTTTTGAATGCATTTCAGCATGAAGTCACAGAATCACGACTTTACAGAGCATGGCCCACAGACCTCCAGAGGGAGAGAGGCTTTGTATGCAGGACAAAGCCAGGAACAAGCCATGCCAGCACCAGCTCTCTTCCTGCTGGCACTCCTTCCAGTCCACCAAGTTGCCTTTAAAGCGATTACAATAGCAGGACTTTGAAACAGCAGTATTGAAATATAATTCATATATCACATGAATGACCCATTTAAAGTGCCCACTTCAATAACTTTTTGCTCCGTAGTATTGGGCAGCCATTACTACAATCAGTTAGTCTTTTTGTCACCCCATAAAGATACCCCCCTCACTTGGCTGTCACCCCCTCCTCCAGGCCCCATTCCTTCCCGGTCCCTGGCCACTGCTAATGTACTTCCGTCTCTGTGGATCTGCACAGTCTGGATATTTTGTAGGAAGGAATCATACCATATGTGGCCTTTGTGGTTGACTTCCTCCCTTCAGTTTTGCAGATTCCTTCTGGCTATAGCACATGTTAAAATGAAAAGAAAAACTAGGATTCATCTCGTTTGGTTTGCACATGGGAATTCTGGTGCGAGGAATTGGTGGGGCTGAGGTCACGCAGCTTGTAGGGGGAAAGGACGGCCTGGGCCCCAGCCTCAGGCACCCACCACAGGGCTGCTTGCCCAGAGATGAAAGTTCTCCCTTGCTCTGCTTGGCAAACTGACAGACTTCATCTCTTGTCCCTAAGTGTTTCCATTCTCAGCCTTTCTCAGCTATTTTTGTTGTTCTGTGCATACACTCAGAGGCACTTGGGGTTACTGCAGGGCCTGTGGTGGGTGAAGGAGCAGATGGCAGCCTATGTGTGAGGGGTCCTTGCTCATCAGGGCTCATCTGCCCAGAGATGCTCAGATGTGGGATTGAGTTGTTTACCATTGTACAAGTTATTACTCATTCTGTCTTTCACATTACCATAGTAAAGTACTAAGTTATAATAAAACTAATAGTATTTTAATATCCCACAGTTCTGATACCTTCTTTATATTGTAGTGTCTATTCTGAAAATTTATTATTTATACCATCATTCACTTCTTAAAAATTTTGTATTGGTTTGCACACAGACTTCATATACATTGTGTTTCATCCTTTTGTTCAATTGCATTGTATTTCATACAGTCATTCCCATTCATTGTTTTATAAAATTAATCACTATTAAACTGTGCCTACCATTACCCCATCCTTTCAGATCCCTGCCAGATCTTTGGCTTTTCTTTTACCTCATCCCACCACCCACCAAATTGTACAAGCCTGGGATTTCCTTTTTGTCCACTCTCACCCCTCTGCTCCCACCTCTTCCCCCCATTTGATCCACCATACATGTTTTCTTAGTTATCCTTCTGTTTTTAATAACAATAGTCTTATGTAATATTTGTCCTTATGACGCTAATTAATTCACTCAGCATTATGCTCTCCTTAGTCATCGTGCAGCTCTCTGAAGCATAACAAGTAATTGAGAAGAACATGGCATGGATTAGGCGCACCCTTTTCTCTAGACAAACTTCATTGCTTTTCAGCATTCTGGAGAGGTCCATGACAGGAGATTTTTCCCAATCTAATTCATCTTTTGATTTCCTAACTGCTGGTGTTAAGAGTGTTGATTGTAAAGCCAAACAAGCTGTAATTGCTAACCTCAATCTCTTCTCCATCTATCATGGTGCTGGCCCAGTGGTGAGAATCTTTGCCTTCTTGATGTTGAGCTTCAAACCATATTGAAGGTTGCAGTCCTTGACTTTCTGCAGCAAGCACTTCAGGTCTTCTTCTGTTTCAGCAAGCAAGGTTGTGTCATCTCCATATCGTAGGTTGTTGATGAGTCTTCCTCCAATCTTGATGCCACACCCTCCTCATTAAAGCCCTGCTTCCCAAATGATCTGTTCTGAATACAGATTGGAAAGGAATGGGGACAGGATGCATCTCTCACGCACTCTTTTCCTGATTTTGAACCCTGCAATGCTTCCTTGTTCTCTTCTGAGGACTGCTTCTTGGTCAAAGTATAGGTTTCACATAAGTATAATCAAGTGCTCTGCCCTTTACGCTTGGTCTCATTTTGTCTCTTATGATCTTTACAGTTTTGGGCTTTATTCCTAGGTCTCTGAACCATCTTGAGTTGTTTTTGGGTTTTTTAATTTTATTTTATTAATTTTAATGAACATTTACAGAGATTTTGGATTTCCGTCATTCATTGTTGTACTTTTCTCCTTGCCCACCCCTCCCCACCAAGTCCGTTCCTCTCTTCGAAAAGCAAAAGAAAAAATTCATTCATTGGTATACAATCCCGCCCCCTTACTCCCCCCTACTGCCCCGAGTACACTCCACTATGCAACCCTAATTCTGGACGCTTGTGATAACCATAATACCCTATCATATATTGCTTTTAAACTGTTCTCCCCCTCATCTGTTTCAATGCAGTATGCATAATTTATCCAGTTTTTCTCAGACTTACCCCAACCCTGATGTCAGTCTCATTCTATAAAGTGGCACCATGCAGTATTTGTCCTTTTGTGCCTGAGATATTTCACTCAGCATAATGTCCTCCAGGGTCACCCATTTTGAATAATATTGCATGAGTTCCTTGTTTTTCAATGCCTTGTAGTATTCCATTGTGTGAATATACCAGAACTTCTCTATCCATTCATTTGTTGATGGGCCCTTAGGTTGTTTCCAACTCCTTGCTATTGTTAACAAAGCCACAATAAACATGGGTGTGCATTTTAGTTGATTTTTGTGTATGGTGAGATGTAGATCCTGTTTCAACTTTCTGCAGGTAGAAGTCCAGTTTTGCCAGCACCAATGTGTTGAAGAGGTCATCATTTCCCCATTTGATAGGTTTTGTTTCCTTGTTAAATATCAGTTGTCCATAGGTAAATGAATTTTTTTGTTTATACCATCATTCAATTTTATACAACCATTCATGCATATGCATTTTGTTTTATACAATTATTTTTGTATGCTAAGGGGTTTTGGATGTGTTTTTACATAATTCCATAATCTGTTACAGTTGTCTACCCATCTCCTCAGGTTCTTATACTGTACTTTCATTTAACACTTTTCATTAATCTCATGATAGCTCATATTATACCAATTTTCACTCTTAAGAGGGTGAGGCTTATAACATGGAGCCAACTGGTGCAGGCCAGCATGAAAAGAACATGAAACCCACACTTTTGTCCTCTGGCACAGTCTGCTGCACTGGACTTCCTGAAAATCTCAATTGTTTTTCAATCCAATTTAGTTCTTTGGTAACTATCTGCTGTGGACTGGTGGACCATCCCAAACCTGCCAGGACTCCAAATGCAATAATCCTCAGTTCCTGCTCAGTGTCCTTGCCAGACCTGTGACACCAGATCTCACAGAGCTGCTCACCTCAGAACCTGTCATGGCTTCACCAGTAGTGCTCATATCTCTGGAGCCTAGGGTCTGTTGTCAGCCAGACCCCACCTCTTTCACAGTCTCTCTTACCTAAGATGGGAGCCTCTCCTCAATGAGATGTGGCTGTTTGAGGCACTGCTTCCCACAAGGCCCTACTTTCTGCAGACTATTTTTGCTGAAATTCCACCATTTACTTCAGGGTTTATCTTATAGATGAGGTAGGTAGCTTAGTTACCTAGCACTGCTGTACCAGAAATTATTTCATAAAGCAGTGGATTGCTTTAGCAAATAGAAATTCATTCTCTTACAGCTTGGTGGTGGTGGGTGTAGGTGTCCTCGACTACAACTCTTAGCCACCTCTGAACAACAGGTCTGAACTTTGCCCCGTCCTCACACTCACACCTCTGTCAGGCTCAGGCCTTCTCCATCTCATTGAGGACCTTCCTCCATTTCTCTGACCCTCCATCTTTCCCAGCATGATGTCTCTCTCCAAGGACTGGTTCCTCCTGAAAGTAAGCCCCAAACAGATAAAGTTTCACTACCCTTGCATCCTTGTCTCTAAGGAACACCTTAGTTACACTTCCTCCAAGACAGATTTGTTTGTTCTGTTGACAGTGTATATTCAGTACACTTCACCAAGACCACAGTTCAAACACATTAATACTTCATTGATCTTTATATATTGGTTCAACTTTCAAATGCATAAGCAGTAAAAGAAGATATCATGACTTGGATGGGATTTGCCTTAGTTGTAAAACTAATATCCCTGCTCTTTAGCACTTTGAAGAGGTTCCTGCCAGAAGACTTACACAATGCAACATGTCTTTTTATTTCTTGACTGCTGCTTCGTGAATGTTGATTATGGATCCAAGCAAGATGAAGTCGTTGACAACTTCAGTCTTTCTCCATCTATCATGATGTTGGTCTGGTGGTGAGGATTTCTGTTATCTTCATGTTGAGATGTAATCCTTATTGAAGGCTGTAGTCTTTGATGTTGTGCAGTAAATGTTTCAAATCTTCTGCATTATGTGGGTTGTTGATGAGTCTTCCTCCAGTGCTGATGCCACATTCTTCTTAAGAGTCCAGCTACTTGAATGATTTGCTCAGCATGCAGATTGAATAGGTATGGAGGAAGGATTCAATCCTTACACACACCTTTCCTGATTTTAAAACATGCGGTGTAGGTTCTCTGCTCCTCGTCTATCCAGATTACCCATTTTTCTTGTGCAGCCTTAGCCACATCCCTGAGACACGATGGTGAAGGTCAGAGTAAACGGATTTGGCCGCATTGGATGCCTGGTCACCAGGGCTGCTTTTAACTCTGACAAAGTGTATATTGTCGCCATCAATGATCCCTTCATTGACCTCAACTCCATGGTCTATATATTCCAATATGATTCCACCCATGGCAAGTTCAACAGCACTGTCAAGGCTGAGAATGGGAAGCTGGTCATCGATGGTAAAGCCTGAATGGCTATCTTCCAGGAGCGAGATCCCGCCAACATCAAGTGGGGTGATGCTGGTGCTGAGTATGTTGTGGAGTCCACTGGTGTCTTCACAACCTTGGGGAAGGCTGGGGCTCACTTGAAGGGTGGTGCCAAACGGGTAAACATCTCTGCTCCTTCTGCCCATGCCCCCATGTTTGTGATGGGCATGAACCATGAAAAGTATGACAACTCTCTCAAGATTGTCAGCAATGCCTCCTTCACCACCAAATGCTTGGCTCCCCTGGCCAAGGTCATCCATGACAGCTTCAGCATTGTAGAGGGACTCATGACTCATCACTGCCACCCAGAAGACTGTGGATGGCCCCTCTGGAAAGCTGTGGCGTGTTAGCCATGGAGCTGCCCAGAACATCATCCCTGCATCTACTGGTACTGCCAAGGCTGTGGGCAAGGTCATCCCTGAACTGAATGGGGAACTTACCAGCATGTCTTTCCATGTCCCCACTTCCATTGTGCCAGTTGTGGATCTGACATGCCATCTAGAGAAAGCTGCCAAATATGATGACATCAAGAAAGTAGTAAAGCAGGCATCAGAAGGGCCCTTCAAGAGAATCCTGGGATACACTGAAGACCAGGTTGTCTCCTGTGACTTTAATAGTGACACCCACTGTTCCACCTTTGATGCTGGGGCTGGTATTACTCTGAACGACCACTTTGTCAAACTCATTTCCTGGTATGACAATGAATTTGGCTACAGCAATCGGGTGACCAACCTGATGGTTCACGTGGCCTCCAAAGAATAAGAGCCCCTTGGACCACCAGCCCCAGCAATAGCACTAGAAGAGAGAGAGAGAGAGAGAGAGAGAGAGAGAGAGACCCTCAGCTGCTGGGGAGTCCTTGCCCCAACTTGATCCTCCCACACACTGAGAATCTTACATCCTTGACACAAGTTTCCATCAAATCCCCTTGAGAAAGGGAAGGGGCTTGGAGAGCCCATCTTGTCATGTACCATCAATAAAATACACTGTACTCAGAAAAAGAAAAAAAAAAACACCCCCCCAAAACCCCCCAGCATTCAGTGTTCCTTGTTTTGTTCAGACAACAGCTTCTTTGGCCTATATTTAGGTTTTCCCTGAACACAATTAAGTGTTCTGGGATTCCCATTCCTCTCTATAATTTGCTATGATCCAAAGAGTCAAATACCTTTGCACAGTCAATAAACTACAAACAAACATTTTTCACTAGAAAAATAGAATAAAAAATAGATAATAAAAATATAATAAATAATAGATAATAAAAATACTATTCTGTTATTTCCATGAAGAACCATTGGACAACAGCAATGATATGTCTAATGCCATGACCTCTTCTGAACTTGCATGTGATATGAATGATATTTATTGTTCAATAATTTCCATTCTCCTTCAGATAACCTTTTTAGGATGGAAACAAATATGGTTCTCTTCCAGTCAGTTGGTCAGGTAGTTGTCTTCCTTTCAAATTTCTTAGCATAGGCTAATGATCACGTCCAGGGCTGCATTTCATTTTTGAACACCTCAGTTGATGTTTCACCAGTTCCTGAGGCCTTATTTTTTTGCCAGTGCCTTCCATGCAGCTTGAACTTCATCTTTCCTTACCATTGTTTCTTAATCATGTGCTACCTCTTGAAATAGTTCAGTGTCATCCAGTTATTTTGAGACTTTCCCATAGTTTCATGAGATAAGGAGAGAAAATAGAAAGATTTCAGTTGTACTGCTGAATCAAAGGAGGTACCTCTCTTGCCTTTGAATCCACCAGCAGCTCTGTGGGAGAAAAATGAACAGTCTCCTTCTGTGCTGTGTGCAGCCTCTGAAAACCCTGTGGAAGGTCAGTTACAAGCCTGCTCTGACTCAATGGAAATGATGGTTTGTTGTTTGGGGCTTCATTTGTTTTCATTTTGATTTAAAACTGATCTTTAGTGTGTTGATGTTAAGAAATAGGTAAAAACACATTATTTGTTCATTTTTTTATCAGACTCTTATTTCTAATATTTTACAAAAACGAATAGTTGGTTCATTTAGAAAACAGCAAAAGAAAGGAAAAAGACATTAGAGTGGGTCAAAACCTTTTGTGGCTTGAGCTACATTGTGGTTGTTGTTATATGCCATCGAGTCGCCTGTGACTCGTAGTGACCCTCCGAGAACAGCTCTGAAGCCTGCCCTGTCCTGAGCTGGTCTCACTCACTCTGACATACCTACTCCATTGCACTAGTTACTGTATCAATCCATCTCATCCGTGGTCTTACTCTCCTGTGCTGTCCTTCCACCCTTCTGAGCATGATGTCCCTCTCCAAGGATTGGTCCCTCCTGGCCTCAGGCCCAAAGTATGTGAGATAAAACTTCAAAATCCTAGCCTCCAAGGAGAAATTTTACTTCATCCTCTCTGAGACAGACCTATTTGTTTTCTTGGTGGTTCGTGGTATGTTCAAGACTCTTCTTCAGCACCACAACTCAAAGACATTGATTCTTCTTCTGTCATCCTTAGTCATAGTTCAGCTTTCTGATGCATAGCAAGTAATTGCAAAGACCAGGGCCTGGATCAGGAGCACCTTAGTCTCAAGAATGACATCATTGCTTTTCAGTACACTAGAGAGGGTCCCTGACTGCAGACTTTCCCAATACAGTTCATCTTTTGATTTCCTGTCTGCTGGAGCCAGGGGTGTTCATTGTAGAGCCAAGCAAGCTGTAATTGTTAACAACCTCAATCTCTTCTCTATCCATCATGGTGCTTCCAATTGGTCCAGTGGTGAGAATCTTTGTCTTCTTGATGTTAAACTTCAATCCATATTGAAGACTACAGTTCTTGACCTTCTGCAGCAAGTGCTTCAGGTCCTCCTCAGTTTCAGCAAGCAAGGTTGTGTCATCTGCATAACATAGGTTGTTGATGAGTCTTCCTCCAATCCTGATGCCACATTCCTCCTCATAAAGTCCAGCCTCCCAAATGATCTGTTCTACATATGGATTGAAAAGGTATGGAGATAGGACATATCCCTGATGCAGTCCAGCCTCCCAAATGATCTGTTCTACATATGGATTGAAAAGGTATGGAGATAGGACATATCCCTGCTGCAGTCCTTCCTGATTTTGAACCATGCAGTATTTCCCTGTTCTGTTCTGAGGACTGCTTTCTGATCTAAGTATACGTTTCGCATAAGCACAATCACGTGGTCTGGGATTACCATTCTCTTCAAGATTAGCCACAATTTGTTGTTATCTCCACAGTCAAATGCCTTTGCGTAGTCACTGAAACACAGATAGACTTTCCTCTGGTACTCTTTGCTTTCTGCCAAGATCCATCTGACATTGGCAATAATGTCCCTAGTGCCTCAACCCCTCCAAAAGCCAACTTGCATTTCTGGTAGTTCTCTGTCAATATACTGTTTCAGTCATTTCTGGATAATCTTCAACAGGATTTTGCTTGTATGTAATATTAGTGATAATGTACAATAATCTCCACACTCTATCTAGTGGCCCTTTTTTTGGAATTGGAATAAATATGATTCTCTTCCAGTCAGTTGACCAGGTAGTTGTCCTCCAGATTTCTTGACACAACCTTAGTTGAGCATGTCCAGGGAAGCATCTGTTTGTTGAAGTATATCAGTTGGTATTCCGTCAAGTCCTGGGGCTTTATTTTTTACCAAATCCTTCAGAGTTACAGTGCTAGGGGCAACTATATAAACAGTGTAAAGATTTCCTTTGTTGAAAAACAGTTAACAGGCTTAAGAGTGTTTTAGAGATTAGGACATGTGTTAAGTGTCCACCTGGAGGCAAATGGAAGTAAAAAAAGCTTTTTGTTTTTAACATTTCAATTGCTTCACACTGTTATAAACCACTTAACAAGTGTTTTCTTAAAGTGACCCCAAATTAGATGATAAAACTAAACAATAGCAATTTTTACCAGAAGAATCACTTAGAATTCCCACCACCTTCCTTAGACACTAACCATTGGTAGTAGCCTCTGAGGTGATACAAAGCTGAAAAGTGAAAGCCAACTCGTAGTGCCCGCTGTGTACCTGACTAGAATGGCACCACGTGGCTGTGGCTTGGGTGTGTTCAAACCACCAACCAGTGCATAACCATTTGCACCACCCAAGAACTCCAACCTGAAGGACAGCTTTGATTTAGCTTTTAGTCTCTTTGATCAGTGTAAATGTGGTTCTGAAGTCAGGACAAGTAGTTCCAGCCCTTCATTAATATTTCATGAGTCCAGAACGAGGTGGGCCCTTCTCCAGTGATGGCTGTGCCCTAGAGTATGCCAGCATGCTGGTAAAACTAAAAACAGGAGTATTTCAGCAGCATACTAAGCACAAGAAGCGTTGCTGTTGACCAGAATTGGAGCTTATTCCTAGCAGCTGGGCAGAGCAGGTGGAGGCCTCAGGCAGCATGGGAACTATTGGAGACGTAATTAGCATCAAGTAATCAGGTGATTATGCTCAGAGTAGTTATTAAAAAAAAAACTCTATTTACCTGTTGCTATTTTGGAATTCTAGAGATGATGAAGCCACGCTGCTCCTTGGAGGCAAGGATTCTGTAGCTTCGTCTAACATGCTTTGGGCATGTTTCAAGGAGGGACTGGTCCTTGGAGAGGGACGTCATCCTTGGAATGGTGAAGGGACAGAGAAATAGAGGAAGACCATCTATAAAATGGATTAATGCAATGACTGGGATAATGAGGAAAGGTGTGTCAGAGACAGTGATCGACACAAGTTAGAGTAGGTTTCAAGGTTATTGTGCACATGGTCACTATGTGTCGCAAGTGACTCGACAGCACATAACAACAAAAGCAACATTTTAGAATCTACTCGACAGCAGTGAGTTTAGTTTTTATCTTCAGAGTTGGTAGAGAGAGAGAGTATGTGTGTGTGTGTAAGTGTGTAATTGCATTGTTCAGGGTTTATTTTTTCTTTTACCAAAGAAAGAAAATTTGTTAAGCCATAAAGCATTTTGTTAGGTCTAGGAAGTTCTGAGACTAGGTGACTTAGTAGAGGTTTAACATTTAAAAGCAGATAGGGAGTTAAAATGTAGACAAATAGAAGGCAGGAAAGAGAGCATGGCACTTAAGGGGAGGTAATGAGGCACCCCTGGAGACACAGGAGCACTTCCAAACCAAATGGGGACAAGAGCTGTGCAGGTTCTTGAGTGAGAGAGAATGTTGTTGTTCTTCAAGTCAGAACTAACACATATTTAGAAGCAGTAAATCACACAGGAAAAGATTGTCCATCTTTCCCCCATGGAGCATCTGGTGGATTTGAACCATGTGCTTTCCTGTTAGGCAACTCAGCTCCTTACCACTAAGCTACCAGAGCTCCCTGAGAGAGAATGGACAGGCAACACAAGGCTTCCTATTTAAACAACCACTGTAGGAAAAAACCCTCAGTTTCAAATATGTTCTAGAGACCCCTTTTATTGCACTTCACAGAACTTAAAAATCATCTTAGAATGAAGGAAACACCCATGTGTTCTCGAGCTGGATCCTATGCATACAGAATGAAACCCTGTAGCATCCTGCATCATCTTCACAGTCTCCAGTCGACATAAGCCCATCGTTGTTCCAGTCACTGTGTCAGTTCATCTCATTGAGGGCCTTCATCTCTCTTGTCAGCCCTTCACTTTTCCAGACATGATGTTGTTTCCCAGGAAACACCCAGGATGTTTCCCCTGCTGAAAACATGTGAGTCTCACTGTCCTTACTCCTAAGAGCATTCTGGCTACATTTCTTCTCAGACAGGTTTGTTCCTTTGGCAGTCTGTGGATGGTATGTATATTTAATATGTTGTATTCAAAGGCATCAATTCCTCCTTTTTCATTATCCACCATTCTGGTGCTTCTGAAGTAATGAAAATATTGTGGCTTGGGTAAGGCGCACCTTAGACTGGCTATCACATGACATCCTTGCCCTTTAAAGACTTCCTTTGCAGCATATTTTCCCGATGCAATATGTCATTTGACTTCCTTTTTTGTTGTTGTTGTTTTTGGGGGGGTTTTATTTCCTTTTTTAATACAATTTTAATATTATACTGGTTTGTTATTTGATTTCTTGACTGCTGTTATCATGGGTACTGGTAGTGGATCCAAGTAAAAATGAAACCCTTGATATCTCCAATCTCTCATCCATTTATCATGATGCTGCCTATTGATCCATTGGCAAGAATTTTTATTTTGTAATGTTGAGGTTGAAAAGCCTCAACCTGTATGCAGAACAGATTATCTGGGAGGCTGGGCTCTGAGGAGAAATGTGGCATCAGGATTGGTGGAAGATCTATCAAAAGTCTGTGTTATGCAGATGACACAACCCTGCTTGCTGAAACTGAAGAGGACCTGAAGCACCTGCTGCAGAGGGTCAAAGACTGCAGCCTCCAATATGGATTGAGGTTCAATGTCAAGAAGACAAAGATTCTCACCACGGGACCAATTGGCAGCATCAGGATGGATGGTGAAGAGATTGAGATTGTCCACAGCTTTAGTTTGTTTGGCTCCAGAGTCAACACTCTTGGCACCAGTAGCCAGGAAATTAGAAGGCATATTGCCATGGGAAAGTCTGCTGTTAGGGACCTCTCCAAAGTACTGAAAGAGCAATGGTGTCTCTCTGGAGACTAAGGTGCTTCTGATACAGGCCATGGTCTTTGCAATCACTTGTTATGCATCAGAGAGTTGGACAATGACCAAGGAGGATAGAAGGAGAATTGATGCCTTTGAGCTGTGGTACTGGAGAAGAGTATTGAGAGTACCGTGGACTGCTAGGAAAACAAACAGATTTATCCTGGAAAGGGTTAAACCGGGCGGCTCCTTGGAGGCAGGGATTCTGAGGCACCGTCTAACATACTTTGGACATGTTGTAAGGAGAGACCGGTCCTTGAAAAAGAACATCATGCTTGGGAGGGTGGAAGGACAGCTCAAGAGAGGAAGGCCCTCTATGAGATGGATTGATTCAGTAATTGATGTAATCAGGATGTGAGTGTCAGAGACAGTGTGATTGGCACAGGACAAAGCAGAGTTGAGGACTGTTGTACATAGGGTCGCTATGAGTTGCAGGCAACTCAACGGCACACAACAACAACAACAATGTTGAGGTGTAATCCATACAATCACGTGATGTAATCACAACCTTGGAGTTGTTTATGTACTAGGGGATAACAAAAATCAGATGATAATTTGTAGCAGGTTAAAACTCATTGCTGCAGGCATGAAAGTTACCAAATTGAATATAGATGCATGCACAATTTACATCCCCAAGGTTCGACACCAAAATATTACCGTGCCAGCTGACAGCAGAAGGATATTAAATGTTGGATGTGAAGAATCTGCAAGATTCTCTTTGTTTTAAGAAAACGGAGGTTCTGAAGAAACCCGAGTCAAATCTGTGCAAGGACACTCATACCCAACGGTCAGGTGAGGAAGGAGCACTGGGAAGTGACTTCAGAGCCTCTACAAAGCTGAGCCGAGGGACAGTGGCAGGGAGAGAGGGCTCAAGAAGGGAAGGGAGCAGCAAGCAGATGGCAGTAGGAAGTGGAAGCGATGCTGAGAGGTCAGGCAGCTACACGATAATGTGCATATCTCATGGTTCTGACTGACCTAACATTTGCCCTCTTGCATGTGGGCTTACACTGTGTTCTGACAGCTTGACTGACAAGGTACAGCTGAAATGGCAAGGCACTTTATGATTTTTAAGTCTACTCTCCTTCGCTGTACCCTTGCACCAAATGATTTAACAGCTGTCCAACTCCTATCAGGACTAGAGAAGTAGGAACAGGACCATGATTAGGACCCACAATTGCAGATTAAAAAAAGAGTTAACAGCTTCGTTTTGGGACTCTGACTTCATGGTGGTTGGAGAATATGGAGTGAACATGGCAGCCCTGAGTCATAGTCTCCAGGACCTTGGTTTTTCACTCAAACTAAATCACCAGCAAGTAATCATTTTTAACAAATCATTAAGGATACGTCCAGGCAAGTGCTCTGATTCTCCTTGCAAATCCAAAAGCAGACTGGGCTCCCTGGGCTCTCTTGGCAGTTGTAGTCTACTTTCAAACTCACACTTCCTGAAAGGAAACTCCCCTCCATGGGCTTGTCTAAGCATAGCCACAGGCTTGGTTCAGTAGTCAAAAGGAACTCAAATGGCACCTGAACTTAAGTCTCAGAATGGCTTACTGCTCCTGCCATAGACCTCAGCCTTCCACAAACCAAAGTCCCTTAGAATTTCAGCTCTGATACCAAGACAAACATCTTCAGAAACAGTTCTTTGCCGCTTAGAAAACCTATTGCTTGTCATACCAGATTTGTACCTATCTCTACTGTGCGTCCATAGCTTGCCTATCAGTTGAACATGTTTCCAGCCTTCAATATTGATTACTTTTCAACATCAAGGGAAAAAATATCTTCACCACTGGATCAGTAGGCAACATGATGATAGATATTGAGGTTGTCAACTGTTTCCTCTTACTTGAATCCACCATTAACAAGCTTGGTCTCAGCCATCAAGAAATCAAAAGACAAGGGAGCTTTGGTGACCTAGTGGCAGAAAGCTGCACTGCAATCCCAGAGGCTCACGGTTCGAATCCACCAGATGTTCTGCTGGAGAAGGAGGGGCAATGCCCTCCTCCTGTACCAGTCAGATCTGATTTGATGGTACAAACACACAAAATAATAAAATAAAATTAAAAAAAAATAAAAAAAGAAATCAAAAGACATAGTATGTTGGGAATGTCTGAGGAAGGGACCTATCTCAAATCCTGATGAGCAGTGATATCACTTTGGAGACTAAGGTGTGCCTGACTCAAGTTATGGTCTTTTCATTCACTTGCTGTGCATATGAGAGCTGGACAGTGAATAAAGTTGACAGAATTGATGCCTTTGAGTTACGGTGTTTGAGAAGAGTACTGACTATCCCATGGACTTAAAAGGGAACAAACAGATTTTGTAGTCAGAGTGCTTCTTAGAGGCAAGGATGGCGAAGCTTCATATCACATACTTGGGACATGTTAGAAGAGGCTATTCTTTGGAGAGGAACATCATGCTTGGAAAGGTGGAAGGTCAGCAAAAGAAAGGAAGACTAACGAGATGGATTGGTGACTTAAGCAATGGGCTCAAGAATGTCAAGAGATGATGAGGATGGTTGTTTTAAAATGGTAGTGTGTGGTCATCCTTATTTATTATCCAGCTCCCAGGTGCATTGCCTTTGAACTGTGGTATTGGAAAAGAGTCCTTAATAACCCATGGACTACCAAAGAACAAATGTGTCTTGGAGAAGGTACAGCCAGAGTGCTCCTTGGAGATAAAGATGATGAAGCTTCATGTCACATACTTCAGGTATGTTGCTAGGAGAGGCTGTTCCTTGGAGAGACACATCATGCTTGGAAAGGTGGAGAAACGATGGAGGAGAGGAAATCCCTCATCCAGCTAGATTGACACAATGACTACAATACGCTTGAGTCCATCAGGGATTATAAGGATGGCACAGGATAGGACAGGGCTCAGATCTGTGCACAGGGTTGCTGTGAGTCATACTTGACACTAAGACACCTAACAACAGTGTGTTGTGCCATTACTACAACCTTAGGAAGCATATATCCCCACTCAGAGTTCCAGTTTTAAGACAAAGTGCTTGTATAAGAAACTTGCAACAGCTTCATCTGAGTCCACTGTTCCCCATGGCAGTTGTCACACGCATGATGTGTGTGCCCTGCAGTCAAGCTTGTGGTGCAGAACACTTAACTTAAGGTGAGGTCTCAAATGAATCCTTTATCTACTCATTGCTGTCAAGTTGAAATCAGCTAATAGCTGGCCCTCCATTGGGTCTGAGTCTACAAATCACACAAAAAAAGGATTGCCTATCATTCCTACTTGGAGCTACTGTTGAATTCAAACCCCTCAGAGAGGGGTGGCCTTTGGGTTAGCATCTCAACTTCCTGTATCTGGAGGGAGAGGTCATATTAGAAAAAGATTTTCCAGGACGAGTACACTTAGAAGATAGGAAGAAAAGTAAAAATTCAGGAGCAGATTGTAACATCCTGCTCAGTAGTTGTGATACTCTGAAGGTACTACAGAGAACAGGGAAATGAGCGTCTCTCTTGAGACTGCAGCAATATTCTTGGAATATTGTCTTTCTTTTCTTCTGGCTTCATTCCTACAAGTCAGTGGACATTCAGAAAGCAGCAAAAGAAAAGTGAACAGGAGAATTGTTGTGAGTAAAGACCTTTTTTCCTGATACTGAACAACAAAGAGCTCATCATTTTAAAAGCCTTGGAAAAATAGAATTGTTTTAGGGCCCTTGGGCCATGTTGTGAGGAGGAGCTATTCCTTGAAAAGGAACATCGTATTTGGAAAGTTAGAGGGATCGTAAAAGAGGAAGACCCTCAACAAGATGGATTAACACAATGAAAGCAATGGGCTCAAGTGTATCAGAGATGATGAGGATGGTACAAGATAGAACAGGGCTCAGATCTGTTGTTCATAATGTTGCTATGAGTCATACTTAAATTGACAGCACGTAACAACAACCTTGAAGAAAAGTAAGATAAAATTCGCAGGAGCAATAACTTTGGAAATTATTACCTAACTTGGGAGAGACCGGAGAGCATTATGCTGAGTGAACCAACTCTGTCTCATAAGGATAAATATTGTATAAAACCATTACTGTAGAATGAGTATAAGGATCCAGGAGGGGTGGGAGAGGCTGGAAGCAGAGGAATATGGATGTGCCAGGGGAAGGGAGGATTAATCATTGGGTTTTACAATTTGATGGGTGAGGGGGTGAGGGAAATTGAAAGAATTTGTTCAAATTGGTATTTGAATTTTGTAAATAAACTAGTAGAAAAATAAAAAAGATAGGTTATAAAACAAAAACAAAATCTATAAATTATAGAATTAAAACTAAACCCACTGCTATAGAATTGGTTCCAAATCATAGTGACTCTGCTGGAGTCAACTGTGAACATACCATGAACTATAAAGAGAACAAACAGGTGTATCCCAGAGAAAGTGAAACCAAGTTTCTTATTGGAGGCAAAGATTTTGAAGCTTCATCTGACATACTTTGGGCATGTTGCCAGGGTCCACCCATTCCTTGGAGAATAACATTATGCTTGGAAGAATGAGGGACAGCACAGGAGAGAAAGACCCTGGATAAAATGGGTTGACACAGTAACTGGGGTTATGGAAGTAGGTTTGCTGGAGATGGTGAGATTGGATCAAGATAGTATAGGGTTCAGAGATATTGTGCTTAAGGTCACTATGAGTCACAGGCGACTGGATGGTACATAATAACAACATAGTGACTGTCAAGTTTCTGAAGCAATAGATTTTTATGAAGTTGGAGGAGCTCTCTCCACCAACCATTGGGTTAGCAGCCCAGCACATTATGCATTATGTTGCTAACTGAAAGATTTTAGTCCACCAGCCACTCCAAGGGAGGAAAATGGGCAATCTTCTCAGTAAAGATCAACAGCCTTGAGGTTGCTATGAGTCAATATTGCCTCCAGGGCACTTGTTGTTGTTAGATGCCGACTAGTAGGGTATGGCTCATAACGACCCTGTGAACAACAAATCTGAACCCTCTTGCATCTGTGCCATCCTCACACTTCCCCTTGTTGTTACAGTCATTCTTGTAAGTCCACTTGGTTGATAGCCTTCCTCTCCTTCACCATCCCTCCACCTTTCCAAGCATGTTGTCCTTCTCTAAGGAATACTCTCCTAACAACATGTCCAGCGTATGTAAGAAGCTTTATCATCTTTGCCTCCCAGAAGCACTCTGGCTGTACCTTCTTCAAGACATATCTGTTCTTTGGCAGTCCATGAGATATTCAGTGTTCTTCTCTAGCACCACAGTTCAAAGGCTCCCAATTTTGCCATCACCAGTAATGTCTTCAGGGACCTCTGGCAATGTATTCTGTAAGGAGTTTTACTGCCAACCCAAAAGCTAACCATTTCTGAGAGTTCCAATCCCTAGAGACTCTGTGGGAAAAAGATAGGCAATCTTGTCCCATGCAGTTTAGAACCACAGAAGACTAACAGGAGGGTCAGCTATGAATTAGGTTCTGACTCAGCAGCCATCAGTTCAAGGTGCTTTTGTTGTTGTTGTTCTTGTTCTTTCAGTAATTTTTTGAGTGAGAAAATGGGGGGTGTGGTGCAATAAAGTGCTTACTGATTTCGATTAGCTATAGAGAACACTCTTGCCTCAGTGGTAAGAATTGTGCAGCCCACTCAAAGATACAGGATTCAAATCCACCACCTGCTCCAAGGAAGAAAAATGGATAATCTCCACTTGTATGATTTATTGCCTCTGAAAACCCACAAGAGGGTAAGCTGTGCATGGCCTCTGACTCAAAGTTGCATGCCAACATCAGCCATACCCTTTGTAACTCTCACCACATGACTAGATAGGATTTTGCAAATAGGAGATATATTCATGGCCTATAAAAGGGATTGGATAACAATGAAGATAAGATAAATGATGCCTTTGTGAGATGATACCATTCAAACAGCATGTGTAGAATGCTAATGTGAAATTAGGTCAGTTTTGCCATCCCACTGAAACAAGCCATCTCAGAGACAGAAAGGGAATTACTCTCACCAAGTACATGTCCTTGGGACCCAAGATCCCTGAGCTGCAACCTCCTCAGCTGAGGAAACAGCTGTAATATTGAGGAGGCAGCAAGTGGTGGCAAGGAGCAGAGGCGGCAGAACCAGCAGAATGGCACAAGGCAGATCCATGGACTTGCGGAAAAAGTTGAGTGACTTTGTGCAGCAGTGTTGCTGGTGGAGTGGGTGTCTTCAGGCATTTGTTGGGGAGCTAGGTTTGCCAACCCAAGTGCCCTGGGGCCTGTGCTTGCTAGTGTAGTGGAGTGTTTGGGGAGGCACTTAAATGCATAGAGCTAAAAGGGATTTGTAACATTTGCCCTGTCAAGACAAAGGTCAAGGCCAGACTATGAGGCTGAAGGCAGAGAGAAGCTTGCCTTTGGGCTAGATTGAGGAGAGGCAGCCCTATTGAAGAACTAAGTGATCCAGAGCCTCAACTGTAAACCTATTTTCCTAATAAACCCCATCGTTGTGGATATAAACTGTGAGTTTTGAATGGCTTTTGCAACATATTATTAAACTCAGTGGAATATTGTGAAAGAGGTGGTTTGTGTCAAAAATTGGAATAAAGGTTTATAATGTGGGGGCATGTTAGACCTCAGGACTCAACCTTGGGCTATTGATGGTCATGGTGATTCACTCCATCCCTTCTGAAATGAGAAGAAGCCAGCCACTGCCCCATGCCATTTTCACATGGGTAAATCTCAAATCAATAAATTTTGCAGCATATTGGAACAAAAGTCTGGAAGAGTTGATTTGAGTTTTGGCACAGCAGATGAGAACCATGTGCATTGTCCCCTGCATTTTTCATCCTCCTTGATCTTGTTCAGTAAACTGCCAATATTTTTCTCATGTTTCTAAATGACCTATCTTTGGAAATTGTCAAAACTTTTTGTGTTAACAGGCTTCTTTTATATCTTAATATTTTAAGTGTCTTTCCAAAATACTTAAAGACACTGAAGATGGAGAGAGAATGATTTAGTAGTGCCTGGCAAAGCCCAGAGGCTGTCAGCTAATACATAAGAGCTAAATGGCTCTTGTAGCTAGTGGCTCTTTGTGCAGTTACAAATCTGTTTATTGGGGCTGTTTTTGAAACCGTATGATGTGAGCATACATGTATTTGACGCAGCAATCTCTTTTGTATTGAAGGGCCTCTACTTGCTACAAAGAAATAAACAACTTGGAAACAATTCGCAGTTCTCTTTGGCTAATTTCTTTAACAATTCTATACAAATTCTTCCAGAAAAAAAATGTCTAACTCATTTGATAAGGTCAGCATTACCCTAGTATGAATACCACACAAAAACATTATGAGAAAGTATAGACCGCTGTTGTTGTGTATCGTAGGGTCAGAACCAACTCTTAGCTGACCCTCTACCAGGTTTTCAGAGGCAGTTAATTACATGGGAAGAGACTGACCATCCTTCTCCTGTGAATTCAAATCACATACGTCAGGATTGCAGCACAGCTTCATGCCATTATTGATGCAAAGAATTATTAACAAATGCTGTTATGTGTCATTGAGTCAGAGTCAACACATAGCTGACCTTCCAGCAGGTTTTCAGAGGCTATAAATATCAGAGAAAGAGCTTGCCCATCTTCCTCCTTTAGAGCAAATGGTGTATTCGAACTGCCTGCCATTGAGTTGGAGGCCCAACAGCTTACCATTAAGCCACCAGAGCTTGCAACAAAATATTAGTGAATCAAATTCAACAATAAACAAAAAGAATAATACATCATAATCAAATGAGGCTTCTGCCAGAAATGCAAAGTTGAATCAATATTTGAAAATCAATTAAGGTAATTCATTTTGTCAATAAAATACATAAGAAAAATCATATGATCTCCTTAATTGAATTTGACAAAAATTGAGTATCTATGGAAATACATACCTGAATAATAATAAATGTTACTATATAGGCAAATTATAGATCAGTAAATCTAAATTTCTTTTCAAAACAGGATTATAGATTCAGTCTTTTTTTTTTTTTTAGATTCAGTTTTGAATGTGGTGAAGTTAAAGTTTCTTTTAGATCTCTACAGGGGGATAATATCCAGTAGCCAGTAGGAGATATGCAGCAATAGTGGTGGTTCAGTAGTAGAAGTCTCACCTTCTATACAGGAGAACATAACAACTCAACTTGCTATTGAGTGAGAACTGACCCGAAGCTGACCCACTGGTTTTCAGAGGCTGTAAATCACATGAGAGAATGTTGTCCACCTTCCTCCTTCAGAGCAGTTGATGGGTTAGAACTGCCTGCCTTTGAGGTGACGGTGCAACTCTTTACTGATTTAGGCCCTCAGGCACTGCACCTCAAGTACTCCCAATATCTTGCCCATCATCAAAGGCTTGTGTGTGGCTTTGGTGCTGAACAGTTTTCATTGCAGCTTCCAGACTAAGAAGACTAGGAAGAAAGGCCTTGCACAGTATTCCTGACAATCAGCCTGTGAAAAACTTATGAATCACAATGGTCTGAACTTACTGTGCCTGGGATGTGGCTAAGTCGAGGAGTAGGGGGCCAGATACTTAACATCAGCTAGCAAAATAAGCAGGCTGGCCTGGGCTGTTTTGGATGCTATTCTCTGTCCTAGTACCAGTCTTTGCTCGTGGGATTCCTTCTTGATTCCCTTGTCTTCCTTGCAAGTTCTTATTTACCATCTGAAACTCTACTTAATTAAGCATCTCCTCTTCCATGAGATTCTTCTGTCTTATCCCAACCCTTCAAAACCTAAAATGTGAAGTGAGAGGAACAATGTTATCCTGCTTTTCTTTGCTATAACTCCAAGGGCCTAGCACATGAATATAATAGATGCTTTATTATCATTCCGTTTATCAATTCTTCTCTCATCTAGTAATCCGTTATAGCACCTTTACACTGTTCTCTTGGCACAGTTATCTCTTTCAATAATAATCTCTTAGAATTTTTGTGTTGTGTTTTTTTTTTTAAAAAAATCTTTTTATTCCCAGCTCATTCTTTGTGCAGACTAACCAAACTGAGTGGGTCAAACTTCCATGAGGATGACTTTTCCCGGAGAATGGAGCAGAGATGAAGGAGGAGGCCACAGATCAGGAGTCCCTGCTATCCTCCAGCCCCCATCATGGATACTTAATCCTTACAAGAAAGGAAGAAACCAAGTAGCTAATGACTTGGTGGTGGTGGTGGTGGTGATGACGGTAGTTGCCATCAAGTCAGCTCTGATTTGAAACACTGACATAGTGAAACACTGCCTGGACCTACACTATCTTTGCAATTTTGGCTATGTTCAAGTCTATTATTAAAATCACTGTATATTTTTAATACCTTCCAACTTCCCTGTATCCTGCAAAGCTTTGTTGTGATCCATGGAAAAAGTTAGTGTTTATCAGCTAATTTTCAGAAGTAGATCAACTGCAGGCATGTCCTCCTAATTTGTTTTGATCTAGAAGCTTTGGTGAAACCTACCATCTTGGGCATTCTCTGTAACTTTTTTCTTAGACTATGACTTGATATGGATGAGTTTTTCATTTCTGTGTTCCATTTCACATGGAGCTCTGGTAGTAGGGAACTGTGCTGTAATCCCAAAGTCATGCAGTTCAAATCCACCAGCTGTTCCATGGGAGATAGATGAGCAATCTCCCACTGTGTTTTGGGGTTTTGTTTTAGTTTTTTAAATACTGTTTTATTTGCAAAGTTTGTATACATTGTTATTCACACTGGATCTTTCCCATTTCCTTTACCCACCTCTCCCTCCACCCATCGAATTGCATGACCCTATGATTAACTGCCCTCCACCCCACCCATCCTCACTCCTCTGCTTTCCCCCACCCCCTCCTTGGATCCTCATACTCATTCTACAGTAATGGGCTTATACAGTATTTGTCCTTTGGGACTGAGTTCATTCACTTAGCATAATGCTCTCCAGTCCTCCCAAATTAGGTAGTAATTTATATAGTCATTGCTCCTGTTTGCTGCCAAGTATTCCATCGTGTACATGTACCATAATCCATTCTACTGTGGTTGGACATTTGGGATGTTTCACTGCGATGAACATTGATGTACAAGTCTCCATTTGTGCCTTAATTCTCATTTTCTTGGGATATATTCCAAGCAGTGGAATATGAAATTTCTATGTTCATCTTTTTTAAGAAACACCAAAATAAAATGCCTGTGATTTTACAATCCCACCGACAATGTATAAGAGTTCCTATCTCACCACATCCTTTCCAACTTTTTTTTTTGCTATGACTATTTTCTTTTATGACCTCTCCAAAGTGCTGAAGAGCAATGGTGTTTCTTTGGAGACTAAGGTGCGTCTGATACAGGCCATGGTCTTCGCAATCACCTGTTATGCATCAGAGAGTTGGACAATGACCAAGGAGGATAGAAAGAGAATTGATGCCTTTGAGCTGTGGTGCTGGAGAAGAGTGTTGAGAATACCATGGACTGCTAGGAAAACAAACAGATTTGTCCTGGAAAGGGTTAAACTGGGTGGCTCCTTGGAGGCAAGGATTCTGAGGCTCCATCTAACATACTTTGGACATGTTGTGAGGAGAGACCCGTCCTTGAAGAAGGACATCATGCTTGAGAGGGTGGAGGGACAGCGCAGGAGGGGAAGGTCCTCTATGAGGTCGATTGATTCAGTGACTAGGATAATTGGGATGGGAGTGTCAGAGACAGTGCAATTGGCACAAGACAGAGCGGAGTTTAGGGCTGTTGTACATAGGGTCGTTATGAGTCGCAGGCGACTCGACAGCACATAACAACAACTAGTTTATTTATAAAATTCTAATACATTATTTTTAAAAACAAATTCTTTCAATTTCCCATCATATTGTACAGCCTCCCATGATTCATCTCTCCCCTCCCCAATCCCCGCACACACACACATCCTCATCCCTCTGCTTCTAACCTCTCCCACCCCTCTGGGATCCTTCTACTCATTCTACAGTAATGGTTTTGGTTTTTTTACAATAATGGTTTTATGTAATATTTATTCTTGTGGGAATCTCCCACATTTATTAATTTCTGTCCTGTTAAACTTTTTCACTGCTACTGGAGTAAGATGCTGTCTCGTGGTTTTGATTTGTATCTCTCTTATTGCCAGTGATTTGGAGCATTTCTTCATGTATCTGTTCACAATCCAGATATCTTCCTCTGAAAATTATTTCCATCTCTTTTGCCCATTTTGTAATTGTGTGAACAGTTCTTTTTCTTGTGGAGGCCCTGTAAACTTTTGAGATGAAACCCTTTTCTGAAATAATATTGTCAAATTGTCTGAAATAGTGTTACCAAATGGTTGGGTTTTTTTCCCCAGTCAGTAGGTTTTGTTTTCTCTGTTTTCTACTGTGTGATTCAACTGCCTCTGAAAACCTACTGCACAGTCAGCTATGGGTCAGTTCTGACTCAACAGTACACAACAACATTTAACATACAACCCAATGAGAAATGATCTAATCCTCCTTCAATTTGAAGCATTACTTTTTTACACTGTGGTAGATAAATCATTGAAGATTATTTAAGCATGACAAAAATAAAAATAAAGTTAGGAAGATTTCTCCTGAGGAATATACTGGTCTTACTGTAAACCTTACTAAGATTTCCTTTCTGACATCTTACCATGATTTCCAAATGTGAAGTTTGGGATTCCTGCCAAGGAAGCACTCTTAATATATATTTTGGGAGCCAACAGAAGTATGAGGTACTGTTACGTTGACTCAGCAATATTGATAACATGGGCACAGAGAAAACCCATAGAAAAAGGCATGCTGTAATGCAGTACAGCAGGTTCAGTTGAGGACACGCTGTCACCGCCTCTTATCCCTCACAGTAACTGTAATGACAGGAGCACCACTACAAGGTACCTTAGGGTAGAGCATAAAAAGAGTCTTCGTTTCTCTTTAGAAGTTTTCTTTATTTGGGTTTCTTTTCCTTGCAGCAGTATTTTGGGGTTTTCTTTGTAGAAGTTTTGTGTCTCTAGTTGGGTTTCTGCCTAAGTATTTTCTTTTAAGTGACTGTTGTTAAATGGTACTGCTTTTCTGGTTTCTTTTTCTGAGTTCTCTTTGTTGTTCTTGTTGTTGATTGCCGTTGAGTGGAGCATGACTCATAGTGACCCTATGAACAAAAGGCCTGAAGCCTTTCTATAACTATCATCATTTATCAAAGTTCATAGAGTTTCCAAGGCATGTTGTTTAGGAAATGGATACCACTCTTTTTGTTGACGTAGGGGAATTCCTGTGTGTGAGTGTGTGTGTGTGTGTGTGTGTGTGTGTGTGTGTGTGTGTGAGAGAGAGAGAGAGAGAGAGAGAGAGAGAGCTGATTTTGTACACTGCCGCTTTGCCGGCTCTTTCAATTAGTTTTACTCGTTTTCTTCCTGTGTCTTTGGAATTTTCTACATTTAAAGCAATATTATCTGCAAGTGGGCACAGTGTACTTCTTTACCATTTTGGATGCCTTTCACTTCTCTTTCTTTTCTTAGAGCCCTGGATAGAACTTCCAGCACAATATTGATAGGAGTGATGAGAGAGGGCATCCTTGACTGGATCCACTCCCAAGGGAAATGCTTTCAAGGTCTCTCTAATAAGAATGGTGTTAATTGTTGGTTTCATGTGTATATATTTAATTATTGGAAAAATTACCTTCTATTCCTATTAAACGGAATGCTTTTATCAGGAATGGATGTTGAATTTTATCAAATGTCTTTCTTGCATTGACTGATGATCATGTGGTTCTTTTCCTTTGTTTGTTTTTTTATTTTTATTATCTTTTGTGGCAGCTTCTTGCCACTAGGCCACCAGACCTTTGTTTGGTTTTTATATGTAGTTTATATTATTAATGGAAGTAGAGTGGATCTCAGCTATGATAGCTTAAATGCCATCAAACCTCATCAAGGAAATGACTGCATTGACAATTCAGAGAATTATAGGCGACCAAGTTGACATACCTTCACCATCACAGCCTATTTGAAGATAACTCTGAAACTATGCATGTTCTTGTTGTGTGCTGTAGTTGAGTCAAGTACGACGAGTAACAACCCCATGATTTGAACCCTGTCCTACCCTGTGCCATCCTCATCATCTCTGACACATCTGAGCCCATTGCTGCAGTCACCATGTCAGTCCGTCTTGTTGAGAGTCTTCCTCTCTTTCACTGACCTTCCATCTTTCCAAGCATGATGTTCCTCTCCAAGAGATAGTGTCTCCTAGAAACATGTCCAAAGTATGTGAGATGAAGCTTCATCATCTTTGCCTCCAATGAGCACTCTGGCTGTACCTCTCCAGGACATCCATGGGATCTTCACTCCAACACCACAATTCAAAGGCATAAGTTCTTGTTCTGTCATCCTTATTCATTGTTCAGCTCTGAAATGCATAGCAAGTGATTGAAAAGACCTGATTTAGGTGAACTTTAGTCCTCAAGTTGACATCACTGCTCCTCAGAAAGAGTGAACTAAGGGCCATAATTTCCAGGGTTCTCCAATCTCTATTGGACCAGTAGACCTCATCTCTTTTTATGGTTTTGACTTGATCAATCCTAGATCTCCCATTGTTACCTATTTCAGAGGGCTCAGCAGTGGTAGGCAGGCAGCATGTAGTTCTTCTAGTCTCAAGATCGTGGAGACAGAGGTAGGTGCATGTGGGCCATTAGTCTTCTGCACTTGATGTTAGCAGAGATGTTAAAATAGGAGTCCCTTGAAACCTTTTGGCATTTTCATGTAACACTCCTGCCTTCTTTTAGGGAACCTTGAGGACTTCTTTTTAAGTGAGGCAAGTTGTGCCAGTATACCTTAGAAATAAAATTTTCTAGAGCATCTTTGCTTAATTAAAGTCTGTGCTGTATTGCCTTTACCCCTTAGTGTCCTGATTGGAATGAAGCCATTGTCAATCTCTGTCTCCATTGAAATGTCTCAAATAAGGACAGAGACTGATATCCAAAGGTTTCTCAGAGCCTAGAGTTTCTGCTCTAGGAGCATCAAATGGGGGTAAGCTTCATCTGTCTTCTAAACTTTTTTGCAATTGTGCCAAAAATATGGCTGTGACTTGAAAAAATGTGTATGTATCCACCCTTAACCAGGTGAGCCCCTGCAGCTCAGAAGCCTGGGAATGATCTGTCGGAGGATTGGGAACTGTGGACAGGGTCTGGGTGATGTGACTGTTGGTTATGCTCCCAGGGGAAGGAAGTGTGTCTCATCATCCTGAAACTTACACCCCAGTATAGTTAAGAGACAAGTTCAGACTATTTCAGAAGGAATTATCCCTGAATTGAGCAGGTACTAACACAAAGGTAATTTCTCTCAAAATAAATCTGAATATGTCCTGCTTAAAATTTCAGTAGACAGAAAAAATCCTAATGTGTTCTTTTTCTCCTTAGACAATAAAAAAATTAACTTTATTATTACCACTGCAGTCTTTACATTGATTTGTTTTTTTAAAAAATACTAGTTTGAAAACAACTATGGGATATCTCACCCCAGTAAGAATAACAAAATTCAGCAGAACAAAAAAAACAACAAATGCTGGCAAGGTTGCAGGGAAATTGGAACTCTTATTCACTGTTGATGAGAGTGTAAAATGCTTCAACTGCTATGGAAGGCAGTATGGCACTTTCTCAAAAAGTTGCAAATAGAAATGCCATTTGACCAAGCAATTCCACTACCGGGAATATACCTTAAAGAAACCAGAACTGCCACCCAAGCAGATATATGCACATCATATTTATTGCTGCTTTGTTCACAGTAGCAGAGAGTTGGAAACAACCCAAGTGCCCATCAACAAAGGAATGGATAGAGAAGCTGTGGTATATTCACACAACAGAATACTATGATGCATCAAAAAACAAAGAACTCATGAAATAAACAAAATGGGTGATTCTGGAGGACATTATGCTGAGTGAACTATCTCAGTGACAAAAAGACAAATACTGCATAATGCACTGCTAAAAACAGGATTAACATTGGTGTCAGGGGGAAACTAAGAAAAGAGGGGATAAATACTGTACATGGCATTGAAATAGACGAGGGAGAGAATTATATAAAAGGAATATATAATTAGGTATTATTGGCATGACACAAGTCCAGAATAACAGCTGCATAGTAAAGTAGACTGGGAGTGGGAAGACTGTGTAACAGTGAAGTAACTTTTTTCCAAAGCAAAAAGCAAACTGAGGGAGGGAGGGGGAACAGGGAGGGAAATGTGTAACAATGAAAGAATTGAAATCCAAGTTCTCTATAAACTTTCATTAAAATCTCAATTTTAAAATAATACTAGTTTGAAATACATTATTGAAAGTGAGTGCACATAAGAAATAGAAAATACAAAACTACTACGAGATAGCATCTCACCCCAGTAAGAATGGCAAAATAGAACAGAACAGCAAGCAACAGATGCTGGCGAGGATGTGGAGAAACTGAAACTCTTATTCACTGTTGGTGGGATTGTAAGATGGTGCAACCATTGTGGAATGCGGTGTGGCACTTTCTCAAAAAATTGCAAATAGAGATTCCATTTGACCCAGCAGTCCCATTACTGGGAATATACCCCAGAGAGACCATGTCTGCCATCCAAGCAGGTATATGCACACCCATGTTTAGTGCAGCTTTGTTTACAATAGCAAAGAGTTGGAAGCAGCCTAAGGGCCCATCAACAAACGAATTATATATAGAGAAGCTGTGGTATATCCACACACTGGAATACTGCGCAGCATTGAAAAACAAGGAACTCATGCAATATTATTCAAAGTGGGTGACCCTGGAGGACATTATGCTGAGTGAAATATCTCAGTCACAAAGGGACAAATACTGCATGGTGCCACTGTTGTAGAATGGGTCTGACATCAGGGTGAGGGTATGACAGAAAAAACTGGATAAATAATGTATATTGTATTGAAACAGATGAGGGAAAGAACAGATTAGAAGTGATATATGAGGGGAGTTCTGGTGGCCTAGTGGCAAGAAGCTGCACTGCAATCCCAGAGGAATACGGTTTGAATCCACCAGATGCTCTGCCGGAGAAGGAGGCGCAATATCCTCCTGTATCAGTCTGATCTGATTTGATGGTACACGCACACAAAATAATAAAAAATTTTAAAAAAATGTAAAAAAAAAGAAGTGATATATGATTATTATGGTTAGCACAGGAATCCAGACTTAAGGTTGCATAGAGAAGTGTACTTGGGGTGGGGGGTGGGGGGAAGGGACGTGGGAATTGTATACTAATGAAGGAATTTTTTTTTCTTTTTTTTTTTTCTCTCTTCGGAGGGGTAAGCGAACTGGTGGGGAGGGGTGGGCAGGGAGAAAATTGTGGCAATGAATGAATGGAAATCCAAAACCCCTGTAAAAAAATTTTTTTAAAAATTACAAACCTTAAAAAAAAATAGAAAATAGAGATAGTGCTGGAGACACTAACATTTTCCTCTACTTCACTTACTGTTGTAGACAAGATTTGGCATAATTAGTGTTATAGAAAGAGGAGCAAAAGGACCTATAAGAGATGTGTCAACTATTTAGAAAAGTACCTTCAGTCTGTGGACCACTCACCAAGAAAAAGACTTCGTTTACCTGGGCACTATCCTCACCATAGCAATGAATTCTCTACCACCAGCAGGATGATTCTGGTGATAATTTGGGTGCATTGTTTACTGGCCATTGGCTATGAGTTAATTGTATTCGGCCTTCTATTTAAAAATGCATTTGGTCACCAGTATGTCGCTAGAATCCAGGTGTTTAATAATCTGAAGCAGCCTGATTCTACAGAGGTTTGATACCTGGTTCTGGTGAGAATTTGGGTGCAATGTCAAACATTCTTCTAAGTGGTATAGCACTGGCCTGTCTATTTGCTGTGCAGAGGTAATTTGTAGTTGCTGTGATGCTAAACACTGTGACACTGATATTTCAAATGTGATAAAGGTTACCTAAGGTGGGCAGTGTTTGGTGGAGCTCCCTGATTAAAACAGGCTTGGAAACAGTGGCATCTATTTCTGAAAGTTTGCCTGCAGAAAAACTGTGAACTTGGAGAAACAATTAAAGTTATACAAGTGTTCAGGTCTTTTGTTCATAGGGTCACGATGAGACATCTATGACTCAACAGCACTTAACAACAACAACCAGCAGGACAACTTGAAAATTCTGAAAAATGCCTCATAACATTTGTTAACAGTACTTGTACCCTATGTTTTATTTAGATATCTAGTGATTACTTAAATATTCTTAACTATGAATCAAGTTCTATAAGAATAAGTTACAAAGATTCTGAATTTAATAGCTGCATCAGTATTTCAACTAACCTTTTCAAGTAGGTGATAATGTTTTGAATTGGTAATTCATTTCCTGCTCTGAATAGTGTTGTCAGTATTCCGGCAATAATGACTATACTCATTCCTGTAAATGCAGAACATCCTAATGCACATTATACTTTGAATTATACTCAGTGAAGAAATAATTCCATGTACACATTGTTTCATAATTCTAGGTGCCAATTTTCAACGGTGCAGGTCTATAATCAAAGCTGGGTTTAGCAAATGCTTTCTGACTTCTTTTTACAAAGTTATAAATGGTTGATAACAGTAAGTTTTTTTCCTTTATGTATGATCAACTTCGTGAAGCATTAATTCTCAAGGTATGCATATTTTTGGACCATACAGTGTATCTGTTCCTCTTTCAGAAGCAGCTACCATCTGCTTTACACCTTCATCAAAAAAGAGTGTGGCAAGCTAAAAGTGTAGAAGTTAGCGAAATTCAAATGAGATTGAAAAGTCCAAAGTACATGCTCTTGGGTAACCAGGAAATCTGGGTTATAATGCCAAATCTTCTCCAAATGTTTGAAAAGGTTCCCATCTGTGCAGGATGCCTTTACCTAATGTTGCTTCACTAGGGTTACTGCTGATGTATATAGTCCGATACAGGTGGAAATCCAGCTTCTAATCGTGTTTTGTAGTATCCAGGTCTCTTAGCTATTATATCTCATTTTCTGCACCAAGGAACAAAATGCTTGTAATTGTCTACTTCCAGTACTACATCATACATGTCTTGCGTAGAATATCCAGTCATTTTCCTCTCTGAATATCCTTTTCTTTTGTTGACTAAGGGTGCAGTAATGTTGAAGAAAATTCTTGCAAATACCTCCTTAGGTACAAGTGAGGACTGTAGTGGGAAAGTTCTGCTGATGGATATACCACAGAGAACTAAGTATCTGACTTTTTGCTCAGGACCCTGTGTGGGAACCGAAGTTCCAGCCACTCTCAGTGCTGGCATCCAGAGACCACTGTAAGGCCCTCTGAGCTGTCCGAGCATCCAGGCTATTCCACTGCAGCAAGGTCCACCTCCAGGACCCCTCAGCAGGCCACCTGCTCCCATGCTGCAAGCCGATCGGCGGGTGCCTTCTAATATGCTGGTTTTGAACTTTGACAAGCTGATTCCAAAATTCAGCTTAAAGAAAAATAGTCAAGGACAGCTCCTAGAAAAAAATTTTCATTCATTAAAATAATTTATTGAGTTCTTGTAGCCTAGTGGCAAGAAGTTGCACTGAAGTCCCAAAGGCACATGGTTCAAAGACACAAGCTAGCTGCTCCATGGATGAAGGATGGGCAGTCTCCTCCCTTGTGATTAACTGCCTCTGAAAACCCACAGAGGGTCAGCCCTGGGTCGGTTTCGACTCCACAGTATACAACAACAACAACAACCACAAAATAATTTAATCTGTAAATATTTAAAAAGTATAAATCTATAATGAAAACGTCCAATAGTACTAAAAAATCAAAAGCCATTCATTGTTAAGTTGATTCCAACTAACAATAACTGCATACTATAGAATAGAATGGCCCCAGAGAATTTCCAAGGCCTTTACAGAAAGCCGTGTTTTTTTTCTCCTACAGAGCAACTGGTGGGTGAACCACCAATATTTTGGTTTAAGGCTGAGTACTTTAACCACAGTGCCACTGGAGTACACCAGCGTACAGAATGGAAAAATAAATTCCTGAAATAGAATAATAATTTAAGAAAAAAGTGCAAGAATGAATGAATGAAAATCCCAAATCTCTGTAAATGTTCATTAAAATTAGTAAAACAAAATTTTAAAAATGAATAATAATAAAAAATAACAAAAAAAAGGCCTTACTTCCAAAATTTAATTCCATCACCAACTCACGAATAACTCAAAAGCAAAAATGGGCTCAGAGAGCTCTGGTGACCTAGTGGCAAGAAGCTGCACTGCAATCCTGGCGGCTCATGGTTAAAATCCACCAGATGCTCTGCTGGAGAAGAAGGGTCAGTCTCCTCCTGTGCCAGTCAGATTCAATTTGACAGTACACAACAAGAAAGTGGGGCGGGTTGAGGGGGGATGTGGAATGGGCTCAGCAGTTTCTGATTTTCATGATGCTTTTAAGCGTCTTTCCTTCAACTATATCTGTGGTTCCCCTGAAGTCCCACCCCATCCCCTAAAAAAGACAAAAAATGAGGGCAAAAAAGATACAAAGCATGGGCTTCCAATGACCTGGTCCCACCTCTGGTGGAGGGGCTTGTTCCCATTAAGATTTGGGGGCTTCAGAAATTCAAGGGAGGGTGGCTGTGGGTCCTAATCAGCAGATGACAGCAGGATTGGTTTTTCTGGTCTAGGAGAGCTAAAGTGAAGTTCCCAAGACAGCAAGGCCAGTGTGGGGCCCCACAGTGCCCACCGAGCATCTTGCCTTGCTCTTTGGGAATAAGTGAACAATTGCTGCATACAGTCAGCCCCTATTGCTCTGCACATTTGAGGTTATGAATCTCAAATTGGAAACTTCTTCAAGATAACATAGGTAGGAAAGACAAATTGGGCTGGCCAGGCAGTCCTCCTCCTCTGACATTTTCCTCACTGAGGTGGTGTTCAGTTAACTTTTTTAGTTGGTGTCCTCTTTATATTTATGTTGGCCTCAGGGACATCTGCAATTAAGCTGTCACCTGGAAGTGCTCCGCTGTGGTTGGTTTCAGAGGGTGGAACTGGAAAAAGCCCTTTTTGCTGCAGTCAGAAAAACTTCCTCAAATTTACCTGTTTACTTGTCTGTGTCCTTTACTAACCTGTGAGCTCTAGAGGCACCTTCTTATTCATAATTTTGTTCTTTGCATTTACCACAATGCGTAGCCAATCCTAAGCATTAAGTAAATGTTTGATAAATTGCTGGAGTCTAAATTCTGTACACTTAATATGTAATTTCATCAGAATTTACAGAAATGCCTTGGATGTAGTCAGCATTGCATTCTCAAGTCTCTGACAGCTGCATCTGTGGGTTAACTCTTCTCTGCCCTTTTTATGTTCTCTGCTGCAGCCTATGGGATCCGAACGGATGGAAATGAGGAAAAGGCAGATGCCTGCAGTCCAGGAGACACTAGGCGCTGCTCCAGCCCAGCACACAGGCGGAAACCGTGCCTCCAATGCCTGCTGCTTCTGCTGGTGCTGCTGCTGTAGCTGCTCTTGGTAAGGGGTGGGGTTTAGCAGCACACTCTCGATAGGAAGATAATACCACTCATTAGTGCTAGTTTAGTATTCATTTAACAGTGACCTTTCAGCAAATTATTTTCAAATAGCAAATAAAGATTGTGTATATTTGAAAAGACTACTACCTATCTGTACATCTATGGACACCAATCAATCAACAGAGGTCTGAGATACGCTTTAAAATAATACAGTGGAGGGACGGAAGGGGTATAGAGGTAGAACTGGTGATGCATTGTGGTTCTTGTTACTAAATGATAAGTTCGTTTTCTATTGTGCCTATCTGTGATCATCTTAGAGTCTACATATAATATTTTACATAAGATAAGCTTAAAATAAGTATATAAAGTTGATAATGAGTACACATTAGAAAAGGATGACTCTATTAGGGATTAAAAATTATAATTGGTTCTGCAGCAGTCACTTCCTTGCCCTGTGAGGGCACAGTGTGGTGTCTCGTGCCTAGGGAATCCCTGAATGGTGGAAACAGTTAATGAACTTGGCTGATAAATGGAAGGTAAGATGTTCAGGTCCACCCACAGACACTTCAGGAAAAAGACTTGACAGTCTTTGAAAAATTGGTTAGACTTGGAAAGTCTGTAGTGGACCTTAGTGCTGAAGGGGCAATTGTCTGAGATGTGCAAGCTTTTCCTGGGGCTGTGAGACACCACCACCACCCACACCCACATCACCCACCCCAGTTGGCCTTTCCCTCATCCTTGCATCAGTGCTGCCTTCTGCTGCAGCCATGGCTAGGAGAATGTTTTGTACAGATGCTATAAGAAACCCAGGCCAGGCCAGTCACAGAGCTAGCTTCTCCAATAAAGTAGGATAGTGCTCGAGAAGGAAGGATAAGGGGTAGGAACTACAAGTCTAGGGTTGTTACCTAGATCTAGGGCAGCTCAGGAATGAGGTAAGACTGATGGCTGCAGCAGGAGGTAAGCAGGGCTTGAGAAGGAATGGGCTGCCCATACAAGCCACACATTCGAGTGTGATGAGGGGTTGTTGCTCAGTTTTTCTGTTGGATAAGATGTTGAGATATTGGAATCTGGGTTGGTATTTTTGCTGTGCATTTCTGAGAGCAAAATGTGTGATGATTTTCTGTACAAGATTTTATAAATCAACCTTGTGATTGTTTTCTTTTAAAGATGTTTTTTTCTCTCTCACTGAAGCTTCAGCAAAATTTATTCCTGTTTTGGAATTGTGGGACTTAGATGGAATGGGGATTTGGTGAACAAGCACACAATAGAAAGTGTTAACATTTATTTTAAATTACATGAGCCACTGTTGGTATGATACTTCCAGACCACACCACACTGTGCCCTCACAGGGCAAGGAAATGACTATTTGATGCAGAACCAATTATAATTTCTAATCCCTAACTGAGTCATACTTTTCTCATTATCAACTTTATATACTCATTTTCATCACCATAGGCTCTTGCTCATATGTCATTTCATGAAATTCTTCTGTGTCAGCCAATTCCTTCTGATACAGTGATTCTGTGTATTCCTTCCATCTTCTCTTGATACTTCCTGGATCATTTAATATTCTGCGCAAAGTATCCTTAAGTATTGCCACCCGTGGCTTGAATTTGTTTTTCAGCTCTTTCAGCTTAAGAAACACTGAGCAAGTTCGGCCCTTTTGATTTTCTGTCTCCAGCTCTCTGCACATTTCATTATAGTATCTTGCTTTGTTGTCCCAGGCTACCTTTTGAAATTTTCTGTTTAGCTCTTTGATTTCTTGGTTTCTTCCTTTGGCTTTGGCTTCTCGGTGCTCTAATGCAATATTCAGAGTCTCATCTGACATCCGTCTTGGTCTTTTCTTCTTTTTCAGCCTTTGTAATGATCTTTTGCATTCTTCATGTATGATTTTCTTGATATCCTCCCAGAGCTCATTTGGTCTACGCTCATTGGTGCTCAAGGCCTCAAACTTGTTCCTGAGATGGTTTTGAAATTCGTGTGGGATAGACTTAAGATCAAATTTTGGTTCCCATGGACTTGATTTAATTTTCCTCAACTTCAGCTTGAACTTGCATATGAGTAGTTGGTGGACTAGAGAGGTGGGAATAAGTGTGTTTGAGATGGCTAGGTTGGCACAGGATAGAAGAGCTTATAGAGCTCTTGTACATAGGGTCACTGTGAGTCGCAAGCGACTCAATGGCACATAACAACAACATACTCATTTTCAGCTTATGTAAAATGTTACACGTAGACCCTAAGATGATAACAGATAGGCACAATAGAAAATGAACTTATCATTTAGCAACAAGAACCACAATACATCACCAGTTCTGCCTCTATACCCTTTCTGTCCTTCCACTGTGTTATTTTAAAGCATATCTCAGACCTCTGTCAATTGATCTGTGTGTCCACAGATGCACAGGTGTCTTTTCAAATATACACAATCTTTATTTGCAGTTTATTTGAAAATAGAAGATCATTTGTTTCTTACAATCTGAATTTTGTGTTTGTTTCTTTGTTGAACTCTACCATGTTGTCTGATACCTTCCTCTGCCCTGTCTTATTTCCTCTATAATTGGGAGATTGGTTAGATTTAAAGGCTTGATCCGATTTAAGTTTCTAAATTCAGTTTTTAGAAACACATCAAATCTCTCCTCAATAAAGTGCTTTATTATTAAGTAGACATTTATAGTAAGAAAGTGAATCTAACTGGATCCTCACGCTTTGCACACAAATTAACACAAAATTGACTATAGCTGTGAATATAAAATTCAAAACTAAGAAACTTTTTAAATAAATAAATTTGGTGCCATAAAATTGAAAACTGAGAAAAATGCATGACGATAATAGAGAAAATATTTTCAAATCTTGTGTTCATTGAAGGGCTAGTATCTGTAAGTATCTAAACTATCTCTGTAACTTTTAAACCTCAACAATTTTAAAAGAAAAGACTAATTCAGTTAGAACTTTGGCAGCAGACATGAAGAGACATTTCACTAAAAATGATGTGCAAATACAAACGATGAAAAATGTTCACTATCGCTCATGATTAGGAGATGAAATATTTCTTCACACCAGGTAGAAAACCTAAAATAATGACAATGACAAATACTGATGAGGATCAAATTCTAGTGGAGAAACTGGATCACTTGCTGGTAAGAATTTTAAATAGAAGGCTACTCTAAAACAATTCCACTTTCATAAGCAAGGAAATATATAATTATCAAATGAGGCAATGCACCAGCCTTAGGAATAAGAGTCAAGCACTGAAAACAGACTATCAGATGTCTTTCAGTGGGTAGAAGATGAACCCCAGTATATCTATACCAGAAAATATTACTCTGCAATAAAAAGATAGGAATTTTGATATGCAAACTTGAATGAATGTCAGAGAACTGTGCAGAATTCAGAAAGCCAGTCTGAAAGGATCACGTATCATGTGAATATGTATGTGCTTATAAGAAGCTATGGACATACATGTTGTTGTCAGGTGTCCTCATGTTGACTTCCACTCACAGAGACCCTATAAACAACAGATCTGAACCTTGCCCTGTCCACCTCCAAACTCATGGTGTCTCATACACATGAGCCCACTGTTACAGTCAGTGTTGGTCCATCTTGTTAAGAGTGTTCTCCTCTGACCTTCCACCTTTCCCAGCATGATGTCTTTGTCCTGGGACTGGCTCCTGACAACATGCCCAATGTGACACAGTTTCACCATGCTCAGTCCTGAAGAGCTATCAGGTTGCACTGCTTCCAAGACAGATGTGCTATCTGAAATTTAGGACATTTTAAAAGAATTTTTATTTGCAAAAAAACTTAATTAATTGTGGTAGTATATTTGCAATTTTGAAATATTCTTTCCTTTGAGTTCAAATATGGTGCGTAGGATAGAGGAGTCTTTCCTTATTTGTCTAATAGCATTCTTAAGTGACCATAGATATGATGAATTTTTTTTTATTAATTTAGTTTGTTTATTTTTCATTTCAATGAACATCTACAGAGATTTTGGAATTCCATTCATTCATTGTTGCACGCTTCTCCCCGCACAAAC
>NW_006400037.1:1629060-1630607 GCF_000299155.1 Elephantulus edwardii
ACCCCCAAATATAATCTACTCTGCAACCCTCATTGCATACTCCTACGATAAAAATAATGCCCTAAAATATAATACTTTTAGAAGAAATCTTTATGACTAAGAAGAAATGAGAAGCTAATTTCTAGATAAATTATAAATGCAAAAGAGAAAGTCTTTGATCTCTGAGTAATGAATGTGAAATGAGAACAAATATTTACAATTTTTAAAATTAACTGCAGAGGAGATGGTTAATCATAGGGACACAATTTGATGGGTGAAAGGAGGGATGGGTAAAAGAAATGGGAAGGATCTGGTGTGAAAACAATGTATACAATTTTGTAAAGAAACCCTTATAAAATGAAAATTTTGACACACAAGAATTTCATGAAACAACATATGAGAAAGAGCCAATGGTGATGAAGTTCAAGCTGCTCTGAAAGAATTGGCAAAAAAACAAAATCCTAGAAATTGATGGTTTACCAACTAACGTATTTCAAGAAACCTAGATGTGCTCACTCAGTTGTGCCAAGAAATCTGGAGGACAACCACCTGGCCAACTGACTTGAAGAGATCCATATTTGTTCCCATTCCAAAGAAAGATGACCCAACATAGTGCAGAAATTATTGAACAATATCATTAATATCACATACAAGCAAGATTCTGCTGAAAATTATCAAAAAATGACTGGAACAGCAAGCACATCAACAGAGAACTGCCTGAAGTGCAGACTGGGTTTAGAAGAGACCGTAGTACTATTATAGTTAATGTTAGATGAATTTTGGCTGAAAGCAGAGGAATGTCTGTGTTTCATTGTTCATGTAAAGGCATTTAACTATTTCGATCAGAAAAAAATGGCTGACTCTGAGAAGAATGGGAATCTCAGAAATCTTGATTGTGCATATGCAAAGCCTATACTTTGAAAAGGGAGCAGTCTTCAGAACAGAACAAGGAAACACTGAATGGTTCAAAATCAGGAAGGTTGTACACCAGGGATATGCACTATCTCCATACCTTTTCAATAGATATGCAGAACAGATCATCCCCAGGCTGGGCTCTATAAGGAGGAATGCGGGCATCAGGATTGAAAGAAGACTCATCAACAATCTGTGTTATGCAGATGACACAACCTTGCTTGCTGACACTGAGGAGGACCGGAAGTGCTCGCAGCAGAGGGTCAAGGACTGTAGTCTTCAATATGGATTGAAACTCAACATCAAGAAAACAGATTTTCACCACTGGGCCAATTGGTAGCATCACAATAGATGGTAAAGAGATTGAGATTGTTAATAGCTTTAATTTGCTTGGCTCCACAACCAACACTCTTAGTACCAGCAGCTGGGAAATCAAGACATGATTTGCATTGGGAAAGTCTGCTGTCAGGGACCTCTCTAAAAGTAATGAAGAGCAACAGTGTCAATCTGGAGACTAAGGTGTGCCTGATCCAGGCCATGATCTTCATATTTACTTGCTACGCATCAGAAAGCTGGACAATGACTAGGGATGATAGAAGGAGAATTGATGCCTTTGAGTTGTGGTGCTGGAGAAGAGTATTGAATATACCATGGAC
>NW_006400037.1:1630707-1644619 GCF_000299155.1 Elephantulus edwardii
CTCTTTGCCAATTTGTATACCTCTAATGTCTTTATCTTGTCTTATTGCTATCACTAAGACTTCCAATACAATATTGAATAAGAGAGGAGATAATGGGCATCCTTGCCTAGTTCCTGTTCTTAAAGGGAATGCCTTTAACCTCTCTCCATTGAGAATAATGTTAGCTCTCGGATTTTCATAAATACTTTTCACTTTATTGAAGAAATTCCCCTCTAGTCCTATTTTGTTGAGTGTTTTCATCAGGAAAGGGTGTTGGATTTTGTCAAAGGCCTTTTCTGCATCAATTGATAGGATCATGTGGTTCTTGTTCTTTGCTTTGTTAATATGATGAATTACAGTAATTGTTTTTCTTATATTGAACCATCCTTGTATGCCTGTTATGAATCCCACTTGGTCATGATGGATTATTTTTTTGATGTATCATTGTATTCTGTCGGCCAATATTTTATTCAAGATTTTTGCATCTATGTTCATAAGAGATATTGGCCTATAGTTTTCTATTTTGGTGGTGTCCTTTCCTGGCTTTGGTATCAAGAATATGTTTGCTTCATAGAATGAGTCTGGGAGTGTTCCATCTTGTTCTAT
The DNA here is from genome assembly GCF_000299155.1 of Elephantulus edwardii. Classification (NCBI taxonomy): domain Eukaryota; kingdom Metazoa; phylum Chordata; class Mammalia; order Macroscelidea; family Macroscelididae; genus Elephantulus; species Elephantulus edwardii. The sequence goes on from NW_006400037.1 coordinate 1,631,293, forward strand.
TTTTTTTAAATAGTTTATATAGAATTGGTGACAGTTCTTCTCTAAATGAGATATGATGAATTTTAAGCACCACAGCACAAGTATAGAGAGCAGGATTCCCTCTTTCGTGGTGGTCTATAATAGAAGGAATTAGGATAGACCTAGTGGCCACCTAAAAAGACAGGGGGACAGTGGACCTAGATCAATGGTAAATGGTTTTATAAAACACAGTATATGGGAATGATTGTATAAAACACAGTGTGAAGGACAGAATGAAGCACAGTGTACATGAATGAAATACAATGTATATGAATTTTGTATGCAAACCATAAAAGTCTTTTTTAAAAGAAAAAAGGAGTAACCTTTATTGAGAAACAGAGACCAAGATCAGGGAAATGTCCATTGTCATGGAGTGAAAATGACCTCTCTATTGGATGCTGTTGTTAGGTTCTGTAGAGTCAAGTACAACTCAGTGACCCTATGAACATAAGATCTGCACTTCATGCTTTCCTGTGTGTCCTTGTCATCCCCCACACACTTCAGTTTATTGCTGCAGTCACTCTGTCAGTTCTTCTGATTGATGGTCTTTCTTTCGCTGACCCTCCACCTTTCCATGCATGATGCCTCTGTCCATTATTCCTCTTGCCAACAAATCCAAAGTGTATGGGATGAAGCTTTGTTATCTTTGCCTCCAAGGACCACTCTGGCTGTACTTTTCCCAATACATTATTATATTATTAGAAAAACAGCTAAGGGCTTCAGAATTCCTGACCAGCTCAAAGACCATTAGGGGAGTTAAAGGTAGGTTATCTAGAAGAGAGAATTTGACAGTGATAGATCAGTAATAATGAGATTTCATGATTAGTCAAAGAGACACGCAAGTGTTTTTTATTACAGGGTGGTCTTAGGAAGGTGGGATAGGACAAGGTTTTTTCTAAATGCCATCTAAAATTTAGGGCATTTTAAAAGATTTTTTGGTAGCTTGTAGTTGTTTTTTTTTAATTGTATGCAGCTCTGGTGACACAGTCCTTAGATAGTTGTTCCGCTAACCCGAGGCCCTGCTTCTCCAGCTGCTCAAATCCACGGAATGGGCAGTCTCTTTTGTTAGGATTGACTACCTTGGAACCTGATGGAGGATCACTAGGATTTTGAATCGACTAGATGGCAGCCAGCTTGAGTTTGAGGTTATTAGTAAAATTACTTTCTCTGTTATATCTGTTTCTGGAGATCCGTCTTAAGAATTTAGATACGTCATATCTTAGGAAGCTCTGGTGACATAGTCCCTGGGGAGTCACACGGTCTACATAAAGGCAGCACCACTCTGGCAGTTCACATCCACCAGCTGCTCTGCAGGAGAAAGATGAACAGCTTCCTCCTGTGTGACTTACAGCCCTGGAAATCCCACTGGAGGGTCTGCTGTGAGTTAGTTCTGACACGTTAATACACAACACCAGCAAGAGGCAGAAAAAGAAGTAGGCATACAGAGGTAGGGAGGTGGTATGAGGGGAGGGGACCACACAGACTTAAAATGCTTGTTGCAAAGATCAAGGACCATAGCTTTTAATATGGATTACATCTCCACATCAAGAAAACAAAGGTCCTCACCACAAGACCAGCAGTCAACATTATGATAGATGGCAAAAGGAATGAAGTTGTCAGTGATTTCATCTTGCTTGGATCAACAGTCAACTCCCTTGATACCAGCAATCAGATCAGGAGACTTAATTGTATTTTAACACATCTTTAGTCAGAGAACCCTCCAAAATACTGAAGAGCGGTGATGTCAGTCTGAAGACTAAGGTGTGTTTGATTCAGGCCAAAGGCTTTTCAATCACTGTGCATGTGAGAGATGGACAGTGAATGAAGATGACAGAAGTATAGATGCTGTTGAGCTGTGGTGTTAGAAAAGAACATTGAGTGTCCCAGGTACTGCCACAGAACAAACAGATATGTCTTTAGAGAGAGTGCAGCAAGAGTGCTCCTTAGAGGCCAGGATGATGAAATCTTGCATACTTTGGACATGTTGCCAAGAGAGGCTCTTCCTTGGAAAGGGACATCATGTTTGGAAGGGTAGAGGGTCAGTTAAAGAGAGGAAGACCCTCAATGAGATGGGTTGACACAGTGACTGTAGCAATGTGTCAGAGATTGTGAGGATGGCACAGGATAGGACAGAGTCCAGGTCTGTTGTCCACAGGATCACTGTGGATTATGCTCGACTTCACGGCACCTAACAACCACCACCACAGAGAGGGCAGTAGGAAGAGGCACAAGGGAGACATTGCATGTCTCCAGAGTAGAGACTCATATACAAAAAGCCTTCATGCCCACTTTATGATGATGATGATGATGATGATGATGATGATGATGCATAATAGGGAGCTCTGGTGTCTAGAATATAGGGAGCTATGCTGCCAACCCAGAGGTGGTGACCCTCTGGTGGTTCAAATCCACCAGCAGCTCCTTGGGAGGAAGATGGTCATTCTCCTCCCATACAATTTACAGACTCTGAAAACCTACTGAAAGGTCAGCTAGGAGCCAGTTCTGACGCGATGGCCTTGAGGGGTTTTTTTAGTATCTCAGAAGACCCATGCTACCTTGCATCTGTTTGTCTATAAGGACAAATCCTCTAGAAATAGACCCAATACCTTCCACCTGCCAAACCTCAGAGAAAAGGAATGGCATCTGCAGGACATATGGTCAGGTCAGTCAGCCATCAAAGTTAAGGAACTGTCCCTTTGAAAAATCAGGTTTTAAAAATCCAGCGTGAATTCCAGACACTTGTCAAGACTTTAACATGGAGTTAAGGCTCCACTGTTAGACTGCCCTATTTACCTACAAATCAAGTGTCTCTGTAGACTCTCAAACATGGAAGTCATTAAAACTTATACTTTGATTTTTTTTTAATTTTTATTTATTTATTTATTCTTTGTATGTGTGTACTGTCAAATTGGATCTGACTGGTACAGGAGGCGATTGTTCCTCTTTCTTCAACAGATCATCTGGTGGATTTGAACCACGCACCTCTGGGATTGCAGTGCAGTTTCCTGCCACTAGGCCACCAGAGCTCGCCGAAACTTATACTTTGATTTTTAAACCAGTATAAAAGAAAATGTATTTTAAAAAAACAACAAAACAACACTATATATGTAAATGAAATACAATATATGTAGATTTTGTATGTAAACCGATATTAAAAAACCTATATCTTTTTTTAAAAATTTTTTAATTTTTATTATTTGTGTGTGTGTGTGTGTGTGTGTGTGTGTGTGCCGTCAAATCAGATCTGACTGGTACAGGAGGAGATTGTCCCTCCTTCCCCAGCAGAGCATCTGGTGGATTCAAACCGTGCGCCTCTGGGATTGCAATGCAGCTTCTTGCCACTAGGCCACCAGAGCTCCCCTAAAAAATCCTATCTTTTAATTCTTTTTGTTGTCTTTTAATTCTTTAAAACATTTTCTTATACCATATATCTGTTCTCATTCTTGTTGCCTTTGATACATTTTACAAATTACTATTTTTTAAAAAAAACTCATTGCCTTTGTGTTAGAACTAACTCATTGCCAACCTTCCAGCAGTTTTTCTGGGACCGTAAATCATATGGAGGAGACTGCCCATCTTTTTCCAGTGGAGCAGCTGGCAGATTCAGATCACCAGAGAGCTGCCACCTTTGGGTTAGTGACACAATTCTCTACCCAGTAGGCCACTAGAGATGCCAAAGGATTATTTAAGAAATAAAAAACCTCTTTTTTTTTTCATTTGACCCTTTAAATGACTTAAATCTTTTAACAGTAAAATTGATTTGCATAAGAAGAAAGACTAGAAACCAGGCCTGGAGTCAAAATATAATCTCTCAGCTTTCAAGTCATCTGTTTTGAAAGAGCAATTACTCCAGGAAGCTTGGTATAGGAAATAAATTTAAGTGATTAAAGAAGCTAGACTGGTCTGGGCCGGGAGAGGTGGCCAGTGATGTGCTCTCAGGGCACAAAGTGTGCCTAGAAACACAGCAGACTGGAAACATCCAGGGACCACAACCTAAACCTGGGAGGGGTTGTCAACCCCTTGGAAGGTGGTTAGGAACAAAATTCTTCTTGGTTTTTAGGACACTGTGGCCTAAAGAAGCTGGAGGGGAGACACAGCTCAAGCTGAGGGAGTGAGCGCCAGGAAGGATCAACAGTGGCCCTGATTGCACCTCAGGGAAGAAGGCCCAAAATGGGGCCTTAAGATGGAGTGTCCAGGCCTCATGCTTGGCCCAGGCCACAGAGCTGGGTAGCCACGAGCAGCTGAGAGTGGCTGCTCGCTTGCCTACAGTGAATGGAGTGCCCCTGAGCGGGAAGAATACGTTCAGATGAGTGTGAATATGTGTCAAGAGAACAGATAATGACAGAAGAGTTGGATGCCAATATACTGTAAATTCTCTGGAAGAAATGTCACTTATTACTGTAGATATAAAAGATGATTATAGAATCACTGATGCATCCCAGATAAATTCGAAGACAGATAAAAAAATTAGTGGAGCAGAAAAGGTCAAATAAAGAAGGAAAAGTATAAAGATTACCACACCAATTATTTTCTATCTATTCTGATCACCAAAGAACAGATTACAAAAGGAATTATCCTACAAAATGGAGTTATACAGTAGGATAAGCAGTTGGCTCAAACAATGGTCCAAGATGGTTCATTTCCTATTACTTGACTAGTGATGCAGTTGTTAAATGAAGATGAAGTTAATATGGGCATTGATACACTTTTGGAGTTAAAGAATAAAAATCCTCCAAGGAGAGCATTTGATTTTTCGACACTTTGAGAAACCAGATTGAATTTGCAAAGCTGTCAGAAGGAGTCATGTAAAGCCACTTTTGGAGATAACAGATGTGGCAAAAAGGATATACCAAGCAAAAGGCATCTTGGTAAGAGAGACTGAAAGCTTTAAACCTTATTTGACCTTCATGAAATTGTGGAAAGCACCCTGGCACCGTAAGAATTGAGTGGGGAGAAAAAAATAGACCCTGAATTCTATGAAAAATATAACAGTCACAGATTTGGAGACCTTTGCTCCATGGAGAATAAAAAGCAAAGCAACAGTTATTAGCACTGTGAACCTTCAATTACGATGACTGTGGAAATGGAACCATCTGCCCCAGGCACCAGTGCCCCACCGTGTTGAGCCTCTGGTGTCCTCAGGAGACAAACTCTCTGAAATGGTTGGACCCAGTCAACGAAACGTTGAGGAAAATTTTGAATTCCTGTATCTTGCAGAATATACCTCCAAATCAGCCATGGTGGCGCAAGCTGTTATGACAACAACCTCAGTCCTCTGCTGAAAAAGTATAGTGTGGCCCCCATCTGCTCATGGGGGCATTGCTGGGTTGTACACAGACTTCATACTGCAGAGGGTTAGGAAGTTTTGGAGGAGCTGTGGGACCTTCACCTTGCAGACCAGACTGGCTACTTCAAAGCTGATTGGAAGCTAGTAGAGAAGGATATGGAAAATAGCCAAGGAAAAGCTGAAAATCCCTAAGAGTAACCAGATACTGAAGAAAGCCAAAAGCAAAGCTGAAGAGACAGAACACCTGTGAATAATGCCCCTGTAACTGAGGGTGTTTGGAGGCTTTCTGCTGGCTCTGACATCCTAAGGTTGGCAACTTCCATGTTTCTGGGTTGGTTTCTTCCATCATTCATCAGAACATGCCAGTTGTATTCTCTAACCAGAACCCTTTACACCCATCACAGTACCTTGTATTTCTTCTCATCTTCCTCTCATCTCATGCCTTCCTTCTTGCACTGGTAGGTCTGAATAGCTTGCTGTGGGTACAAGTTAACTTAATATAGACCCAGCTTGAACTTGCTAATAATGGAAGAGACAATAGACATACCTTCTCCCACATGGCTAGTCTGTTGGCCAGAAAGAATATTTCTTTTCTCTACATAAGATGCAAAATTTATCACTGATGAGGATGAATGTATCTTCAAATATTACTCAAGTTGTTGATGGTATGTGGTACATGGAAAGAAACGTAATACAATTGCCTTTAAGCATCAAAGGAAAGAAAAAGTAACAAGTACAAATACACTCTAGATTGACAGCATATTTATGTGAAGCAACTAATTTAAAAATCATTATTTGTATGAAATGAATAATACAGGAATGTCTCTTCTGTGGTGGAGAGAACCACCAAATTTGTATAGTTTTCTCCTGCACAGACAGGGTGATTATTACAAAAATTTCATCTCTATTTAGACCTGTTAAGATAAGTCTATTTTAAGCATGTTAGAAGGTGGGGGAAATGCAGGTTAGTTTGTCATCTGAGGTTATCACCTGGGATGCCATTGGTCTTTTTTGTTCCCCAACTTGAAAACTTTATTAGTTCAAAATAATCAAGTAAATAAAAAAGAACTGAACTGAATGTATCATATTTCATTCTTTTATGGGACAGAAATTGGATGACTTTACAATTTATCTATCATCCAAATGAGATATTTGTAAGGGTGCAAGGAAGACTTATTAAGTGATATTCTAAGTTAAGTGAAGAAACTTTTAAAAACTAAAAAAGAGAAGAAAGTAAAAACCAGCCTGGTTATATGAAGACATGTTGTTGTTGTTGTCGTTAAGTGTCATTGAGCCGAGTACGACTCATAGCGACCTTATGAACAAAAGATCTGAACCCACTCCTGTCCTGTGCCATTATCACACTTCCTAACACACAAGAGCCCATTGCAGCAGTTACCGTGTCAATCCAGGGGTTGAGGGTCTTCCTCTCCTTCACCGACACCATACTCTTCCCAACATCATGTCCCTCTCCAATGAATAGCACCTCCCAGCAATATGTCCAAAGTATGTCAGGCAGAGACACATCATTCTTGCCTCCAAAGAGCACTCTGGCTGCACCCTCTCCAAGACATATCTGTTCATTTTCTTGGCTGTCTATGGTATGTTCAGTTCTCTTCTCCAACACCACAGCTCAAAGGCATCAATTATTTTTCTGTCATCCTTAGTCTTTGTCCAGGTCTCAGATGCATAGCTAGTAATTGGAAAGACTATGGCCTGAATCAGACGCACCTTAGTCCTCAAAATGACATCACTACTCCTCACTTATTTGGAAAGGTCCCTAACTGCAAGTTTTCCTAGTGCAGTGTCTCCTTATTTCCTGACTGCTCATACCAAAGGTGTTAATTGTGGATCCAAGCAAGATAAAGCTGTTGACAGTTTCAATCTCCTCTCCATCCATCATGATACTGCCTATTGGTCCAGTGGTAAGAATCATTGTTTTCTTGATATTGAGATGCAATCCATACTGAAGGCTGCATTCCTTGATCTTCTGCAACAAGTGCTTCAAGTCCTCCTCACTTTGAGCAAGTTATGTTGTGTCATCTGCATAATGCAGGTTATTGATGAGTCTCCCTTCAATCCTGATGTCACATTCCTCTTCATAGAGTCCAGCTTCTCGGATAATTTGTTCAGCATATAGATTGAACAAGTATGCAAATAGAATGCAATCCTGACACATTCCCTTCCCAATTCCAAACCATGCAGTGCTCCCTTGCTCTGTACACACAACAGCCACCTGATCCAGGTATAGGTTCCTCATGAGCACAATCAAGTGCTCTGATTCTCCCACTCTTCTCAATGTCAGCCACAACTTGTCATGATCCACACAGTCAAACACATTTGCATAGCCAATAAAGCACAAATAAACATTATTCTAGTATTCCTTACTTTCAGCCAGGATCCTCTGGCATCAGCAGTGATATCCCTGGTGCCATGACCTCTTCTAAATCCTGCTTGAACTTCTGGCAGTTCCCTTTCTATGTACTGTTCCAGCCATTTTTTAATGAACTGGAAATTGTTATAAGTTAAATGGAAATTAAACGGAACGTATGAATATCGACATCCTAGACATTAGTGAGATGTGATGGACCAGCTATGGCCACTTTGAATCAGATAATCATCTGGGGTATACTATACAGGGAATGAAAAATAGAAGACTGGTGTTGCATTCATAGTCGAAAAGTCAATTTCAAGTTCTGTCCTAAAGTACAGTGTGATGAGTGATAGGATAATATCCATATGCATAAAAGGAAGACCCATTAACACTACTACTATTCAAGTATATGCTCCTACAACTAGTGCCAAAGAGGAAGAAATTTAGAACTTTAATCAAATTTTGCAGTTTGATACAGACTGAACACATCAAGATGTGTTAATGATAATTGGTGACGAATGCAAAAGTAGGAATCAGTGAAGAAGAAACAGTAGTTGGAAAATATAAGCTTAGTGATATGGAGACAGTCATCTAAAATAGAAAGCATAATGTTTTTGGAAAAAGGAAAATCTTTGACATGTTAAAATAATACATTTCAAATTCCAGCCTTTTTTTTGTAATATGTTGTCCTTAAATATTTCTTTGTGACACTTACCTCTGGGTAAAGAAGTTAGAAATACTATTGTGATATGTCCCTAATAAAAATGAAAACAACTGAAAAACAGACGAACAAACAATGGAGTGTCAAACAGAGTTGAGTGGAAATAACACAAAACTGCCAGGCAAGTGTGAGAGACGTCAGAAAAGAGAGATAATAGAAGCATAAAAAACATCTCACTCAAAATGAACCTGCACATCAGAATTACGAAACATAGTTTTAAAAGCTAGCTCTGAGGAAGGGTGTTCTGGTGGCACCATCTGTAGCGAGTTGTGTTGTGAACCTGGAGGCTCCTCATTTCTGATGTCTGAATCTGGCAGGGCAATCTTCTCCCACTATGATTCACAGCCAAGGAAAGCTGGTGGAGAGCCACTATGAATCGGAACCAACTCAGAGCAGTAGGTGTGCTAAAAAAAAACAACCAATAAAACCAGAATGTGCACTCCATTTAGAAATTGAGTAAAAGTTTGATGGAGATAATAAAGAATATTTGAAAGTCACAATAGGTAAATTAATAAGATGCTTCCATATTTAAGAAGAAATTAGGCAAATAAAGTTAAATGTGCAGAAATAAAACAGGAATAGGTGTAGGTGTTTAATAGTATTGTTGTATGTGCTGTGGACTTGACCATGACTCATAGAAACTGTATGCACAGTAGCTCTGAACCCTTCTTTATCCTGAGGCAATCTCACTGTCTCTGACACACCTACTCTAGTTATTGTGTCAATCTGTCTAATCTAGGGTCTTCCTTTCCTGAGCTGTCCCTCAACTCTTCCAAACATGATACTCTTCTCCAAAGACTGGTCGCTCCTGGCTACATGCCTAAAGTATATGAGACAGAGTATCAAAATCCTTGCCTCCAAGGAGCAGCTTGATCCCACCCTCTCTACGACAGACCTCTTACTTCTCTTGGCAGTTCATGGTATGTTCAATATGCTTCTCCAGAACCACAACTTAAAGGCATCTATTCTTCTCCTGTCATCTTTGGTCATTGTCAAGCTCTCTGATGTATAGCAAGTCATTGTAAAAATCATGGTCTGGATCAGGCTCACCTTAGTCTCTAGACTGACATCCTTGCTCTTCAGTACTCTTCAGCACTCTATAGATGTCCCTAACAGCAGATTTTCCTAATGCAGTTTGTCTTTTGATTTCCTGGATGCTGGTGTCAAGAGTGTTGATTGTGGAACTGAGCAAGCTGAAATTGTTAACAATCTCAATCTCTTCTCCATCTATCATGATACTGTCAATTGGCCCATTGGTAATAATTTTTGTTTCCTTAATGTTGAGCTTAGGAATTTATCAGAAGAGACATCATAAAGAACATTCAAGTAACATACCTCAAAGACAAGAAGCCCAGTGTACTTCTTCCTGAAGCTTCAGACAAAGAGAATAGACAGAATGCTGAAAAAGTAGTATTTAAAGCATAAAACATGAACAGGTTTCCTCATATTCTACTACTGCAAAGTAGGGTGAAAAAATACAAATGTATATCTAGGCAGGAGAATCAATGCCTTTGAGTTGTGGTGTTGGAGAAGAGTACTCAATATTTCATGCCAGGAAGACAAACAAGTAAGTCTGGGAGAACGTGTAGCCAGGGTGCCCTTGGAAACAAGAATGGTGAAGCTACATCTCATGTATTTTGAGCATGTTGTAGGAGGAGCTGGTCGTAGGAAAGGAACATTATTCTTGGAAAGGTGGCGGATCATTAAAGGAGAGGAAGACCTTCAATAAGATGAATTGACATAGTGACAGTAACAATGGGCTCAGGTCTATCAAAGATGATGTGGATGGCACAGGGATAGGACAAGGTTTAGATCCATTGTTCGTGGGGTCGCTATGAGTTGGAATTGGCGTGGCAGCCTAACAATAACAACATACTTGGAGAGAGTAATAATGATAATAACATTAGCCAACATAGATGTAGTACTTTGTGTCTATTTATGAAAATATGACAGTGTCTTCAGAGTGTTAGAGAAAGTAACTGAGCAAATACAGAAACTCTACTTCAATAAAACTCTCATAGTCACTGAGTTGGAACTATAAATTGCACAGGAACACACTACCCACCTTTCTACCAAAGAGCCCTGGTAGATGCAAACCGCCAGAGAAGCACTCACTATGGACTATGCCACCAGAGCTCCAAGTTCAAGAGCACAGATTAAATGAAGGCATTTTTAGATATACAGCCTTTCCCTTCACCACCAGTTCCTGTCTGGTCACCTCTGACCCATGCCAGCTCTGAGTGTGTCAGAGGAGCTGTGCTTCATAGGGATGCGTGGCTGTGGTCTTTAAGATCACAGGGCATCTCTGGAAATATGCCTGGCTCTGCTTGGCTTCGAACCACCAGCATTTTGGTTAATAGCAGAGTATTTAACCAGTTGTGCCACCCAGGGATACCTTACTGCCTACAGAACCACATAAAGAACTACAAAAAGCTATACTGGGGGCAGGAGGAACAAGCCCAGAAGGAAATTACAGGAAACAAATAACAATGATGAAAGCAAGATAAAACAAATAGAACGTTAAAAAACAGAGCATTGGATTTTGTGTTAAACATTTACAGCAAAAGCTGAAGACAAATATTTTCATACTAATGATAGATAAAGATAAATAATTGCAGGCTTTTTTAGGAAAAAATACAGATAAGAAAATTTTCTTTAAGAATGAACTTGGTTCCATAATAATGAAAGAGTTTTAGTTGGGTGGGAGGGGGTGGGCAGGGAGAAAAGTGCAACAATGAATGGCTGAAAACCCTAAGTCTCTGTATACTTTCATTTAAATTCATTTTTAAAAAGTGTATGTGTGTGTATATATATATATATGTGTGTGTGTGACACACACACACACATATACATACATCTATATATGTTTTTATACTTAGTGGTAAAAAAAACCAATTAACTTAGTTCCACAGTCAACACACTTAGCATCAACATTCAGGAAATCAAGAGACAAATTGCATTAGGAAAATCTGCTGTCAGGAACCTTTCTTAAGTGTTAAAAAGCAAGGATGTCAATCTAGAGATTAAGGTGCACCTTATCCAAGCCTTGGTTTTCACAGTTTCTTGCTACACATCAAGAGATGGACAGTGACTAAGGATGACAAAAGAAGAATAGATGCCTTTGAGGTGTGGTGCTAGAGGAAAGTATTGAACATACCATGAACTGCCAAGAAAACTAACAGGTCTTTCTGGAGAGTGTGAAACCAAGTTGCTCCCTGGAGGGAAGGATTTTGAGGCTCCCTCTCACATTCTCACATACTGTTGGCATGTAGCCAGGAGGGACCAGTCCTTGGAGAAGAATGTTGTTGTAGTTATGTGCCGTCAGGTCACTTGTGACTCATAGCAACCCTATGTACAACAGCCCTAAACCCTGCTCTATCCTGTGCCAATTGTACCGCCTCTGAAGAATATCATACTTAAAAGAGTGGAGGGACAGTGCAAGAGAAGAAGACTCCAGAATAGATTAATTGATACAGAAACTGGGGTAATTAAGGATAAGTGCGGCAGACAGTCAGATTGGCTCAGGATAGAGTAAAGTTCAGCTATTGTGCATAGGGTCTCTATGAGTCAGTGTTGACTTGATGGCATATAATAACAACAACAGTAGTCATTATGAGTCCAGAAAATTTAGATATGCAGATTACTAGAATTGTTACCCAGAGTACTGAGTGACAAATAGTGGCAAATCTACTCACGCAAAGATTGGCAGTCCAGACGTACTGATAGGTGCCGTGTAAGAAAAGGCCTGGCGATGTGCTTCTGAAAGGTCACAGCCCTGAACGCCTGATGAAACTCAGATCTATTCTGACACATTCAGATGGGGTCACTGTGAGTAAAAATTGACTCAGTGCCAACTGGTTGCATTGTTTGGTGGGTTTTTAAAAAATTTTCTTACAATAAGGTTGGTACAGAATAGAGCAGGTTGCAGGGCTATTGTTCATAGGCTCGCTATGAGTTGCAAGTGACTCAGTGGCACATAACAACAACAACAACAATATATTTAATTGGTTTGCATACAAAATTTGTATACATTGTGTTTCACACTGTCCTTCATTTACATTGTGTTTCATACAATCATTCCTGTACATGGTGTTTATTATAAAATTAATCATCACTGAACTATGCTATTACCCCATCTTTTCAAGTCCATGCTGGATCTTTCCCATTTCCTTTACCCCCTCCTTCCACTTGCCAAATTGTGCCACCCTGTCATTTCCCCTCTACCCATCCTCACCCCTCTGCTCCCACCACTTACCCCCTTGGGCCCCGATAAACATTTTACTAGTTATCCTTCTATTTTTACAATAATGATCTTATGCAATATTTGTCCTTATGAGACTGAGTTAGTTCACTCAGCATAATGCCCTCCAGACTCTCCCAAGGTATGTAATATTTTTCTAAATCATTGCTCTTAAGTACTGCATAGTATTTCATTGTGTGAATGTACCACAGTTTCTCAATCCAATCAGTTGTGTTTGGACATTTGGGTTGTTTTCAGTGTTCTGTGAATAACATTTCTATGAACATTAGTATACAACTCTCCGTTTGTGTCTCAGTTCTAATTTCCTTAGGGTGTATTCCTAGCCATGGAATAGCTGGGTCATATGGAATTTCTAAGTTCAGCTTTTTGAGGAAATGCCAAACTTGCCTTCCAGAGTGGTTGTATTATTACAATCCCACCAACAGTGGTTGTAGTTTTGACTTGTGTTCATTATCACTGGCTATACATTCCTAAAATGGTGGTTTTCACTCTTGACATAAAATAGATTGAAAATGGATTCAACTCTTTCACATTTTTATAACTTGCAACTTGTGTAAGGGCTGTGAAAGAGTGGTAAGAAATCTTTTTTTTTTAATTTTAGGTTATTTATTTTTCATTTCAATGAACATCTACAGAGATTTTGGGATTCCATTCATTCATTGTTGC
>NW_006400037.1:1646134-1654823 GCF_000299155.1 Elephantulus edwardii
GCATCAGAAAGCTGGACAATGACTAGGGATGATAGAAGGAGAATTGATGCCTTTGAGTTGTGGTGCTGGAGAAGAGTATTGAATATACCATGGACTTCTAGGAGAATAAACAGTTTAATCATAGAAAAGGTGAAACCAGGCTGATTCTTGGAGGCAAGGATTCTGAAGCTTTGTCTGACATATTTGGGCATGTTGCAAGGAGGGACCAGTGTATGGAGAGGGACATCAAGCTTGGGAGTGTGGAGGGACAGCACACGAGAGGAAAACCCTCTGTGAGATGGATTGATTCAGTGACTAGGATGATGGGTGTAGGTGTGTTAAAGACAGTAAGGTTGGCACAAAATAGAGCAGGACTTAGAGCTATTGTACATAGGGTTGCTATGAGTCGCAAGCAGCTCGACAGCACATAACAACAATAATAACAAATTAATAGCAGGATACTTCATAGAAGGGTGGCTGCCTCCTTCCATTTTGCTCAGAGCCCAGAGCCTCTTGGTTTAGCACTGAAGAGGCTCCTGCGTCCTAAGCAAGCCAGGACAGTAAGTTATCCTGCCTGGTATTGTATGGAGAAAATATGGGGTTTATTTTCTACACTCCATCATAAGAAAAAGATCAACTGCTCTTCTGCAAACAAGATCTATTCCAAGTAGCCTACAGCCCTAAATGGTAATAGTCAAGAATATGGGATATCATTAGAACCTTAGGGAGCTGCACTGTTAACTCAAAGGTGATTGAAATCCACCAGCTGCTCTCCAGGAGAAAGATGGGAAGTCTCCTCCTGCGTGATTTACAGCCTCTGAAAACCCACCAGAGTGTCAGCTTAGTCGATTCTGAGTCAATAGCAATGAGAAAGAGAGAGTGATGTTCGTGTTGAGTAGAATTGCTTTAAATAAGAAAAAGGAAAATACCGATAAATTTGTCTAAGTTAAAAAAATTAAAATATGCTTTTCAAAAAGCTTGAATATGAAAATGTTAAAAGTTAAATAAATTTGCTCTATTTAGGTTACATCATCGCTTTTAATTATTTTTTTAATCTTGTGCCAGTTTCACTTGTTTTCTCTGGACTCTTCATCCAACTAGTGTGTGTCCTGCTTACAAAGTAGCTGCTCATGTGGAGAGGACGCCACCCAGATGCCTCTCAAGTTCTGTTTTTATTTCTTTTCAAGAAACCACTATTTAATGATACTTTTTAGTCCTAGCCAACAAGTCAAAAAGTTCCTGAATTTATAATGGTTTTTATACTGAAGGAAAAACATCAGATTTGCATCTGATTTATAAAGCAGGTGTGGATGTGCTGAAAATAGGCTGGAAGACATAAAGTGGAATAAAAAAAATATTATGAAATAACATAAGAGAGAACAAAGCAAGAGTAAATAAAGGTGACTAGTAAAAAACTACACTCTGAAATTCATGGGAAACACTGAAACATCTTTGCTAAAATCAAGAGTAAGGCAAAGAGATCCACTGTCTTCACTTCTCTTTCCCATTATGTTTAATAATAATGCAATTAGATGAGGGAGCTCTGGTGGCCTAGTGGGTAAGGGGGTATGCTGCCAGCCCAAAGGCAGCCAGTTTGAATCCACCAGTCTTACTGTAGGAGAAAAATGAGCAGTCTTCACTAGTGTGATTCACAGCTTCTGATAACCTGCTGGAGGTCACCTCTGAGTTAATTCTAATTTGATGGCATATAACATCAATGCAATTAGATGAGGAGCAGCAATGGAATTTTCACATTCTGTTAATAAGACAGTAGGAAGAAAGGTCTGGTGATTGACTTCCAAAGAGTAGCCAATGAGAACAGTATGAATCATAGCATTCTGATCTGAAAGCAATCTTGAAAGTTGTGCAGGACTAGGCAGCACTTAGTCCCACTGCTTATGTGGTGACTGGAGCTGACTCAATGGCAGTAAAAAAAAATAATACAATTAGAGGACCAAGAATCAGGCAGGATGGGAGAGGGAGCAGGTAACACTCTGTGTTTCCAGATAATATGAGAATATATCCAGAAGTCTCAAAAGAACAATTGCTAGAATGGATGCAAACACAAAAGAATTCATTGATAACACTCATATGGGAATCCAAGTCTTCTGTAAACTTTCATAAAAATATAATTTAAAAAATTAAAACAAAAAAGACGCATATGAAATTAACATTAACCTTCAGAATATGTATCAAAGTATGCAAACAATCCTGACAATAATTGAGAAACAACCTGACTGAAAAAAAAAATCAACAAAGAAGTTAACTATTTCACCAAAAAAGAAATTGATATGGCCAGCTAGCGTACATAAAAATCTTTAATGTCATTATTGTCACTGGATACCAGTGGATAAATGTCAATACAAAGTGACAGATTAGAAGTCCTCCATAGTGTTTTCTAGACTGAAATCTTTACAGGAACAGATTTCCAAATCTTTTCTCCCACAGAGTCACTGGTTGAGTCCCAGTTGTCAACCTTTCGGTTAGCAGTGAAGTTATGCACCGTTGTTGTGGTGCTGTTGTTGCTAGGTGCTGTCAAGTGTGACCCATAGTGACCCTATGAGCAACAGATCTGATCCTGTCCTATCGTGTGCAATCCTTATACTTCTTGACAAACTGGAGTCCTTTGTGGCAGTCAACTGTGTTATTATACCTTGTAGAGGGTCTTCCTCTCTTTTACCAACCCTCCACCTGTTCCTTTCCAATAAACAGCCTCTCCTAGCAACATGTCTAAAGTATGTGAGATGAAGCTTCATATTTGCTTTCAAGGAACAATCTGGCTGCACTTTCTCCAAGACACATTTGTTTGTTCCTTTGGCATATTCAGTACTCTTCTGCACCACAGCTCAAAGGCATCAATTCTTCTGTCATCCATATTCATTGTCCAGCTCTCAGCACTGTAGCAAGTGATTGATTGGAAAGACCAGGGGCCTGAATCAGACACACCTTAATCCTCAAACTGACACCAGTACTCCTCAATAATTTGGAGAGGTCCCTAACTACAGACTTTCCTAATGCAATACATCTCTTGGTGTATTGTTGACTGTTGGTACCAAGGGTGTTGATTGTGTATCCAAGTAAGATTAAACTGTTCTACAACATCAGTCTTTCCTCCATCTATCATGATATTACCTATAAGTTCAGTAGTAAGAATTTTTGTTTCCATTGCATTGTTGTTAATGTGTTGTCAAGTTGACTCAGACTCATAATGACTCTATGTACAACAGCTCTGAACTCTATCTGCTCTAACCTGAGCCAATTTCATCATCCCTGACACACCCCATTATCCCAGTCACTGAGTAAATCCATTTCATTCAGGTTCTTTCTCTCTTGTATTGTCCTTCCACCCTCCCAAGCATATGTCCCTCTCCAAGGACTAAAGTATCATGCCTAAAGTATGTCAGACAAAGCTTCAGAATTCTTGTTTCCAAGGAGCAGCCTGGTTTCATCCTCTTCTATTTATTCTTTTACTAGTCCAAGGTATATTCAGTACTCTTCTCCAGCACCACAGCTCAAAGGCATCAATTCTCTTTATCATCCCTAGACATTGTCCAGCACTATGATGAGTAATTCCGAAGACCATGGCCTGGATCAAGCACATCTTAGTCTCTAGACTGACATCATTGTTCTTCAGTACTCTGGAAAGGTTCCTGATAGCAGATTTTCCCTTTGCAATTAGTTTTTTTTATTTCCTGGCAGCTGCTACCAAGAGTGTTTACTGTGGAGCCATGCAAGATGAAGCTGTTAACAATCTCAGTCTCTTCTCCTTTTATGCAAATGAAATCCACAGTGAGTTACCACTTAATACCCTAGTGTGACTGTTTGGAGGTGAAAAATCCTGCAACAGAAAAGAATGTTTTTGTCAGAATGTAGAGAAATCGGACCTCTCATACATTGTAGTAGGATGTAAAATAATGCAGATGCTGGGGAAAACAGTTTAACAGTTCCTAAAAAAGGTTAACCAATGAGTTGTCATATGGCTTAGTACTTCTACTTCTCAGTACCCAACCGAAAGATTTTAAAACATATCCACCCAAAAATTTGTACACAGATGTTCATAATCAGATTATTTATAATAGCCAAAAAGTAAGAATAACTCAAATGTCCAACTAAGGAATAGTACACCCATGCAATGGAATATTATTTGGTAATAAAAAAATTATTTGCCAATGCAGATGAACCTTGAAAACATGCAAAAACCAGCCACAAAAAGACCACATACCGTATTATACAGAATAGGCAAATCAGTGGAGATAGATGAAGAAAAACTGAAGTCAGTTTTATTCTATGTGGATCAACCATCAACATCCACAGAAATAGCAATTAAGAAATAAAATTCTTTTCACCGGACAAATCTATTGTGAAAATCCTCATTAAAGTGATCTCTTTTTTTCCTCTCTTTTAAACTGGTTTGCATAGAATTATTAATATATATTGTGTTTTATACAATCATTCATATGCATTGAATTTTGTATACATAATTATTGTTGTGGTGCTAGAATAGAATCTTGAACATATACCATAGACTTCCAAGAGAACAAATAGATCTGTCTTGGAGAGGGTGAATCCAAGTTTCTCCTTGGAGGCGAGGATTTTGAAGCTCCATCTCATGTATTTTGGGCACATAGCCAGGAGGGACTGGTCCTTGGAGAAGGACATAATGCTTGGAAGGGTGGAAGGACAGTGCAGGAGAGGAAGACCCTGGATGAGATAGATTAATACAGTGACTAGGGCAATGGGGGATAGGTGTGTCAGAGTCCATGAGACTGACTCAGGACAGGACGTCCTTCAGAGCTGTTGTATGTAGGGTCGATGAGCTGCAAGGCACATAACAACGACATGACAGTTATCATCCCATCTCTTCAAGTCCTTATGGAATCTCTCCTATTTCCTTTACCCTCCCTGTGCCCACTAGCCTCTGCTATCCAAGTGACTTCCTCCCTTTCCCCTCTTCTGCCTCCCCTTCACTCCTTTCCCTTCCCCTTTTGAACATTCATACATATCTTGCTTAGTTATCATCCTGTTTTCACAGTAGTGATCTTATGCAGTATTTATCCTTATGTGACTGAGTTATTTCACTCAGCATGATTTCTATAGATTCTCTCATGTTATATTTCATGAAGTCATTGTCCCTTAATGTCTCATAGCATTCCACTGTGTGAATGTATAATTTCTGTATCATTAAAGTTTTTAAAAAGCAAAGATATATTTAAAAAAAGAGCAAAGATATCTCTGTGTGCCTCACACAAGCCATGGTATTTTTCATTATCTCCTGTGCATGAAGCTGAACAAGGAAAAAAGAAGACTAAGGAGAAAATTGATGTATTTGAAATGTAGTGAAGAATACTGACTATACCAGAAGAATAAGCAATTCTAGTGTCAAAGTGTGTACCTTAGTGTGCTGCTAATTAACCACAAGTTTGGCAGTGCAAATCCATCATACTTCCACCAGAAAAGGATGGGCATTCTCCTTCCATAAAGATTTAGAACCGGAAACCTAATGGTGTGTTGCTGAGTAGGAACCAACAAGACAGCAGTAGTGGTGGACTAGAAGAAACAGTCTTGGCAAAAATATAACCAGAATGCTCCTTGGAAGCGAGAGAGATTTCCTCTCATTTGTTTTAGACCTGTCTTCAGGGAGTGCTAGTTCCTGGAAAAGAAACAGTAGTTGTAACAGGTGAGTGATACTAATGATCACAGAGATGATACCAGTCCAGGCCATTTCTGTCCATGATTCATAAGGTGGCCATTCATGAATGGGTGTCAAGTCCACAGCAAGTGGCAACAATGAGAGAAAGTAGATTAATGTTTGCCCAGATCTAGTGGAGAATCAGAGAGCTCTGATGGCCTATGAGAAGAAGCTTGCACTCTAATCCCAAAGACACACAGTTCAAATTCACCAACTGCTCCACAGGAAAAAATCTCCTTCTGTGTGACCCTCTGGAGGATCTGCTATGAGTTGGTTCTGACTCAAAGGCACAAATAACAGAGTGGAGAAGCAGGAACCCTGCTGATGGAGTGCATTAGGAGTTGAGCTGCTAATTAAAAGGTCAGTAGTTTGAGCCAATGAGCCACTCTGCAGAAGAAAAGCCTTTTCCCATAAGGACTGACAGCCTCAGAAGGTCACTACATACGGGAATAAACTGGAAAGCAGTGAGCATTTTGTTTATTGTTGGGTTTTTTTAAGTGGATAACAGAGTAGTATGTGGAGAGTGATTGCTAACATGTTTCTACTTTGGAATAATAAAAGTATTTCAAAATTAAGATTATAGTGTTAGTTGAGTATCCTAACTGTGAGTATACTAAAAATTATTGTACGCTTTAAACAGGCAAGTTTTATGATATGTAAAAAGTAGTTAAATAAGTCTTTTTAAAATGGCTGTTATGTAGAGACAGTAACCCTTTAAAAATAAGATGGAAGTACAAATTTCATTTATAGTAACAAAAACACTTGAAATAAATTTACAAAAAGATATATATAAGGAAACTGAAATTATCTTAAAAAATACAATACTAGATTTTTATTTCCTTTTTTCTTTCCTCTCTCCTCCTTTTTCTGTGTGTGCCTGTTAAAAATATACATAAAACCTCCATTTTGAGGGGTTAAATAATCTACACAGCATTGAATAGATGAGGGAGAGAACTGTATAAAAGAAATATATGTCTAGGTATTATTGGCATGGCAAGAGTCCAGAATAAGAGATGCATAGTAAAGTGGTTAGGGGGACGGAGACTGTATAACAATGAAAGAACTTTTTCCCCCGAGGAAAAAAGCGATCTGGGGGGCAGGGAGGAAAATGTGCAACAATGAACGATTGGGAACCCAAGTTCTTTATAAACTTTCATTAAAACCTCAATTTTTTTTTAAAAAAAAACAACACCCTCCATTTTGCCTGAAACAAACCTTGGAGAATACTTTTTTAAGTTTGAGAAATGGAATTAAAAACAAAACTTTCTCAACAATTTTAATTTGTCCTACTTTCAAATGAATGATGTGTATGTGTATAAGAGAATGTATTTTTATGGGGGAGAATGCAATTCTAAGAGTAATGAAGCATAAGAATATCAAATTATTCCTTAATTACTGTAGCCTACAATACCTTAAATATTATTTATTTTACCAATGTTACTTTATTGTCGTAATCTGATTTTCTTAGAAAAACAAAACATTCTTTTTAAGAAGAGAAGGAAATTTGATTTGAGGATCTGAAGTTCTTTAAAATAGTTATATAAATTATCTCCTTGGTAGAGATTGATCTCATGTGACCTGTTGTTGTTTTGTGGGTGTTTTTTTGTTTGTTTGTTTCAGTCTTACTGTGAGAAACCAAGAAGAACAGGGACCCAGGAGGGCTTCCTACCAACTCAGAACAGAAGGCCTTCCGACCTGTGAAGAAAGGTGAAACCTCCTATTACTAAATCACCAGAGTAACAGAAAAACCAGCTTCTTTTCTCCATTATGTAGTGCAGTAGAACTCACAGTTTTTCTCAGTGCACTTTAATATTATCACTTTCCACCCTGCAGAATTCCTTTTAAATCACTGTGTGACAGGGAGAAAAATCAGTCCCATTTTCAATCCAGGTCCTTAGCTAATTACTAATTTTATTAATTAGTAACTAGTCCTAATTGCTAGTCACAACTAGGGAGTTGTCCTGCTAACCCAAAGGTAGCATTTTTCTGGAGGTTTGAATCCATCAGCAACTCTGAGGGTAAAAAACAAGAACTATCCTCCCATGCCGTTTACATGCTCTGAAAACCCACCGGAGGGGCAGCTGTGAATTGTTCTACCTCGATGGCAGTTACTGAGAGTATAAGTTGATGGTTTTTACCAAAACCTATATTTCATTCTCATAGATATTCCATAATAGATGTCTTTTCATATATATTCTAAAATAAAAGACCATAGAAAACATACGCATACTTGGTTTTCAGGGAAAATTACGTCCTTTTTTTTTTCTTTGCTATAAATATGTACTCACTGGCAGCGATGAAATTTGATTTTCACCTGTAATACTTTTTTTAATATAGAAGCTATTCTTTTATTTAGAACGAGGCATATTCTGACACACCACAAAGTCAGTGTAATACTATTTTCCATACTGAAAATTACTATAAAATAAGAAACCAAATAAAGTCATGTGTTGTTTAACGGTCACTATATGTTGCATGGACTAGGACATTATGTTAACTCAACAAGGTGAAACACTTTATTTTCATTTTTTAAAAAGTGTGTTCCATACTTTCCTTCATTCACATCGTGTTTCATACAATCATTCTCACATGCTTTGTTTTATAGCATTCATCACCATTGATCTATACCCACAATTACCCTGTCTTTTCAGGTCTCCACTAGATCTTTCCTGTTTCCTTCACCCCCTCCCTCTGTTGACCAAATTGTGTGAACTGTGATTCCCCATTCCCTCCTCCCACTGCCTACCCTTACCTCTTTGCTCCCCCCCTCCTTCTCTCCTTGGACCTTCATACATGTTTTATTATCCTTCTATTTTTACAGCAGTGGTCTTATGCAGTATTCATCCTTATGAGACTGAGTTGGTTCACTCAGCATAATGCTCTCCAGTCTCTCCAATGTTATGTAGTATTTTCCTAAATCATTGCTCCTAAATGCTGCATGGACTCGGTGACAGAAATGGAGCTGGAGAGAGAATGATCGAATTTTGCATAATCAATGACTTATTCATAGCAAATACATTT
>NW_006400037.1:1656516-1663300 GCF_000299155.1 Elephantulus edwardii
GAAAGTCTGCTGTTAGGGACCTCTCCAAAGTACTGAAGAGTCTGGAGACTAAGGTGCATCTGATACAGGCCATGGTCTTCGCAGTCACTTGTTATGCATCAGAGAGTTGGACAATAACCAAGGAGGATAGAAGGAGAATTGATGCCTTTGAGCTGTGGTGCTGGAGAAGAGTATTGAGATAGCATGGACTGCTAGGAAAACCAACAGATTTGTCCTGGAAAGGGTTAAACTGGGTGGCTCCTTGGAGGTAAGGATTCTGAGGCTCCGTCTAACATACTTTGGACATGTTGTGAGGATAGACCGGTCCTTGGAGAAGGACATCATGCTTGGGAGGTTGGAGGGACAGCGCAGGAGGGGAAGGTCCTCTATGAGGTGGATTGATTCAGTGACTGGGATAATCGGGATGGGAGTGTCAGAGAGAGTACGATTGGCACAGGACAGAACAGAGTTTAGGGCTGTTGTACATAGGGTAGCTATGAGTCGCAAGCGACTCGACAGCACATAACAACACAACAACAGCTGCATAGTATTCCATTGTGTGAATGTACCACAGTTTTTCAGTGCACACTTGATTGTACTCCACTCTAATATGTCTTACTGTATGTAACTTTCAATAGAGTTGATCCTCTAACAGCTTGGATAACCTTTTCTTTTTTTGAGGATCACTGTGATGGTCAAATGCAGCAGGCCTAAATTGTAAGCAATAGCATGCACTAATTTTCCACGTTCATGTTGTTTAATAAAGAAACTTTGTTTTCCTTTCCAGGCCAGTACTTCTCCTTTGCCTTTGTTACTCCTCTAACACTGATTTTTCTGTGTTTGAGAGTCACAATATTATTTTCAAAAGAAAATGAAACAGAGAACTAATGGTCAGCACTCAAGAAATATGATACAAGAGACTGGTTGTTACTGCCCACAAGTTAAAGCATATGCAGTGAACTTTTTAGAGAGAAAGTACAGTACGTACATACATAAGCCAATAACAAAAGCTTTTAGTGGATTATCAAGACATATGTTATGGATTATATATGTACTGCACCATTACATATCATGCAGTGAAATTGCTTAATATATAATTTATGCCTGTGTTATGTTGTAGTTGCTATTGCTATATCCTTTTCTCAGCTGAGATTTGTGAACTCTTGCAACTTTTTTTTAAATTTTTTTTTATTTTATTATTTTTGTGTGCATGTACCGTCAAATCAGATCTGACTGGTACAGGAGGAGATTGTCCCTCCTTCCCTGCAGAGCATCTGGTGGATTCGAACCGTGCGCCTCTAGGATTGTAGTTGCAGCTCCTTGCCACTAGGCCACCAGAACTCCCCAACTCTTGCAACTTTATGGGACCACAAATGTTTATGTGGCCAGATGCTACCAGTGTAATGCAATGCATGACTGTAATACAAAAGTTTTACAATAAAATTCTATCTTCCTCTTAATCCAGGGAGTGTTATTGGCATGTTAAGCAGTGCATGATGGTACTACAAAATTTTACAACAAAATTCTATCTTCCTCTTCTCGCTGGCCTCATTCCAATCTCCAAAGAAAACTGCCATCACTGGTTTTTTGCATCTCCTTAAAGGAGGGTTCCATGCATTTGCACACAGTGGTATTAAAGCAGGATCCTCCCTACACACTAAACCTAGGGATTCTCTCACAAAGCATTTAATTCATTTCAAGGATAATTATTATACATGTTATTCTTTTTGTGTGTTTATATCAATACAACTAAATCATAAGTATACATTTAAAACATAAACTAAAATTATCATATATTTTATATTTTAAAAATATTTCCATATAATTCTAGGTCACAGAATAACTAATATTTTTTAAAAAAAAAGTAACAAGCCTTATAACCAATCTACATGAAATTGATACCTGTCAAACTTGTGGGTGGCAGAGACAGAAGTAGATAGAGAACTGGTCACTAATGAGCTAAATACCCAGCTTAAGAATAAGCACAGGAATAAATGAAAAAATGAAAAAAATAAACAAAAATACAATGGGGTAAATGAAGACCAATACTAATTCTTTTCAAATACTTTTAAAATTGACATCTTCCACTGTGATTGATCAAAAAAATTACAGAGAAGGCACAGTTAAAAATAGGGTATTATGGTTATCACAAGAGTCCACAATTAAGGTTGCATAGTGGAATGTACTTGGGGCGGTGGGAGGAGTGCGAGGGGATTGTGTACCAGGGAGGGAGTCTTTCTTTTACTTTTGAAAGAGAGGAGCAAACTGGGGGGCGGGGGGAGAGGGCTGGGCGGGTAGAGAAGTGCAGCAATGAATGGATGGAAATCCAAATTCTCTGTAAATGTTCATAAAAATTATTTTAAAAAATATTAGAAGTGAAAAATGGAATGTAATCGATATCAAGGGGAGGCTAATAATATAATACTGTTGTTGTTGTTGTGTACTGGCAAGTCGAACTAACCCTCCAGCAGGTTTTCAGAGGCAGTTTGATCCCACAAGAGGAGATTGCCCCCTTTCTCCAGAGGAGTAGCTGGTAGATTTGAACTGCCTGCCTTGGGGATTGCAGTGTTGCTCCTTACCAATAGGCCACCAGAGATCTCTTAATATAAAACTGAGAACAGTTTATGCCAGTGAACATGATATTTTAGACACCTTAAACAAATTCCTTAAAAGCTGGTAAGTACTAAAACTAACTCAAGGAGAATGAAGAATCAGAATCATCTGTAACTACTAAAAGTAACCATACTAATAATTAATAACCTACCCTGCTTGCATAAAGATTGAAAAGGTATGGAAACAGGATACAGCCCTGGCATACACCCTACCTAATTTTGAACCATGCAGTGTTTCCTTGCTCTGTTCTGATGACTACCTCTTGGTTCAAGTATAGGTTTCACATTAGCATAATCAAGTGTTCTGGGATTCCCATTCTTCTCAGAGTTAGCCACAGTTTGTTATGATCCACATAGTCAAATGCCTTTGTGTATTCAATGAAACAAAGATAGACATTCTTCTGGTACGCCTTGCTTTCAGCCAAGATTCATCTAACATTAACTACAATATCCCTAGTACCATGGCCCTGTCTAAACCCAGCCTGCACTTCTGGTAGTTCTCTGTTGAGGTGCTGTTCCAGTTGGATAATCTTCAGCAAAAATCTTGCTTGCATGTGATATTACTGATATTGTTCGATAATTTCCACACTCTGTGGGATCACCTTTCTTTGGAATGGGAACAAATATAGATCTCTTCCAGTTACTTCCAAGTGGTTGTCCTCCAGATTTCTTGGCACGATTTGATGAGCACATCTAGGGCAGCATCTGTTAATTGAAAGTTGTCAATTGGTATACCATCAATTCCTGGAGACTCATTCTTAGCCAATTCTTTCAAAGCAGCCTGAACTTCTTCCTTCATCACCATAGGCTCTTGATCATATGTTGTTTCATTAAATTCTTCTGCCAATTCCTATTAGTATAATGACTCTTTATACTCTTTCCATCTTCTTTTAATACTTGCAGAATCAATATTCTGCCCGACACATCCTTAAGTATTCCAATTTGAGGCTTGAATTTCGTCTTCAGCTCCTTGAGCTTAAGAAATGCTGAGCGAGTTTGGCCTCTTTGATTTTCTGACTCCAGCTCTTTGCACATTTCATTATAATACTTTACTTTGTCTTGTCATGCACCCTGTCTCCATACCTTTTCAATCTTTATGCAGAACAGGTTATCTGGGAGGCTGGGCCCTATGAGGAAAAATGTGGCATCAGGATTGGAGGAAGAATCGTCAACAATCTGTGTTATGCAGATGACACAACCACGCTTCCTGAAACTGAGGAGGACATGAAATGAAGCATTTGCTGTGGAAGGTCAGGGACTGCAGTCATCAGTATGGATTGAGATTCAATATCAAGAAAATAATGATTCTAACCACTGGGCCAATTGGCAGCATCATTACAGATGGTGAAGAGATTGAGATTGTTAACAGTTTTAGTTTGTTTGGTTCCACAATCAACACTCTTGGTACCAGCAGCCAGGAAATTAAAAGACGTATTGCAATGGGAAAGTCTGTGGTTAGAGACCTCTCTAAAATGCTGAAGTTGTAAGGATGTCAGTCTGGAGACTAAGGTGAGCCTGATACATGCCATGGTCTTTGCAATCACTTGCTATGCATCAGAGAGCTGGACAATGACTAGAGATGATAGAATTGATGCCTTTGAGGTGTGGTGTTGGAGAAGAGTATTGACTATATCATGGACTGCTAGGAAAACAAACAGATTTGTCCTGGAGCAGGTGAAGCTGGGCTGCTCCTTGGAGGCAAGGATTCTGAAGCTTTGTCTGATGTACTTCAGACATGTTGCAAGGAGGGACCAGTCCTTGGAAAGGGACATATCTTGGGAGGGTGGATGGGCAACACAGGAGAGGAAGACCCTCAATGAGATGGATTGATTAATTGACTGGGGTAATGGAGGTAGGTGTGTTGGAGATGGTGAGATTGGTACAGGATAGGGCAGAGTTTAGGGCTGTTGTACATAGGGTCACTATGAGTCGCAGGCGACTCGATGGCACATAATAACAACAACCCTGTTTGCTGAAACTGAGGAGGATCTGAAGCACTTACTGCAGAAGGTCAAAGACTGCAGTCTTCAATATGGATTGAAGCTCAACATCAAGAAAACAAAGATTCTTACCACAGGGGCCAATTGTCAACATCATTACAGATGGTGAAGAGATTGAGATTGTTAACAGTTTTAGTTTGCTTGGTTCCACAATCAACACTCTTGGTACCAGCAGCCAGGAAATTAAGAGACAAATTGCATTGAGAAAGTCAGCTGTCAGGGACCTCACCAGAGTAATGAAGAGCAATGATGTCAAGCTGGAAACTAAGGTGCGCCTGATGTGGGCCATAGTGTTTGCAGTTGCGTGCGATGCATCGGAGAGTTGTACAGTGACTAGGGATGATAAAAAGAGAATTTATGCCTTTGAGCTGTGGTGCTGGAGAAGAGTGTTGAATATACCATGGACTGCTAGAAGAACAAACAGATTCCTCCTCGAGAGGGTGAAACCGGCTGCTCCTTGGAGGGAAGGATTCTGAAGCTACGTCTAACATACTTTGGGCATGTTGCAAGGAGGGATCAGTCCTTGGTGAGGGACATCATGTTTGGGAGGGTGGAGCAACAGTGCAAATAGAGGAAGACCCTCGATGAGATCAATCGATTCAGTGATTGGGGTAAATGGGAGTAGGTGTGTTGGACACAGTGAGGTTGGCACAGGATAAAGCAGAGTTTAGGGCTCTTGTACATAGAGTCAATATGCTGTTGTTTTTGTTAGGTTCCATCGAGTCGTAGACAACTCATAGCGACCCTATGAACAAAAGACCTGGGCATAGAGTTTCCGGAGGCAAACCATTTCAGAAGTGGATGCCACTCCTGCTTCCAAACTTGTTTTAATCAGGAAGCTCCAGCAAACAATGTCCACCATGGATAATCATTATCACATTTGGCACATCATTGTCACAGTGTTTAGCATGACAGCAACCACGAGTTACCTCTGTACAGCAATGCACAGACCAGTGCTATACCACCTAAAAGAATGTCTGATAGAAAAACAATTTTAACTGTAGCCCTTGGGCCCTTCGGGGATTTAAGCTACAACCTACCTTAAACCCTAGGACAAGCCTCCTGGGGGGAAGAATTGCACGTGAAACACAAGCCCAAAAAAGCACATGACCCCAAAAACCTTGCGATTGTGCACGCAGACCGCCATGCACAAGCAGCAAGAAGCCACAGAGACCCTGAGTGGAGTCATCCAGGAACAACCTGGCCACATTCTCCTCCCCTCTCCCTTCGAGTATTTAAGCCACCCTAGTGACTGGGATAATTGGGGTGGGTGTTTCAGAGACAGTGTGATTGGCACAGGACAGAGCAGAGTTTAGGACTGTTGTACATAGGGTCGCTATGAGTCGCAAGCGACTCGATGGCACATAACAACAACAACAACAGGCCAAGACTCAAGGGACTCGCTCCTGGGGTCACTATGAGTCACAATAATAAAAACAACACAGCCTTCAAAATGAACACTGGAAACACATGTTTTTACAAGCCCATTCCACAAACATTGTGTGTGTGGGGGTATAGATCAATGTTTTCCTGGAATGTGTAATCTTGGGAAAAAATTACCTAACTTCTAAATAGCCATCCACATTTTCTTTTAGGCCTAGATAGCAGGAGATAAAAACTAGATAAGGATGTTATGAGAATTGGAGGTGAGAGGTAAGTCTTACTCAGAAAGTCAGACTATATACAGTAACATGCGTGACTTTTTTTTTTTAGAGAGAGTTGTTTATTGCTATCGAGTCAAGCACAACTCATACAGACCCTATGAACAAAAGGCCTTAAGTCTTTCTATAACTAGCATCATTTCTGAAAGTTTATAGAGTTTCCAGAGGCATGTTATTTCGGAAGTAGATGCCACTCTTTGCTGTGCTGCAATCCTAAAGGAATGCAATTTGAATCCACCAGGTGCTCTGTGCTTTGGTATATATCAAACTGAAAACTCAAATCAACAGTTTCAAATGTTAAACTCCCTGCCATTAAGTCAGCTCTAAATCAGGCAGTCTCCTGATTTTTTTAGGATGTAAATCTTTTTTTTTTTCATTATAGCATCAAAGAAATAATTTTTATTTTGAAAACTATTTTCTCATTTTTTTCTTTCCCCCCCCTTTTTTCATTTAATTTTTTTTTTTTATTTCAGTGAACACCTACAGAGATTTCGGAATTCCATTCATTCGTCGTTGCACTTTTCTCCCCGCC
>NW_006400037.1:1669230-1675611 GCF_000299155.1 Elephantulus edwardii
CTCTCTCCAGCTCCATTTCTGTCACCGAGTCCATGTTTTCCAACTACTGAATCTTCTTCTTTGTTCCCAACTTTTGCATTCCAGTCACCCATTATTATCAGTGCATCTTGATTGCATGTTCGATCAATCTCCGATTGTAAAAGTTGGTAAAAATCTTCTATCTCCTCTTCCTTTGCTCTGGTTAGCTTATAAATACATAGGTCAGAAAATTATTTCCAATAACCTGTGCATTTGGGGTTAATAAAAGGCAAAGGGAATTTCTGTGTGTTAATGTTTTACAGTGAACTTGGGGAAGCCAGAATGTGATGAAGCTGCCTTGATTTTCGGGTCTGGTATATTTTCTGCCTTTGACAGGATGCACCTTTCTATCACTCATTGTAGTGGAAGGTTTTCATAAACCCTACTTTATTTTTATTCTGTCATGTCTCCCGTTGTTATTATTGTGTACCATAGAGTCAGCACCAACCCTAGTTGATCCTCCGGCAGGTTTTCAGAGATAGTTAATCACATGGGAGGAGATTAACCATCCTTCTCCCGCAGAGCAGCTGGTGGCCTCCAATTGGCCTCCAGGATTGCAGTGCAGCTTCTTAGCACTAGGCCACCAGAGCTCCCTGTTTCTCCCTAAAATAAAAATGGGTTTTCTAAATTATTTTCAGTATCTCTTAAAGCACTAAACATCCAAAAGAAAAAAAAATCTTAGCAAATATATGATGTAAAAATACTATAAAAATATTAACCTTTCTTCCCAAATATAAGCATCTTTTGTTTAAAATGCTAACACTCGATTGTGCTCATGTGAAATCTATACTTGGACCAGGAAGCAGTGATCAGAACAAAGCAAGAAAATACTGCATGGTTTAAAATCAGGAAAGTAGTGCATCAGGGATGCGTCCTATCTTCATACCTTTTTTTATATATCTCGAAAATGTTTTAAAAGTTTTTTTTTCGATTGTTGCCTATTTTATTTTCCCCTTCCCCTTCTCCCTTTCTGCAATTTACCCCTTGTTCCTGATTGTTGTCATACATATAATGCCTAATCATGTATTCCTTTCGGACATTTCTTCTCCTCATCCCCTCTAATGCCGTAGATTGAAGGCCTTATAGATTGAAGGACCTTTTCAATCTCTATGTGGAACAGATAATTCAGGAGGCTGGGCTGTATGAGAAAGAATTTGGCATTAGGATTGTTTGAAAATTCATCAACAACTTGCATTACGCAGATGACACAACCTTGCTTGCCAAAACTGAAGAAGACCTGAAACATTTGCTGCAGAAGGTCAAGGACTACAAAACAAAGATTCTCACCACTAGGCTAATTGGTAGCACCATCATAGACAGAAAAGAGATTGAGATTGTGAACAGCTTCTGCTTGCTTGGTTCCACAATCAACACTCTTGGCACCAGCAGTCAGGAAATAAAAAAAAATGAATTGCATTAAGAAAATCTGCTGTCATTGACCTTTCTAGATTGCTGAAGAGGAAATTGTCAGTATACTGACTGAGGTGTGCCTGATCCAGGCCATGGTCTTCACAGTTACTTACTGTGCATCAGAGAGCTGGACATTGACCAAAGATAACAGAGCTGAGTTGAGGTGCTGGAGAAGAGTATTGAACACTCCATGGACTGCCAAGAGAACTAACGGGTTTGTCCTGGAGACAGTGAAGCCAAATTGTTCTTTGGTGGCAAGAATTTTGGAGCCCCATCTCCCATAATTTAGACGTTTCCCAGAGGGAAACTTGCTGAAAACCTGCTGGAGGGTCAAGAGTCGGTCATATACCATTTGATGGCAAACAACAACATAGTGAACAGTGCTCACTGCAAAGCATGCCGCCTGGTGCTGATGGTATAGCTACAGTCCTTTCTACAGAGAGAAGATAACCCAAGTTAATCTCTGAAGTTTTAGCTTATACCTTGTCTGCTGTCCTGAGGACAGATCATAGCCTGGTGGCTTGCCCTGATCTATGAGACAGTTTAGTTGAGGATGAGTAAAAGATCTGATTAATATTAGCCAACAGCTACCAGGGACTAACTGGATTCAAATCCTGTACATAAATTCTCATTAAAAAAAACCTAGTAGATACTTTCATCTTACACCCCACTTTGTGGAGCAGTTAATGACTGAGTGTAGTTTGCCTTACCCATTGCCCCACAACAAATCAGTGGCTGTGTTGGGATTAAAGCAAAAGCATCTGACTACAAATAATTAGTTACCTTCCATTCAATACTGATACATGGTGACCCCGTGGATGTAGATTTGTGCTGTGTGAGAGTTGGCAAGTGATGACTATATTTCTTCAGCATCTCCTCAGATGGAGTCTTAACTTCTTTTTACTTAGCAGTCAATCAATGCATTAATTGTTTGCATCACTCTTGACTCTTGGCTGACTTACAGGGCCCAGTATTCTAACCATTCCACCTTTCTGCTGAGTAATCTCCCAATTTCCTAATACTTCCTATTCTACTAGGTAGCCTGATACCAATTCCTCTTAGGGCTTCTCAGGCTGCAGATTTTTAGAACATCAAGTCTTTTCTCCTTCAGAGCAGCTGGTGGATTCAAATCATCAACCTTTCCTTTAGAAGCCACATTCTGAATCATCATGCCTCCCAGCCTTCTTTGAGTGAGAACCAGCTAGATGTGTCATATCTGTGCATGCTCCATTTTCCTTCACTAAACACAGTTAAAGAAGTCAAGCAGTGTTGAGGTTTTTCAAAATCATGGTTCTCAAAGTGTCATCCTATCAGCATAACCTAGAATTTATTGTTGTTGTTGTTGTGGTGGTGGTGGTGGTGGTGGTGTTATGTGCTATTGAGTTGGAACTGACTAAGGTTTTCAGAGGCTGTATATTGCACAGGAGGAGACTGCCCATCTTTCTCCTGCAGACCAGCTGATGTATTCAGACTACTCCCCTGTGGGTTGGC
Organism: Elephantulus edwardii; assembly: GCF_000299155.1. Lineage (NCBI taxonomy): Eukaryota > Metazoa > Chordata > Mammalia > Macroscelidea > Macroscelididae > Elephantulus > Elephantulus edwardii. The sequence continues at coordinate 1,672,150 of NW_006400037.1, forward strand.
AGTGCCAATCTTTACTACTAAGCCATCAGAGTTCCTAGAATTTATTAGGAATGCTAATTATCAGGTCCCTACTCACACCTAATTAAAAGGAGCTCTCATAGTACTCCACTGCTATAGTTCTCATAAGTGCTCCACAGTTAAATAAAAGATCTGCTGTTCAAATCCACCAGCCACCCTATAGGATAAAGATGTGGTGATCGGCCTTGGAAACACAATGGGGCAATTCTAGTCTGTCCTACAGGTCACCATGAGTAACAATCAACTCAGCAGCAGTGACGTTGAAGGGCTTGGAGGGGGTTCAAACCTGCTGAATCAAAACTCTGGAGTGACCCGACTGTGCTTTGGAGGCTTCTGGGGCCGTCAAAGTATGAGACCCTTTGCTAGTTACACTTCAGTTTTCTTTTGCAGTTAAGATTTTTGGATGAACTTTTATGGTCAGAGACTTTAAAACACAGAACAAATGATGGGGAGGGATTGGGGATGAATTAACAAAGGAGGTGTCTAACACTAGGATTATTTTTTTCTATCTACAGGTCAGCTTAGACTCCCGAGTAAGAGAAGTCATCAACAGAAACATGTTGGAACCATCCCAGCACATATTTGATGATGCCCAACTTCAGATTTACACCCTAATGCACAGAGACTCATACCCCCGCTTTATGAATTCTTCTCTGTACAAAGATTTACTCAAGTCCTTATCTGAGAAGTCTATTGAAGCATAGATTTCTCAAATATATTTATTAATAAAATATTAAAATAATTCATGGACTACTTCTAGAACAAAGAACTTAAAGGTAGTGACATCTCTGGGAGTACTCCTGGGGCTATTTTAGTAACATGCTTCCTTATACAGAGGGCTATAGATTATTCACAAGGCAAATGGCTGCTTCCTTTAGGACTATTTTAGAAGGAAAATTGAAAGATGACTGCTCTAGAAAAATAATATATTTACATTTTCAGTAATAGTAATGTCCTCACCAGCAGAACACACACCAGAAGACTCCATGCTCCTGGAATTTGTGTATGGCCTGTGCACGCAGGGTTCCTTTTATTTTGCATGACTTCAGAAACTCTTCATCATCCCCGTAAGAATGTTCTTCCAGGCCACCCTGCCTCCTGCCAGGCTCCTTTCTGTACATGTATCAGTGTCATTCCTGGACATGCTACCAGTACTTGGAAAATGGCACACCAGTTTATCTCGGAAGATGTATGTGCAGCTATATGTATCATTACACAATTAATTTACAACATTATGATTTTAAGTTACCCATCCTCAGTATCTGGTAAGAGTTGCAATGTGTAGAAAATTACTTCATTACAAAGTTACCATTATTTTAATAATTTTATAACATATAAGATGAATTTTTTTAAGTTCAGTGTTTGCTCGTATTTCTAACAATGCTTTAAATATAAATGTCTTTACAACTTTTACTATGGAAAAAATCTGAGCATTTTCACTATTAAAAAAATAAAGCACAATATTTTTACCTCAATTTTTTTTCTTCATATATATTGTCTAAAGAGGGGGAAATGGAGGTACAGGGCCATGAGTGTCTCTTTGAAAGGGCCAGAGGGAGTAAGAATAATAATACAGCCCTCAGCACCCCAGAACAGAATGCAGATAAAGAGACTGTAGTCCAGTCCCATGGTTCCTCTATTGCCACACCGACAGCAAGAGGTTTATTTATTCATTCTCGACTGACAGTTGTGATACCAGGTTTATTAGGGTAGGAAGTTGAAGAGTGGGGGGGGGGGCAAAGAATATTTGCCAATACAAGTTCAGGTTTTAGTCTAACAGTTCCAGGGCACAATTCCTCAATTAGTCCAGGTTCTGGTTTCAGTTCAGCAGTCAAATCCAAATCATCACGCAGGTTTTGTCTCCCAGCAAACAAGCATTCAGCAAGTTACAAATCAGCTTCTCCTCCAGTCATCTAGCAAAAACAGCAAACACCTTTAACTGTGGCCTTTATCTCAGGGCACCTCTGTTTACATCTGGCCACGGTTTCCCCACAGCAATACCACAGTCTCACCAATAGGATCTGTTCCAGTCTCCCTGAAGTCACACTGCTACAAGTCTTGCCACCCGGTATGGGAAGCACTCTTTCTCTTGTCCTAATCCCACAGCTGATGCTGATTTGACCATGTGTCTGCAGTTAAGGTAGCTGGAGACCAAAGAGAGCTAACTAATGACTAGAAAAAGCCAACTGTTAAGGCTAACACCATACACACACACACATACACACAATATACAATATTTGGGAAATACAGACAAAAGTAATTAGGGTTACAAACAAGGTGGAAGGTATCTTTTAGCTCCTCAACAAGTGTTCTGCTTGAAGTTCTTGTTGAGGGGTGCCAAAAAAATGATTCCTTAGCAACTCTATGTTTAACACAACATAGTACAATATTGTTCAGATGCTCTGTGAGATCCCGGTGTTGGCCCATCTCTCTGAAGGTCTTCCTCACCTCAATAACCCTCTAACTTTACCACCAACCATGATGTCTTTCTGCAGGCACTAGTCCCTCCTGATTTCACACCCAAAGTATAGGAAACAAAATCTTGCATCCTTACATGTTAGGAGCTGTTGTGGGTTGACCTTTGTGTCCCCCAAAATGTGTAGTAAGTTCTAACCTCCGTGACTGTGCTTAAAATCCCATTTAGGAATGGGTTGCCTTTGTTAAATTCATGAAAGAACTATGATTACCAGGTGTGTCTTGAGCCAATATTATTTTTTAATATCTTTTTATTTATTCATTGTTGCACATTTTCTCCCCCTTTCCCCTCACACCCCAGCCCAACACTCAATGCACTCCTTGTTCCAGATTTTCCTCAGGCATATAATGCATAATCATACAGTCCTTTCAGACAGTTCTTCCCCTCATCTGTTCTAATGCAGTGTTCATTATCTATCCACTCTTTCTCCATTCCCTCCACAACCCCATCATGTCTATTTTATAACAGTGCTGTGCAGTATTAATTAATCCTTTTATGACTGAAATATTGCACTTAGCCTTACTGTCCTCAAGGCTCCCCCATGTTATATAACATTTTTCTATTTCATTGCTTTTCTTTGCTGCATAGTATTCCATTATATGAATGTGCCATAGTTTTGCTATCCATTCGTTTCCTACTTGGCACTTGGATTGCTCCCATCTCTTTGCTATTGTTAATAATGCAGCAATAAATATTAATATTCATAAATCTGTTTGAGTGCTGGCTCTAGTTTCTTTAGGGTTTATTCCCAGTAGTGGAATCCCTAGGTCAAATAGTATTTCTATTTCCAATTTTTTAAGGAAGCATCAGACCTTGCTTGAACATGACTGGGTAGGAGAAGAAATAAAAAATAAAATTAAAGTTTCTTGAAACTAATGACAATGAAAACACCACTTGCCAAAACATCTGGGAAACAGCCAAAGCAGTAATCAGAGGTCAATTTATAGCAATAAGCAAACACATCAAAA
>NW_006400037.1:1675711-1679082 GCF_000299155.1 Elephantulus edwardii
TACTCTTATGATCAACATAATGCCCTAAAATATAGTACTTTTAAACTATTCTCTCCCTCATAGACTTCAATGCAGTAAACATAATTTATCCAGTTTTTCTTAGTCTTACCCCCACCCTGATGTCAGCATCATTCAACTACAGTGGCACCATATACCATTTGTCCCTTTGTGACTGAGATATTTCACTCAGCATCATGTAACATGCGTGACTTTTAGAAGCATTGCGTAGAGGGGGGAAAAGCGGCATAAAACAACATATGTTGTTGTTGTTGAGTTGGAATTAACTCATAACTGACCCTCCAGCAGGTGTTCAGATGCAGTAAATCACAGGGGAAGAGACTGCCCATCTTTCTTGGGAGAGCAGCTGTTGGATTTTAACCATGTGCTGCTAGAGCTCCAAGACAATATGCCACAAGCCATTTTTATGATATTATAAAAAAATCGTAAAGAATACATGCAAGTAAAAACTATGAAACAAAAGAGCAAAGGTAATGAGACAGTAAGGATTTCTGTTAAACAATTTCTGAGCTCAGCATGATTTAGAAACATATGCAATCCAGGAAAACTAAAGCACAAAGTGGAGAACATTTCCCTTGTTGGGGAAGGGTTAGAAAGAAGCATGTGAAAATAGCTCACAGGTAAATGCAGCTTTGTTGGTCAGGCTCACAGGAATTCATTTCACTGTTAACCCTTCATAACTTGAATTTGTATTACATACAGTTTTTTCTTTCTCAGCTATAACTTTAAAATATACACACTCAGTCGCCACAGCTACACTGTTCTAGAGGAAAATGTTAAGTCTGACTTTGTTCTGTCTGGAATGAGAGGAAGTACGAGTTTGGTCAGGTGGTTGTGCAATTTTTTATTTTATTTTTTTACTCTTTCTTTGCTTAAAAGAGCTCAATATACAGCCATGATTGTCTAGATGTAAACAGGCATATTCTTAGCTCCTTGGTTTGTCAAGTGGCCATGGATTCCAGCTAAACCATTTGCAAGCTTTTAACCAAGATTTGAGGATGTGAGCTCTTTCTTTCTCTTTTCTAAGGGCCCCAGTGCATGTAGTTTCTATCCTCAAAAGGGAAAAGATACTCATTTCTAGGAATGAAATTTGAATTGGCTTTGGGTAACATGTTCCCATTTCCTTCTTTTCTCTTGGTCTACTAAGTGCATCCCTAACTCTGGAGGAAGTCAGTGCCTGGGCCCAGTCCTTTGACAAGTTAATGGTCACACCAGCAGGAAGAAACACTTTCCGTGAGTTCCTCCGGACAGAATTTAGTGAAGAAAATATGCTCTTCTGGATGGCCTGTGAGGAACTGAAAAAAGAAGCTAATAAAACTATGATTGAGGAGAAAGCAAGGATAATATATGAAGACTACATTTCCATTCTTTCTCCTAAAGAGGTATGTGATCTTTCAAAGGTTTTCTCCAAGGGGAGCCTTTAGTAACAAATGTTAATACTTATGTTTACCCTGCACAATTACAGCTACTCGGAATATAGAGGATTACTTCATTGACTGACCATAGTCCCATAGATAGTCTCCAAATGTCCCTTAAGATTGGTAAAAATTTTTGAGCTTGCTTCTGGGGAAAGTTTCCATATTATTCATTAGATTCTTTCAAAAGGAAGGGTATATGCATTATGTTACAAGAACTGTCTAAAGACATTAAACTGGGTAGACATTTCTTTAAATAAAATTATCAGTTTTTCTGAGAAAAATATTTTTAACAAAATTTTATTGTATTTTGGTGAGAGTTTACACAGCAAATGTGGCAAGTTCTGTAGCTCTGTGATGGCATAATCTGTAGGGAGCTACACCATAATTTGGAGGGAGTTACCCAAGAATGGAAAGTGAAGACTAGGAACCTCTAGAGGTTCCAATCAGGGGCTCCTTGGGATAAAGATGGGTAGTTTCCTCCCGTGTGATTTACAGCTTCAGAAAAACAAATGGAGGGTCAGCTATGAGTTGTTCCTGACTCATGCCAATGAGATTACACAAATTGTTCAGTAACATTGGTGACATTTTTTTTCTACAATGTGTCAGCATTTTAATTGTTCTGGTTGTTCTGTTTCCCTTACTCTAGTTTCCCACGTCCTTATCATCTCATCATTGCTTCAGGGTAATTGCCACATATAGATAATTTTCAATAGATCAGCATACTGGTAGGTAAAGCCTCTTTTTGTGTAAGTCAATCTTTCATTAAAATATGCCCTCAAAGTTTAAAAGTATGTCAAGTGATGAATAATCTCAAGGAGTCCCCTATTCTCAGTTGTTCCACTGAATCTAAACTTTTTAAAGCAGTGAGCTCTATTACACAATTTTCTCCCAAGTTTATCAGGATCTATCTATTGTGGTCCTGATTACCTAATAGTGGTAACTGAGCAAAATATTTTTAAAGATAATTTTACTTTATGTCAAGAAAGCAAAGCTAACTGACACAAGGTTTTCCCTAGGGTGTCCTTTTTTATATCACAAATTTTATTGAATAAGTAAAATTGGGTAAGATCTAACCTCTCAGTCTTTAATGTCATCAAAATTAAAACCTAAAATATAGTTTGATTTCAAAATTATGTTCTGTGGAGGTCTAATCATAAAATCATGCATTCATCCACTTCTTTACTCCATAAGGATGGAAGATGGACAGGGCTGTGGGTCCCTAGAGGCACATGTGCTACAGAGAAATGAATCCACAGCATAATGGGAACAGAATTTAGAGGCAATCCCTGGGAGAGGCTCTGAGTTGTCCAAGAGTATTGACAAGGAGGTCACAATGGTATAAGGACATTCCAAGAGACATGACAAGATGGCTGAGGATAAAGGCATAAATTTAAGGTGCAGTTAAAGTGTAGATAGTCTGATAGGCTTGAAGTGAAAAGTGTTTCCAGGTTTTTAGGGTGGCGGGCAAAAGAGGACTTACAAGCATTAAAAGGCATGAGACATCTGAGGTGCAGAGGCCCACCTGAGGGGTCCTCATTTTACACTGGAGGTCCTTGTATTTTGTTTGCTGGTATGATCAAATTTGGATTTTCCAAAGACCATTATGTCTGCAGACCATTAGGAGAACAAGATTCAAGGCAGAGGACAGTGAGTCTAAGCCAGTGTAGATAAGGAAGGGTTTGATCTGAGTTTCAAGTGACTCCTAATGTCCAGTTTGGACAGATCCAGTACTGGAAACTTCACTGCAATTTGACTCATGGGAGGAAGTGCTCAGGAGGGCTCAGTCTTGCTTATTTATGTTAACATTGTTAAGTGGGAAATAATCATTTGTCAGATTATAGATACATGTTGTTGTTGTTGTTGTTATGTGCCGTCGAGTCGCTTGCGACTCATAGCGACCCTATGTACAACAGCCCTAAACTCCGCTCTGTCCTG
>NW_006400037.1:1681227-1688518 GCF_000299155.1 Elephantulus edwardii
CATCCCTGGCGTACGACTTTCCCAGTTTTGAACCGTGCAGTGTTTCCTTGCTGTTCATCAGCCTCTTGGTCCAAGTATAGGTTTAGCAGTAGAATGATCAAGTGTTCTGGGATTTCCATTCTTCTCAGAGTCAGCCACAGTTGAGGATTTTTATATCTATGTTTATGAGATATACTTGCCTATAGTTTTCTATTTAGGGTCTTTACCTGACTTTGGTATTAGGGATATGTTTGCTTCACAGAAGGAGTCTGGGAATACCATCGTTTTTCTATTTTCTTAAATACTTTATGGAGAACTGGTGACAGCTCTCAGCTCAGAATCAGCACTCTCAGCACCAGCAGTCAGTGAGGCAAAAGACAAATTGCATCGGGAAAATCTGCTGTCATGGACCTTTCCAGAGTGCCGAGAAGCAATGATGTCAGTCTCGAGAATAAGGTGTGCCTGATCCAGGCCATGGTCTTCACAATTACTTGCTATGCATCAGAGGGCTCGGCAATGACTATGGATGACAGAAGAATAATCAATGCCTTTGAATTCTGGTGCTGGAAAAGAGTCTTGAACATACTATGAACCACCAAGAAAACAAATAGGTCTGTCTTGGAGATGGTAAAACCAAATTTCTCTTTAGAGGCTAGGATTTCTAAGCTCCATCTCACATACTTCAGACACGTGGCCAGAAGGGACCAGTCCTTAGAAAAGGACATTATATGCACACTCATGTTTATCACGGCTTTGTTCACAATAGCAAGGAGTTGGAAACAACCTAAGTGCTCAGCAACAAACAAATGGACAGAGAAGCTGTGGTATATTCACACAATAGAATACTACGCTGCATTGAAAAAAAGGAACTCATGCAGTATTATTCAGAATTGGTGACCCTGGAGGACATTATGCTCAGTGAAGTATCTCAGTCACAAAAGGACAAATACTGCATGGTGCCACTGTTGTAAAACAGGACTGATCTTGGGGTTGGGAAGAGACTGAGAAAGATGGGTTCAATCATGTATACTGCATTGAAACAGATGAGGGAGAAAGCTGTTTAAAAGGGATATGTGATTAGGTATTTTTGTCATGACAGGAGTCCAGAGCAAAGGCTGCATAGTGGAGTGGACCTCAGGGGGGAGGGGGGAGGGATTGTAAAACAATGAAAGCATTTTACTTTTCCAAGAGGGTAGTGTACTGCGGGTGGGGGGGAGAAAAGTGCAACATGAATGAATGGAAATCCAAAGTCTCTGTAAATTTTTACTGACATTAATAATTTTTTTTAAAAAAAAGTAAAGGACATTATGCTTGGAAGGGTGGAAGGACAGCACAGGAGAGGAGGACCCTAGATGAGATGGATTGATAACAGTAACTGGGGCAACAGCAGTAGGTGTGTCAGGGTTAAACCAAGCAGTCCAGAGCTTTTTTTAGCTGGAAGGTTTTTTCATGACCTCTTCAATTTCTTCTTTCGTAATAGGTCTGTTCAGGTGTTCTACTTAAGTCTGTAGGCAGTTTGAGTATGGTTTTTGGTTTTGGTGGTTTGTTGTGTTGTTGTGTTTTTGTTTTGTTTTTCTCCTTTTTGGGGTATGGCGGTGTAGTTTTTTGTTATTTTTTCTTTTGGAGAAGTGATTTTTTTTAATTTTATTTTTTTATTTTATTATTTTTGTGTGTGAGTGTACCATCAAATCAGATCTGACTGGTACAGGAGGAGATTGTCCCTCCTTCCCCGGCAGAGCATCTGGTGGATTCAAACCGTGAGCTTCTGGGATTGTAGTTGCAGCTCCTTGCCACTAGGACACCAGAGCTCCCCTAGAAGTGATTTTTTTAAAATGTTACTTATTTTTTTCTTTCTTAGTTTGGGTATGTTTTGAGTTTCTAAATATTTGTCCATTTCCTCTAGGTTTTCATATTTGCTTGAATATAGTTCTTCATAATATTCTATTGGTAACCTTTTCATTTCAGTTGATTGTTATATATTGCCCCTTTTGTCTTACTCAAGTTATCTGCATCTTTTCCTTTGTTAGCTTTGTCAATTTGAAGAACCAGCTCCTGGTCTTGTTGAGTGAAAAAGGATAAACCCTAATTTTAGTGCTCTGAATTTGGACTTCTAGTGTACAAGAGTGAGAAAATAAGCGTTTGCTGGGGAGCTCTGATGGCCTAGTGGCAAGGAGCTGCAATTACAATCCCAGAGGCACACGGTTTGAATCCACCAGATGCTCTGCCGGGGAAGGAGGGACAATCTCCTCCTGTACCAGTCAGATCTGATTTGATGGTACACTCACACAAAAATAATAAAAAAATAAAAAAAGAAAATAAGCGTTTGCTAAAGATTATCTAATAATGGTATTTCAGCTAAAGCAAAACTTGAAACAATATCTAATAATGGTACTTCAGTTCCAGCAGCTCTTGAAACTAAGACAGATTTCTGGCTTCCATACTTCTAAGACACATTTCTTTCTTCTTCTGGCAATCCGTAATATATTCAAATATGCTCTCAAAACCATATTTAAATGCAATATATGTATTTTTTATATATAACCTTCCTTGTTGAGCTTTCACATACAAATGAAGTGATTGAAAACGCTGTGATTTGAGCCAGGTGCCTTTTAGTCTTCAAGGTAACTGCTTCTAAGCACATTAAAGAGATCTTCTGCAGCAGGTTTTTTCAGTGCAACATGCATGGTCTTTGATAGTAGTTCTAAATAAAATGAAATCTTGACTACTTCATTATTTTCTCTATATGTCACTGATGTAGCCAGTCCATTTGTGAGGAGATTTAAGTTGGCATCTATACTGTCATTAATCCTGTCAGTTTTCCACACTGTGGTGCCTTTCATGTAGTGATACTGGAAGCTAAACCAACCAATATTTTGAAGACCAGCAAGGTCACCCACAGGAAACATGGCTGTTCACTTCTGAAAACATGGTAAAATGAGCCCCTTAGATTAGAAGGCATTCAGAATACGACTGGGGAATAGCTGTCTCTTCAAATTAGAATTGACTTAAATGACACGGGATGGAGTGCAGCTTTCCAGACCTTCATTTCTAATATTCAAAAGAAGAAAAAGGAAGAAACAGCTGCAAATAATTAGAATGTATGAAGCATTAATTTAGAAAAACCACAAGTTGTGTAAATGAAATGGAACACATAAGACAGACCTATTAAGCATTGTTACTATCAGGTGCTGTCAGATGATCCCCAATTCATAGGAATCTCATAAAGAATTAATTCAATCAATCCCAATCCTGTGCCATAACCACAATCTCTGTTGTATTAAGCAATCACTGTGCCAGTCTGTCTTATTGAGGGCCGTATTCTTTATTTGCTGACCATCTATTTTTCTGATGTTCTTCTCTAAAGACTGGCCCCTCCTGATAATATGCCCCAATTATGTGAGGTGAAGTAGTAGGCATCAGTAAGCTGAAATGGACTAGTGTTAGCCATTCTGACCAGAACAATCACATGGTCTACTATACTGGAAATTATATAATGGAGAGGAATGCATCACATTTCTCATTGCTAGTGTTCAAATCCAGGATGGACACACCTTCAGTGTTAAGTGTTCAAAGAAAGACGGAAAAGCTGACCAAGAGTTAAGGTGAAACACATGCATTGCTTAGTCTTTAAATTGACATCTTTGCTCTTTAATATTTGGAGAGGTCCTTGACAGCACATTTTCCCAATGCAACAGGTCTTTGGATTTCTTGACTGTTGTTACTGTGGGTGTTGATTTAAGTAAAATAAAATAATTGACAACTTCTATTTTTTATTCCATGATGCTGCTGCATATCAGTTCAATGGCATTTTCTTGATGTTAAGATATGACCCATACTGAAGGCTATAGTTTTTTTATCTTCTACAGTAAGTACTTTAAAAATCTTTACTAGACCAATAAACAGCATCATGATAAACGGTGTAAAGACTGAAGTTATCAAAGATTCCTTTTTCTTGGGTCCACAATCAATGCCCATGGAAACAAAAGTTAATAGAACTAATTTAAAAACATACACACACAAACGCACACCAAAACACAATGCATTGGGCAAATGTGCTGAAAAAGAACTCGTTAAAAGTATTAAAAAACAAAGATGCCACTTTGAGGACTATGGTATGCTTGAATCAAGCCATGCTATTGTCAATATGCAAGTCGGACAATTTAAAAAAGAGTGAAGAACTGATGTTTGAATTACAGTGTTGGCTCAGAGTGGAGTGTCTTCTTTTTGGACACAAGTCTGCGCCAGGAAGCTTTTTACAGCAATTAAGTCTGGGACACATGCGGATCAAGGAATGCTTGTCTGACAGATCCTGAAGGACTCTTCTCCACAACTGACATAGTCTAGCTTTTCCCTACAGCTACCACACTAAATTTGGACTTACAGCCTCCTAAACGCAAGAGAATCCATTTTTGCTTATTAAAGCCATCCACTTGAAGTATCTCTGTTATAGCAGCACTGTATAACAAAGACGAAGTACTATGTAACAAAGACTAAGTACTGCCAGACTATTCCTTCAAAGTGAGGATCAAAACACTTAAGTACTTTGGTGATGCTGTCAGGATGATCCTGTCCCTTGATAAGGACATTTATCAAGCTTTGTAAAGTGGTGGGTCAGCAAAAAGATGTCTCAATGAAACTGACTAACAAAGTGATACAACAGGAGTTTGCTGTTTTGTGCAGGATAGAATACCTTTGAGTTGGAAATGACTTGATGACATCAAACAACAATATATACTGAAGACTGGAGTCTTCCAAGTTTTCTTTAACTTTAAAAAAACAAGGTTGTAAGGAGCTCTGGTGGCCTAGTGGCAAAAAGCTGCACTGCAATCCCAGAGGAACGCGGTTTGAATCCACCAGATGCTCTGCTGGAGAAGGAGGGGCAATGCCCTCCTCCTGTACCAGTCGGATGTGATTTGACGGTACACACACCAAAAAATAATAAAATAAAAAAATTTTTTTAAAAACCAACAAGGTTGTAGGGGGCTCTGGTGTCCTAGTGGCAAGAAGCTGTACTGCAATCCTTATGGCACATGGTTTAAATCCACCAGATGTTCCTTCCACTGGAGGAGGGGCAATATCCTCCTGTGTCAGTTAGATCTGATTCGATGGTACACAAGCGAGGGGGAAAAAGCCAAGTTTGTGCCATTTGCATATTATAGTTTGTTAATAAGTCTTCCTTCAAGTCTGGGGCTGTGTCCTCCTTCATGTGGTCCAGCTTCTTAGATTATCTGCTCAGGGTACAGACAGAATAGGTATGGTGAAAAGTATATAATACTGACACACACCTTTCCTAATTTTAAACTATGCAGCATCACCTTGTTCTCTTCAAAGAACTGTTTATTGGCCTATGTATACATTCTGCATAAGAATCATCAAGTGGTTTAGAATTCCCACTCTTAACAATGTTATCCCTAATTTGTAATTATCAATACATATGTTGAATAACATACTATGACATAACTAACCAACATAGATACTGGTATTTTCTGCTTTCTGCCAAGATCAATCTAATGTTAGAAATAGTATCTGTCATTATAATACCTTTATTATACCTATTGAGTCTCTATGTTGACCAAATTATCTGAGAAACAAGCTTGTATGAAAAAGAATGTGACATCAACATTAAAGGAACATTCAACAACTTACATTATGCAGATGATACAATATTGCTTGCTCAAGGTGAAGAGGGCTTGAATCATATCTGAAGATCAAACTATAGACTTCAGTATGGATTATATCACAACATCAAGAATACAAAAATGCTATCAACTGGACCAAAAAGCAACATTATAAGTGTACAAAAAAGTGAAATTGTTAATTATTTTACTTGGCTCCACAACCAACTCCCATGTAAGCACCAGTCAAGAAATCAAAGGACACAATGCATTGGACAAATCTGCTGTCATAATCTCTTTAAAGTGCTAAAGAGCAAGGATACTTCTTTAAGACTAAGGTGAATCTGCCCCAAGCCATAGTATTTTCAATTGCTTATGTTTGACGAAGAGTAAGAAAAACCAAAGGACAACTGATGTTCTTGCATTGTGATGTTCGCAAACAAAAGACTACCACAAGAATGGAAAATTCTGTCTTCAAAGAAGTGGAGTCAGAATACTCCCAAAAAGCAAGTATGGTGAGACTTTAAGCATGTTATCAAGAGGGGCCAGAGCCCAAACAAGGGCATCAGACTTGCAAAAGTCAGAGAAAGAAAGATCCTAAAGAAGATGGGTTGATACAGTGACTGGAACAATGGAGATCATGAGGCAATATTGGGCAAGGTTTCATTCTACTTTATCACCAGGAATTGAAGCAGATTTAATGACCCGAGTTGTGTTATGTACCATCAACTCAGAACCAACCCATACCTGACACTCCAGTGGGTTTTTGGACATAGTAAATAGCACAAGAGGAGACTGTCCATCCTTTCCCTGTGGAATAGCTGGTGGATTCAAATGTCTTTGAGATTTTTACCAATTAAGTTTTTTACCACTAGGCCCCCAGAGTACTTTGTTGTTGATTGTCATCGAGTTGAGCACGACTCATAGTGACCCTATGAACAAAAGGTCTGAAGCCGTTCTATAACTATCATCATTTATCAAAGTTCAGTAGTTTTCAGTGGTATGTTGTTTAGGAAGTGGATGCCATGCCTGCTTCCAAAGTCTAGCAGTGTGAATTAATGGTCCCAGAGGACTACAGTGAAAATGCAAACAAATGAAAGTCTACAATGTTAATTTTTTAAAAAAACAAACTAGTGGCCTAGTGGGTAGAATTGAACTATCGAGAAACACAGTTCAAATTCACCAGCTATCCCAAGGGAGAAAAGAAGGGAAATCTCTTATGTGATTCACAGCCTCTGAAAACCCACTGGAGGCCAGCTATGAGTCAGTTCAGACTTGATAGCATATTAAGAAGTAAGAGTCACCTGCGACTCGATGGCACTTAACAACAACAACAGTTTTGAAATTATTTACTTAACCATAAAAATGTTTTTAGTAATAAAAGGTTAGCAAACATTTGGAGTTGTGATCCCTTCCCCCTAACATCTTCTCCCCACCCAGCAAAAGGGATTAAAGTGCCACAAAGAAAAAGGGAAAAAACTAGACAGGTCAATGAAACAAGCATGATGAGCCAGCCAAATAATGGAGCCGGGACTTCCAAGTCTTCTCCAGATCTTTAGTGATTCTACAGGTAACCAGACATTTTCGTTGTGCTCTCAAGATTCTAATGCTCTGCGATGGCTACATGGTGGAGTGGACCTGGGGAAGGGTTTGTAAAACAATGAAAGAATCTTTTCTTTTACTTTTCCAAGAGGGTA
>NW_006400037.1:1690913-1705842 GCF_000299155.1 Elephantulus edwardii
ATAGGGAATGGCAAAGGACACACTGACAAAGGAGATTAATCAGAACTGGCTTTGACAAGCACTGTGGCAATTGGACAATTAAAACAGACATTCGCGCGGGGGTGGGAGGAGAAGAAGAACGAACTGGGGAGGAGGGCAGAGAAAACAGTGCAACAATGAAGGACTGAAAACCAAAAAAAAAGATTCTAATGCTCTGGACATCACTATAGTTACTTAGGAGCTCTAGTGGCCTAGTGCTAAGGAGCAGCACCACCAACCCAAAGGGACATGGTACAAATCCAGCATTTGCTCCATGGGAGAAAGATGGGCATTCTCCTGCAAGTGTGATTTACTGCCCCCGAAAACCCACTGGACGGCCAGCTCTGAGTTGGTTCAGACCTGACGATACATAACAACAGTAACTGTGCTGTTAACCTTAAAGCTGGCTTTTTAAAAGCCATTTAGTCTTTAAACTCCAGCTACCTTAATTGCAGTAATATGGTCTTGCAAATCACCAACAGCTGTGGGGCTAAGATTAGAAAAAGTGCTTCCCATAATAAGCAGCAAGACTTGAGGCGAGCAAGGCTGGCAGAAAGACCCTGATGAGGGCAAGACCCTGGTGGTGAACAGACTGTGGTATTGCTGTGAATAAATGATGGCAACATGTGACTTAAGGCTTCTTGCATTTGTGCTGGCCACAGTTAAAGGTTTGGCTGCTCTTGCCAGATGTCTGAAGGTGAAGCTGACTTATAACTGAGGCATATAACATATAGCTGAGGCAAACCTTGCTGGATGATTTGGATTTGACTGCTGAACTAAAACCAGAGCCTGGACTTATTGAGGAATGGTGCCTTGGAACTGCTGGGCTAGAGAATGGACTGGTTTTGGGTGATATTCTTTGCCTCCCCCACTCTCCAACGTCCTTCCCTAAAAAGCCCCACTGTTGCTACTATAACTGAATTTGTAAGTCAGCAACAAATTAAAATAGCCTCTTGCTGTTTGTGGAGTTGTACAAACACCAGGAGGCTGGACTGCAAAGGATTTATTTGCCTTCTACTCTGGAGTGGTGAGGGGCTGTGCTATTCTCATTCCCTCTAGGCATTTCAGAAATTCACTCATTGCCCTTTGCCCTCATTTCGAGTTTTCTTCTCTTTAGACAATTATGTAATTACTTAACTCCAATATTCATCCAACACATTAAAAATGGCAACAAGTTTTCATCTGTTTGTAACAGAAATTTATGTTGTCACACTAGCATAAACACAAAGGAAATTAATTTGATGGTTTTAAGTAGGAGTCCAGGGTAATTCAGCTTCCGCACTATTCAGTGCTAGTAACCTTCAAATTCTGAAACAGCTTCTCTGAGCAGCATTTCACAGAATCTTTGTATATATAGTTAGCTCCAGTCACAGTTCTTCCTAGTTTACTGTTCCAGAATAATGCTTCATTCACACGTTAATTTTACAAAAGAGTGGGCACAGACACTATGAATAACAGACCCATCAAGGCTGTGTGGAAGACAAGGGTTCCATTAATGAAACAAGAGTGTGTGTTTGGGACTCCACAATAAACAGACAAAAGGCTAGAGCACCATTCCACTGCAGGGCTCCTCTGGCTTATGGTCACCTGTCCCAAAGGCATTATTACACATCACTTAGTTATGTACAGTACACAATATTTAAAGGGAAGAGCTTTGGTTTTAATACAATTAGAGCACTTTGGTAATTTAACCTGATGTTTGCCATATTCACATGAGAACTATTTCTATCTTTGCAGTCATGGCCACAAAGGAGGAAAAAACAAGCTGTCTTTTTATGGTGTCATTTGTTGCAGTCGTCTGTGTTTCCATCCACGAACTGATAAACAAGTAGTAGAGTACACAGGTGAATTTAGAGAAGGAGAAATCAATTAGTAAAATGTTGCATCACTTTGCAGAATCAAAGCACCGAAAAGCATCTTCCAGGACTCCAGCTCATTACTGTTCTTTCCAAGTTAGAAATCTGTATCATTTTCAACCAGGAGTTTTCTACTCCACTCGGTCTTTACTTGCAGTAATACAACTTCGGACAGAATTTCATCTCCTATACAGCAAGAACTGTTAACACAATGACACTTTTAGTAAAGAAAAATTTCAACAATTGTATGAGCCTATGGTGTGACAGGAGTTCTGGAAAGGTGTTAGCGATTTAACAATGAATGTTTCCCACAAAAACTTATTGACTGACTCCAACATAACTGCTGTTGTTGTTGTTGTTATGTACTGTTGAGTCGCTTGCGACTCATAGTGACCCTATGTACCACAGCCCTAAACCCTGCTCTATCCTGTGCCAATCTCACTGCCTCTGACACACCCATCCCAATTATCCCAGTCACTGAATCAATCCACCTCATAGAGGTCTTCCCCTCCTGCACTGTCCCTCCACGCTCCCAAGCGTGACATTCCTCCCCAAGGACCTCTCCCTCCTTACAACATGTCCAAAGTATGTCAGACGAAGCCCCAGAATCCTTGCCTCCAAAGAGCAGCCTGGTTTAACCCTCTCCAGGATGAATCTGTTTGTTTTCTTGGCAGTCCAGGGTACATTCAATACTCTTCTCCAGCACCACAGCTCAAAGGCTCCTTTTGTCCTCCCTAGTCATTGTCTAACTCTCTCTGATGCATAACAAATGATTGCAAAGACCATAACCTGTATCAGACAGACCTTAGTCTCCAGAGTGACACTATTGCTCCTCAGTACCCTGGAGAGGTCCCTAACAGCAGACTTTCCCATTGCAATACGTTTTTTTTTTATTTCCTGACTGCTGGTGCCAAGAACGTTGACCGTGGAGCCAAGCAGACTAAAGCTGTGAACAATCTCAATCTCTTCACCATCCATACTAATTACTACTAATTCTAGCATAACCATGGTGACAAAATTTTCCCAATACACTTCTCTAATAGTTTTGGTCAACTTTCTTTCACTTAACCTTTCTTCAATGTAAACTTTTCTACCCTACATATGTGTAACTCTGCTCCGTAACAACACTGTGAAGTAGTATTCAATCTCAGCACTTTTTAACTGACAGAAACTTGGCTTCCATTTTTAAGCCCATGTCAGTGAATATTCAATTACTCTTTAATCATTCTCTACCACTAAATGGGAGTTGGGGGGATGCAAAGATGGGGAAATGAGTTCATTTATATGGACTTCTGTCTTCGTTCTTTGGAAAAACCTTTTAAGATTGCCCCGCCTACCCCCAACCCCTGAATTAATTTTGGCCTAGTTTTCTAGTTCAGAGCTTTTTACTCTTGTCCATAACATTTCTTGGAAAAGCTATATTGTGATTTGTCTGACCTGTGGCCAAAGTCCAATCTGGGACTAGTTAACATACCTATGCAAATAAAGCAACTACAAGACAGTACAAATGACACAGAAGTCATCCTTAAGTATTGTGGAGGTGAACTGATAGTGACCTTACGAACAATGGATCCCTGCCATGTTCATAATCTCTGGCATATTTGAGTTCCTTATAGTCACTGTGTCAATCCAACTCATGGTGGGTCTTCCCTCTTTTGCTGCTCCTGCACCTTTCCAAGCAAAGTGTCTTTTTCCAAAGACTGGCCCCTCCTAATATCATGCCCATGTGAGACAAAGCTTCACCATCCTTGCCTCCAAGGAGAACCCTGGCTGCACCTTTGAAGACTTATTGGTCTGTCCTTTTTGGCAATCCATGGGATAGTCAGTACTCTTCTCCAACTCCACAACTCATGACATCAATTCTTCTTCTGTCATCTATAATCACTGTCCCACTTTCAGATGCATAGAAGTAAGTGAAAAGAAAATGGTTTGGAAAAAGAAAAGGTTTAGACTGACATCTCTGTTCTTCAGCACTTTGGAGAAGTACCTGAGAACAAACTTTTCCAAGACAATATGTCTTGATTTCCCCGCTGCTGATGTTAAGAGTATTGAATCTGGATCCAAGCAAAGTGAAATCACTGACAATTTCTCTCTCTTCTCCACTGGTAAGTTCATGGACATGGAAAGAGGGTGTTGCCTTGAAACAGAATAAGAATGTGATCATATATGCAGTCACCTCCACAGATGTTGGAAGGCAGTAATAAGAATGCAGAAACACAAAAAGTGAGACAGCAGAAACAAGGAATCTCCTAAAGCAGCTATAGCATGAGCCAAGGATTAACACTGAAGATAATGAAGAGCCTGGTAGGAACCCTTTGACAGTCAGCATTGAATGCAAAACCCTACAACTGGAGATTTAGCTAAGAGAGCTGAGCAAAAAATATTGCACTGGCTGTAAGCTGTGTCAATTAACAATGGTGAGGCAGTAGCAAGGAAGGTGAACAAAAAGGTCTGTGAAAATGAGAAGGGATGTGCATGGCCAAAAGGAGGCCGGTTCTAAAGGAGACAAGAGGGGGACTGCAAGACTGAGAACTGTGTTGCACTGAACACTGTGCTGTTCACTAAGGCAGACACACACATTTTGCCTACGTGGGTCCTGATCCTGATTCCAAAGTAACTAAGACTTATCTACCTTGAAAAAATATCTAGCAAAAATGAAGGAGAAATTAGGATATTCCCACACAAGTAGAAATAGGATGTTCCAAGACAAGGAGAGAGTTCTAACCTTCAGAACAGCCCTTTAGAAACTATTAAAGGGAGTTCTTTAGCTAGAGAACCAATGACATCAGACAAATGTGTGTGTCAAAACACACAACATTATCAACCAGACATTAATGAATAGTATAGTTACAGAAAGTCCACATGGGGAGAAAGTCACAGTGACTTCAACAAATACCAGTCTTCTTTAAATACATTCTGATAAATATACACACATACAGAACACACTATCATGTTTCAAAATCAGGAAAGTATGGAACAGAGTATGGAATGTGACTTCAGGACTGGAGGAAGACTTAACAACCTACAATATGGAGATGACAAAACCATGCTTGCTGAAACTGAGGAGGACCTGCAGAAAGTCAAGGACTGTGTTCTTCAATATGCACTGAAGCTCAACATCAAAAAGACAAAGATTCTCCCTATTGGGCTACGACAGATGGAGAATAGACTGAGGTTAACAGTTACAGCTTGCTTGGCTCCACAGTCAACACTGTTGGCACCAGCAGTCAGAAAATCAAAAGACAAATTGCATTGATTGGGGTAGACTGCTGTCAGGGACCTCTCCAAAGTGCTAAAGAATAAAGATGCCAGTCTATGGACATAGTCTTCACAATTAACTGTTTTTTTGTTTTGTTTTGTTTTGTTTTGTTTTGTTTTTTTCACAATTAATTGTTATGCATCAGAGAGCTGGAAAATGACAAAAGATGACAGAAGAATTGATGCCTTTGTTGTGGTGATGGAAAAGATTACTGAACATACCACAGACCACTAAGAGAACAAATAGGTTTATACTGAGAGATGAAACCAAGTTTCTGAAGATTCTGAAGCTCCATCTCACATACTTCGGGCACGTGACAAGGAGAAAGGAGTCCTTAAAGAAGACATCATGCTAGGAAGGGTGGAGGGAAAGCCAAGGAGAAGAAGACCCTTGATGAGACAAACGGACAAGGTAACTGTGATAGTGCGAGTAGGAGTGTCAGAGACAGTGATACTGGCTCAGGACAGGACAGAGCTCAGAGATATTGTGCATATGGTCACTGTGTTTCACAGGCGACTCAAAGGCACATAACAGTAGAACACACCACCAAACAGCAGACATTCTTGTACAATACATAGGAAAATATTCTCACAAAGCGAGCTTCAATAAACTGAAAAAGACTGAAATTGTACAAAGCATCTGAACTGACCATACGAACCATCTGTCATACCATATGAATATAACCAATAATAAAAAAGGAAAATATATAGAAACTATACAACACAATACTAAGAAAACTATGGAAGAAATTAAAAGTGAGATTAGAAAATACTTACAAACCAAACAAGAATGAAAAGATAGCAGACCAAAACCTTACCGACACAGCAAAAACAGTGCTCAGAGGAAAATTTATAGTGGCAAATAAATAAATTAAAAGAAAGCCCCAAGTCAACAAATTAACAGCTTGAACAAATAAAAAAAGGAAGTGCAAAGAAGACCAAAGTTGCCAGAATAAATAGAAAACAAATAAGACAATCAATCTGCAAATTTGTTCTTTGAAAAGGTAACATTACAACAGATCCTAATGAAATAGAAGATCAAAACAAATTATCATGATAAACTGAAGTACAATAAATATGAAAATCTAAAAAATATGGACAAATTTCCATAAATGCCTACCCACCTACATTAACAGAGGTAGGGGGAGAAAATCAAAACAGATCGTAACAAAAGGATGGAAGTTATCTTCAATTAACAACCAAAAATGCCATAACCTCCTGTAGTCATGCCTTTACTGCAAAATTTCATGAAACATTCAGAGAGTATTTGATAAAATTCTTCTCAAACAATTCCAAAATTAGGCAAGAAAAGAGTGCCTAATTCATTATATGATGCCAGCATCACTCTAACACGAAAGTCACACGAAAACATCAAAATAGCAGTCATCATGTCAATCCACCTGGTCAAGGGTCTTATGTTCCTTCACAATCCCTCCACTCTTCCCAACACCTTGTCCCTCTCCAAGGAATAGCACCTCCTAGCAATATGTCCAAAGTATGTCAGGCAAAGCCTCATCATTCTTGCCTCCAAAGAGTACTCCATCTGCACTGTCTCCAAGACATATCTATTCATTCTCTTGGCCATCTATGGAATGTTCAGTGCTCTTCTCCAACACCACAGCTCAAAAGCATCAATTATTTTTCTGTCATCCTTATTCACTGTCCAGGTCTCAGATGCATAGCTGGTAACTGGAAAGACTATGGCCTGAATCAGAAACAACTTAGTCCTCAAACTGACATGATTACTCCTCAATAATTTGGAAAGGTCTCTAACTGCAGATGTTCCCAGCGCAGTGTGTCTCCTTATTTCCTTTTTTTGTTCTATAATTATATTTTATTAATTTTCATAAACATTTACAGAGATTTTGGGCTTCCACTCATTCATTGTTGCACTATTCTCTCTACCCTCCTCCCAGTTTGTTCTTGTCCAAATGCCACAGTGCTTGTCAAAGCCAGTTCTGATTAATCTTCTTTGTCAGTGTGTCCTTTGCCATTCCCTATCACTCCTCCCTGAGAGAGACTTCACCCTGAGTCATAAGGAAAAGGGGACGGCGTATTCTCTTAGCTACTTCCTGCTGAAAAGGGACGCTGTGGGTTTCAGGGTGAAGATCTTCTCTCACTACTCTAAAGGGCCCCTTTGGCAATAGGAAGCACATACACTATTATGGAGATTGATTTTGGAATTTAGATGCACTCTTATTGATTGTGCTTGGCTGTACATGTTCATATCCTTGAAGATGTATCATGGGGGTGTTGCAACCTAGAAGACACAAATTTGACTAACAAGTTATAAGTACATGAGTCCAAAAATTATGGAAAAGTAAAAGAAAAGATTCTTTCATTGTTTTACAAACCCTCCCCCAGGTCCCCTCCACCATGTAGCCCTCGCTCTAGTCTCCTGTGATGACAGAAATACCCAGTTACATATCTCTTTTAAACAGTTCTCTCCCTCCTCTGTTTCAGTGCAGTATACATTATTGAACCCATCTTACTCAGTCTCTCCCCAACCCCAAGGACAGTCCCATTCTACAACAGTGTCCTGACTGCTGGTACCGAGGGTGTTTACTGTGGATCCAAGCAAGATGAAGCTGTTGACAGTTTCAATCTCTCTATCCATCATGATACCACCTGTTGGTCCAGTGGTAAGAAGTTATTTTGATATTAAGATGCAATCCATACTTAAGGCTTCATTTCTTGATCTTCTGCAAGAAGTGCTTCAAATCCTCCTTTCAGCAAGCAAGGTTGTATCATCTGCATAATGCAGGTTATTGGTGCGTCTCCCTCCAATCCTGATGCCACATTCCTCTTCAGAGTCCAGCTTCTTGGATAATTTGCTCAGCTTATAGATTAGAATACATCCCTGATGTACTCCCTTCCAAATTTCACATCATGCAGTGCACCCCTGCTCCATCTGCACAACAGCCCCCTGATCCAGGTATAGGTTCCTCATGAGCACAATCAAATGCTCTGGGATTCCCATTCTTCTAATGTCAGCCTCAACTTGTCATGATCCACACAAATGCATTTCCATATCAATAAAACACAAATAAACATTCTTCTGGTATTCCTTACTTATCTGACATCAGCAATGATGCCATAGCCTCCTTTAAATCCCACTTGAACTTCTGCCAATTCCCTATTTATGTACTGTTCCAGCCTTTTTGGAATGATCTTCAACAGTATTTTGCGAGCATGTGTTATCAATGATTTTGTTCAACAATTTCCACATTCAGTTGGATCACCCTTCTTGGGAATAGAAACAAATACAGACCTCCTCCCATCTGCTGGCCAGACAGCCATCCTCCAAATTTCCTGACATAGACTGGTCAGTGTATTCAAGGCTGCATGTGTTAACTGAAACAAGTCAACTGATATTCCCTGGATTTCTGGGGCCTTGTTTTTTAGTCAATGCCTTCAATGCAGCTTCCACTTCTCTTTCATTACCATTGATTCCTGTTCATATGGTACTTCCTGAAATTTTTCAGTGTCAATCAATTCTTTCTGGTACAGTAACTCTGTGTATTCCCTCCATCTTCTTTTGATGCTTTCTGGATCATTCAGTGTATTTCCCATAGCATCTTTCAAAATTGTGACACTAGACTTAAATTTTTAAGTTCTTTGAGCTTGAGAAATGCAGACCGAGTTCTTCCCTTTTTATTCCATTTTAGCTCTCTGTACATTCCATTATAATACTTTGCTTTGTCCTCCTGAGCTGCCCTTTAAAATTGTCTATTCAGCTTTCACTTCGACATTTTCTTTTAGATGTGGCTTCCTAATGTTCCAGTGAAATGTTTAGTGTCTCTTCTGACATCCATTTAGATTTTCTCTTTCTCCTGTTTTTGTAATGACCTTTTTTTGCGTTCTTCATGGAAGATATTGTTAATGTCATCCCACAACTCATCTGATCTTTTCTTTGCCCTCAATCTGAACTTGCATATGAGTAGTTTATGATCTGACCCACAGTCTGCCCCGGTCTAGTTTTGACTGCTGATATTGAGCTTCTGCAATGATTTCTTCCACAAATGTTAGTCAATCTGATATCCTATGCAGCCCATCAGGTGAAATCCTAGTGTAAAGTCGTCTTTTGTGTCTTTTAGGAAAAGTATTTGCAATGAATAGATAATTGTAAATACAAAATTCAATCGTTCTATTTCCAGCTTCATTTCCATCACCAAGCCTATATTTTCCAACTACTATTCCTTCTTGTTTTCTACTTTTGCATTTTGTCACCAATTATCATTCACACATCCTGATTTTATGTTTGGTCAATTTCATACTGCAAAATTTGGTAAAAATTCTCAATTTCTTCTTCTGGCATTAGATGTAGGAGTATATGCTTGAAAAATAGTCATGTTAACCAATCTTCCTCGCAAGCAAATGGATATTATCCCATCACTCACAACACTTTATTTCAGGATAGAACTTGACACTGACTTTTTGACTATGAATGCAACATCATTTTTATTCTGTTTTTCATTCCTTGCATAGTATTATCTGATTCAAAGTGGTCATAGCTAGTCTATCACATCTCGCTAATGCCTAGTATGTCAATATTCATGAATTCCATTTCATTTTTAACAATTTCCAGTTTTCCAACATTCAAGCTACATACATTCCACGTACCCATTGTTAAACGATGTTTGTTACTGATTTTCCTCATTTCAACTGACTTCCCATCTGAGCTTGACCACTACACTACCATAACTATCTTCATTGTTTAGTGTTCATAGGGTTTTCAAAAGCCTTTTATTTAGGAAGTAGATGGCATATCCTGCTTCCTAGTCTTAATCTGTCTTACTCAGGGACCTGCACCAAAAACCATGAATGTTGGGAAACCTTCTGGAACCTGACACTCCAGTGGCAAGGATTTCAGTATCACAGCAACTCCAAGTAATGCAGTACAGCAAACTGACAGACAAGTGCTGCACCACTTAGAACAATGTTCTCTCCAAACATAATCAACCTCAATGACTTTTAAATACAAAGGCCTGCCCAGCAGATCCTGTTTGCTTACACAAGAGGCTTCCCACCCAAGCTGACTGTAAAGGAGAGCAGATATAGTTAATCAGCTTATACATGATTGCTAACACAATGAGAACTGCCCAAAGAGTTTACCCCTAGTTTTCAAGTAAATTACTAACACTTACCAGGATCCAACTTCACCAAGCTAAAGGCTCACTCACAGACAGGTAGGACCTGATGGACTTGTAAATATAAAGGCCACCCACCAGATTCTGTTTGCCTACCCAAGAGGCTTCCTGTCCAACCTCATGAATAGAAGGGAAAAAAAATTCTCCAATAAATTCTAGCAAACAAAATATAAAGATAATAAGACATCATGATCAAGTGATTATCATATCGAAAATACAAGGGTATTCAACATCAGAAAATCAATCAATGCAATTCACATTATTAAAACAAAGTTTAAAAAATTAATCACATGATCATTTCAATTAATGGGGGGAACAAGGAGTATGATAAAAATCAAACCTCTTTTCCTAGAAAAATTAAAAACAAAAACCACAACCACTCAGCAAAAGAAAAGAAATTCTTCAAGATAACTGAGGGCATATAGGCAAACTCACAAAGAAAATAAATTCTTCAAGATAATTAAGGGCATATAGGCAAACTCAACAGGCAACATTAGTCTCAATAAACAATGACTGAGGCTTCTCTTGGAAATAGGAATGAGATAAGGGTACCCAGTATCACCACTCTTATTTAATATTATACTGGAAGTCCTAGACAGAAGGAAGAACTATATGGTATTTGTGATGTTTAAGAGTTTGTGCTCTTGGCTGGACCATGATTCTGTGGTCAGCAGTTATGGTGTCTTTACCCATCACGAGATTTGATATAATGATATAATATCCATAATGAGATCTGCTATGAGCAGACAGGCAATTCAAAGGTAGTTTCCTCACAGAGTGTGGCTTTGGTCTATGGACAGTCTGGCAAAGCTCTATGGTTTTCTGCACAACCAGGATCCTGCATGTGGCGCATCATCATCTGAGCTCTGTTCTTTGGTCCCGGATCAGTGGCTTGACATACTAACCAGAATCCCCCATAAGCCAAGACCTTGCCATTTGACTTGCTAATTTTGGGCTTGTCAATTCCTACAGTTACATAAGTTAGGAGAAGCATAAACGATGTCTGAAACTCAAACAGGAGAACTGCTACACCCCACAAATACACAAGCCTCTTCTGGAGATAAACCTCTTTCTATTCCACTGGTTTTGTTTACGTAATTCAGCATTCAAACTGGAAAGGAAGAAGTAAAATAAGTTCTATTTGCAGATGGCAGGCATAGTGCTCTTCACAAAGCTATTGGATCTAACAGAAGAATTTGGAAAACTGGCAGAGTAGTACAAGATCCACATTCAAGTCAGCTGTATTCCTTTATACTAATAAGGAACACATAAAGAAATCAAGTACAGTAGCATCCCGTAAAGTATAAAATATCTAGAAAGAAACCTAACCAGAGATGGAAAAAAATCTACACAAGAAAATTTGTAAAATGCTACTGTAAGAAACTAAAAACTAGGAGAGCACTACCTAAATGGAAGAACATTTTACATTACTGGAAAATTGAAAACTAAAAAAAGAAACTAAAACCAAAAATCTTGGCATAGCTATAGGGAAACTGGAACCCTTATGCACTGCTAGTTGTTGTTTTATGTATAATAAAGTCAAGTATGACTCATAGCAACCCTATGAACAGATCTGAACCCTGTCCTATCCTATGCCATCATCATGTGATATACTTGCGCCCACTGCCACAGCTACTGTGTCAATCAATCTTAATGAGTCTTCCTCTCAAGGAGCTGCAAAGACAATGCATGCTGTCTGAATCCACAAATTGCTTTGTGACAAGAAAAAAAAGTAATGACACAACCAAAACAGAAGGAATGAGAATGACACATTTGAAAAATGTAATCTAAAATCAGTGAAAAATCTATGTAGAAATTGTTGTATAAAACTAAGTTAACTTGTAAACTTTCATCTTAAATACCATAAAGTAGTACTGTTAGAAATTAGTAATGGGACAAGAAAAACTTTCAAAAGAAAACCAAACTGTGACAAAATTTTAACAACAAATGACAATATTTTTAACAACAAAAAAGACTTTATTGAATTACAAATTTAAAAATGGATCACTTAATTTAAAAATGAACCTATCTTATGCTTCATAAACGCCTCCCAAATTCCTTCCACAATGCAATAAGTTTTTTCTAAAATGACTAAAACAATAGGTTAATCAGTGAATTAACAGAACAGATGTGGGTAGCTACCAATGGCCAATTGGTACAGATGGTGCTTAACATGGACTTTAAAATATTGTTTTGTTTATTACATCAAATTAATTTACTGTAAAAAAATGGCAGGAAGTGTAAGAAGTAGTACAAAGCATGTACTGAGGTCATTCTATATGCATTTGACAGAAAGCAGATGCAGCAAAAGTAGTCTATTAGATGTGCTAGAGAGCAAGTGTACACAAAGGAACCAAAGTAACATCACTAGTTCCTATTCCTAACAGAATAAATGGCAAGCATCTAAACAAGAAATAAAACTTCATTTTAAGGGTTATGCCACTACTTGGTTTATAGCTCACATATCAAGTTTGTTCAAAAACCTCATTCAGTATGTAACTTGAAAAAATCAGCAAATCAAACTCAGGACAATATTGTTCTATCAACCTCCATATGGAAAGACTACAGCTTTAATGCTTCATATAGTCTTTAAGCTTAATCCTTTCAGTATGAATTTTTAAATAAAAGTCAAGTTGTGAACTGCTTACACTGTAAAATGCATTTCTTCTTCCCAGGATGTTTTCCCAAGGGGTAAAAAAATGGTTAGAAGTTTTTACTCCTTCTCTGTGCAAGGATTTAGAAAATTTCTACTGAACTACAACAGTGATCTTCTGTCAAACTAAAACTTCATAGTCAAACATGTAAGCAAACAACAAAACTAAACTGATTTCAACAAAGTCATGTTTCAAAAGTATAATCTATTTAGAACAAATAATGTACAAAAAATTATAAAAAATTATGATCACAGTTAGTTACAGATGCAAAATAAGATCTAATTATATCAAACTTATGAAAAAAAATCAAATTCCTATGCCAGTTCAAATATTATGTACAATTTAGATTAGCTAGTCAAGTATTGTCTGAATACACACCTTATTTCAGAAACCTAAAATTACATTACTTTAGTATTTGCAGGTACATGCCAATATGAAAAAAAATTAATTTCCATTTATGTACTGGAAAAAAAGTCAAGAATTTTTAGTGTGTACATTTCAGAGTGTAAAAAAGTTAAGATATATTTTCCTTTAAGAAGAAAAAAATAAATTAAAAATCAACTGCCAAAAGTTAACTTGGTAAAAGTTTAATGTTAACTTATAAAAATGAAAAACGGGGGAAATTCATTTTTTTTGAAATTACACAATTATTACATGGTCTTCTTATTGATCTGAAACTACAGAAAGCATTTAAGGAAGGATGATATGTGAAAAATAAGACTAACCCACGGGATGATGAATGCTGCTTTAAAAATCTGATTTGCGGGGAGGGGTGGGAAGGGAGAAAATTGCGGCAATGAATGAATGGAAATCCAAAACCTCTGTTAAAAAAAAAATTTAAAAAAAAAAACAACAATTAATAAACACACAAAATATCTGATTTGCAGGAAAACTAGTGGCTTTTCCTAGCTTTAAAGCTAACTATAAAATCCATTTTCTTAATGGTCCAGACATCTTGACAATTTCTTCCAATTCAGCAGAACTGTCAAAAAAAGAAGAAATATTTTGTGAGACTTCTAATGCAGACAATGGAAGTAAACTCTCATTTAAAACAATAGCAATCTTATTTTGCTGTAAAAAGGAGTCATTCTTTTAAAAAGATGATGTATTTTTCAGACATGAACTTCCTTAAATCTAAAAGGTGCTATGTCAGACTTCATGCTGTTTAGTCTGTATCTAAAGCAAATTTAGTTATCTCCATTCTTGATAATTAAAATAACCCACCATGCAAAACAATATCTAAGTGTATTACTAAAAAAAAAAAATTCAGATTTATTCAAAAGATTGTAACACCTATGAATTACACTCTTAAGGAAACGTAAAAAACCCCTCAGCTTGTAAGGACAAGAGGTAACTTGCTTCAAATCATGAGGATGCACTCCACATCAGTCATCACTCCAGTTCACAGTTCAATTTCCATTTATAACAAAATGAATACTGCCTCTAACACCTAACCCAAGTGTTTACAGTGAAAGCATATCATATTTACAGCCAATTATACCCCTATTAGGGAGCGCTGATGATATTGTCTTTAGGGAATTACACTGTTCATCAAAAGCTGCACTACTCTGATATGAATTTACCAGCACCTCTATGTGAGAAAGATGGACAATCCCCTCCTGTGCAACTTATGGACTTCCTAAAAACCCAATGGATGGTCAGCCATAAGTGGTTTCAACTTGATGGCAATGAGAGTGAGAGAGTTACACACCTATTAAGGGAGCACTCGGTCACATATGTCGGGCTTCTAACTGAAAGGCTGGTGGTTCAAATACAAAAGCTGCTATTCCAATGGAAGGTCAGTATGAGCTGAACGTGAACTTGTTGGTTTGGGGTTTTATACACTTAATTTCTGGCTGAACATTCACATTAAGACAGACTAGGAAGAAGGACTGGCCATCCACTTCTGAAATAGCAGGCCTCTGAAAACCCTATGTACAACAGAACACATTTAGATAAGAGAAAAGGCAAAGGAGGTTGAGTTTTCAAGTAT
>NW_006400037.1:1708502-1731479 GCF_000299155.1 Elephantulus edwardii
GGGACAGCGCAGGAGAGGAAGGCCCACTATGAGGTGGATTGATTCAGTGACTGGGATAATTGGGATGGGAGTGTCAGAGACAGTGCGACTGGCACAGGACAGAGCGGAGTTTAGGGCTGTTGTACACAGGGTCACTATGAGTCACAAGCAACTCGATGGCACATAACAACATAACAATAATTTCTGGCTTTTATTCACATTTTATTTTAAAAAATGCTTTAACCTATTTGAATAATTTTAAGTACTAAGCTAAAAAAGTAACATACTTTTAAAAAAGAAAAGAATCCGGGGAGCTCTGGTGGCCTTATGGCAAGAAGCTGCATTGCAATCTCAGAGGTAGGTGGTTCAAAAATCACCAGAGGCTCTGCTGGAGGAGAAGCAATCTCCTCCTGTACCAGTCATATCTGGTTTGACGGTACACAGAAAATAGAGGGAGGGAAGGAGGAAGGAATCCTATAAACTTTATATAAAAACTAGCAAGAATAGTGTTGTTGCTGTTGGAAGCAGGAGTGCAATTCACTTCCTAAACAACATGCCTCTGGAAACTCTATTAACTTTGATAAATGTCAAAAGTTATAGAAAGGCTTCAGGCCTTTTGTCCATAGGGTCGCTATGGGTTGTGCGTGACCTGAAGGCAAACAACTAGATAAAAAAAGTAACATACTTTTAAAAAAAGAAAAGAATCCACCAAAGGAACAAATATAAAATCTGCTCAGAGATAGAAGGATTAATAACTCAAGAGACATGTCTTTTCTTTATAAAACTTCAATTCAGTTAAGTCCAAAAGAGCAAAAAAGACTTCTCAAAAATTCAGTATTATTTCACTCACTAATGAATCAAATTCATTTATTATATTTTTTTCTTCAGTGGAGAACTTAATGAAATTATTTCTATTTTTACATTTCTACCCTCCTAAAATATGTTATAGAATCTTCAAACATATCCATTAACTGTGTGCCAGGAAGTAGAGCAGTAAGTTAGGCTAAAGAGACATTAAAAAAGTAAGACCATAACAAATCTTCTACGAGAAATACTAATTTTATGCAACTGTTATTGTTATGTGTCACTGAGTCAGAACCAATCCATAGTTGACCCTCCGGTGGGTTTTCAGAGGCAGTAAATTATACATCAATTGATTTCTCCTCTTTCTCCTACTGAACATCTGGTGGATTCCAATCATGTACCTTCTGGTTGGCATTGCAGCTTCTTATCACCAGGCCATAGAGCTCCCTGATGCAACTAGGTCTCCTGGGTTTTTTTGTTTGTTTTTTAAAGTGTATGTTTATATGTACTGTATGCACACGTATCACATTTGTACACAAATACATATTATAAAACATACAGAGCCCTTATGTGATAAAAATGTAACAGCACACGTTTTCTGTATACCAATAAAGAAAAGCAAATCCAATCTTAAAAAAAAAAAGTAAAAAGAGAATTCTATAAACTTCATTAAAAACTAGCAATAGTGTTTCTGAACAATGATAATTAGCAGGCACTTTCAATAGATACCATCTCTACTAATCATAACCTAAAATATTTTCCATTTAATTAAAAATTATTCCCATTTAATAAAAGATAAAATTACAATTCAGTAGTATTAAGTGGCAAGAGAATCCAAAATATGTCTGACTCCAAAGATCATATTCACTTCTATGTGACCCTCTCCAACCTAGCCCTTCCCATCTCCACCTCCAATAGTACAAATGTTCTATGGGTTGATTTATAATCCATTGCCCAATTTTAAACTATCTTTTGGGGGCTTACAAGAAAATTCAAGAAGAAACCACTAAAGTGCAAAAATTTAACTGTGTGAGGCTAATTCAAGACTACAAAGGTAGGCTCAGTGAAAAGTCTAAACAAACAGCCACAGTATTCATCTATATTTCTTAAAAAAAGTCAGAGCGCCTGATTTCAACAAGGTAATTTAATATCATGTACAGATAATCTTTAAGTCTAAGTAAAAGCGACTACCTGGATTCTCAAAATTGAATGAGGACAGTACATCAGGGATGGTGATATAGAAACACCTGGGACTGTGATACAGAAACACACATTGAAGACTCACTCCTGCTACTCTCTCTAATATGAAGGTATCAAAAGAAAGTCAGTATTATTCCTGAAAGAACACAAAGTCCACCATCACAAGTAAGCAGTCACTGACTTCAGAGGATAAGAATATACTGAGATATCTACAGATATTTATAAAGATATTATAATAATATGAAACAAGAGGGTACAATACCTTCCATCGATTTCCACATTCATTACAAACAACAAATGTTGTCATCGGTTCATCAGCACTACGGGTTTGGACCTGCAGCAAAAATAAGTTAAAAGTATGATTTTTTTTTCTTTTTTTGCAGTACTGTAAAAACTTGATCTAAGAATAGTCTAAGTGAAAAAAAAAATGAATAGTCTAAGTGAAGATACATAACAATAGAATAAGGGCTGGAAGGAAATTCAAATCACATAAAGAACAACCAGTGTGTATTTCCAAACTACATTTTTTTAAAAAAATTGCTTCCTATATTATTTTTTTTAATGTGTTTACTAGCTAAAACATTGATGAGACAATCTCACCCAAGGGTACCTCAGAAGACAGGCTTAACAATGTGCTTCTGAAAGGCCAGTCCTGCCAACTCTATTAAAGTTCTACTCTGCAGTGTGAGTCAGAAGTGACTCAGTTGATAACAGGCATATTTCAAAGTACTAAAAAGAGCTAATAAGATTTTTTTTCCAAAATTGTGAATTAAGTAAAAGTTTATAAAACTAATTGATTTTTCCACTACTTACACATGTTTTTTGATATTAATTAGATTACACACAATTTAACTGTACTTTTCCCACTTCTTGTCATTTTCATTTCCATCAATCTTTCTATCTAATTCCTTTCAGCTTTCAGAGGTTTATCCTTGGACAATTGTCACCAGCTGATTACTGTAAGGAGTGAGTGCTTCCTTGATGTTAATTGTTTCTTTTTATGGTCCCATCTATTGTTTGGATGGAAGTTGAGTCATAGTGTTCAGTTTTGTTCCAGGTGATGAAGGGCTAGTATAGCCTTAGATCCCTCCCAGTTTCTATCTGAGCACTAAATCTGAACATCTTACTAATTTTTAATTTTATTACGTCTTATTCATTTTGTTCCACTTTTTGCCTACTTTATCCAAGACATTCTACTGTGATTAACTATTGAAGCTGGACACGATCTAGTTCCTGTCTCAAGATTATGGAGTTTGAGGTCTTGGTTGTAAATTAAAATGCACTGTCTGCATCTCTTGCCTTTGTCTCTATACTTTGTCCCAGAGAGAGAGGACACAATATTTGCATTTTTAGATGATTGCTCAAAAGATTTTAAGATCCCAATTGATACTAAAGTAGGATGCTGAGTACTTTCTTTATGAACTGTATTACTTTCAATTGACTCCTTATGCCCCACTAAACTGTGTTTCAAGGCCCTAGAAGCTATTAAGATTTTTTAAATATTTATTTACACAAAGTTACAGACTTCTAAACTTTTATACTAAAGAGAATTCTAAGAATTTCAAAGACAGAAAGGCTCCTTCTTTAAACTATCCATTTCTGAAGGAAGTTTACAAAGTATTATTAAAGTTAAAAGATGTCCTTAAATTTAATTAAGAAAAAGCTTTAAGCAGGAAGAAGGGGGGGGGGTAAAGGCAAAAACACAAATACTAATAATACTATATTCTGATAAAGGTCTACTTCTGCAAGAAATGATGAATCCAAGTTGATCACCTCTTTAAAGATTAGAACCTTCATGGTATCCATCAACTATCTGTATGACTTTTAAATTAAAAATGCAAAAGAGAAATAAGAACTATTCTCAAAATAGCAGCATTCTACTATATCTTTCAGATAAAAATAGATTTTAAGTTTTATGAAATTTTTTACACATACTTAATAGTGACATCCAAGTTACTAAAAACAGCCATAAGGAACTTCTTAATTTTCTAGGTAAACATTTTAATTGCATGGTGGACACAAGTTAGCCAAGAATTACATTTTATTTCTTTAAATCAGGGCCTCAGAGAGGTTCAGTCTTGTTCAGACTTCAATGCTAATTTTTTTTTAGATATTCAAAGTGCTTTTATTGTCTTTCTTTTTTTAAAATAATTTTAATGAGGATTTACAGAGATTTTGGATTTCCATTCATTCACTGCTGCACTCTCTCCCCGCCCATCCCTCCCCCTCTCAACCCCACTTCACTCCTCTCTTTCAAAAGTAAAAGAAACACTCCTTCCCTGATACACAATCCCCCTGCACCCCTCCCACCGCCCCAATTACATTCCACTATGCAACCTTAATTGTGGACTCCCATGATAACCATAAGACCCTATCATACAACGCTTTTAAATTATTCACTCCCTCATCTGTTTCAGTGCAGTATACACAATTTATCCAGTTTTTCTCAGTCTTAGCCCAACCCTGATATCAGTTCCATTTTACAACAGTGGCACCATGCAATATTCGTCCTTTTGCATCTGAGATATTTCACTCAGCATAATGTCCTCCAGGCTCACCCATTTTGAATAATATTGCATGAGTTCCTTGTTTTTTCAATACAGCATAGTATTCCATTGTGTGAATATACCACAGCTTCTCTATCCATTCGTTTGATGGGCATCTGGGTTGTTTCCAACTCCTTGCTATTGTGAACAGAGCTGCAATAAACATGGGTGTGCATATATCTGCGTGGATGTCAGTTATGGTCTCTTTGGGATATATTCCCAGTAGTGGAATTGCTGGGTCAAACAGTATCTCTATTTGCAACTTTTTGATAAAGCACCATACAGACTTCCACAGTGGTTGCACCATTTTACACTCCCACCAACAGTGAATAAGGGTTCCAGTTTCTCCACAACCTCGCCAGCATCTGTTGCTTGGATGCTAATTTTTAAAAAGTGTATGATCTAGAACTAATTGGGATGGTAAAGCCTGACTAGAAATTGAACCTTCCTTCCCTCTTAGAAAACAAAGAGAGGATAAGTATTGCCCAGTAACTAAATCTCTTGACTTGTAGATTAAAAAACAAGGAGTCCAGCTTACTGATAACAGTTGTCTCACCATTCCGAGTATCTACTACTCTTCACAGCCCTGCTGATAATTCAGGCTCCTGCATCAGGATCCTAAAAGGGCTCAAGACACAGGAGCTCTGGCAGCACCACTGCAATCCCAAAAGCATATAGCTCAAATCCACCAGCTGCTTTGTGGAAGGAGGATAGGCAATCTCCTAACTTGCGATTTACTGTCTCCAAAAATCCATTAAAGGATTAATTATGGGTCATTTCCTACTCAACGGACCATAACAACAACAAAACAGTATCTCTTCAATTCTATTAAATTCTAGAGTTCAATATGTAACTTCCCCTGTTTTGGTTAGCATTCACTCAAATTATTAAAATGTCAGGCTGTTTAAGTTACTTCATTGATCATGACTAAACCAATTTGGACTAGTTCAAAGTCCCGATTTATCTCTGTTGCTTTTCAGAGAACTTCTGATGTATTCTATCTAAAGAGTTTAATTCTTAAGGTGGAGAGATAGTGACTTCATCTTTAAGACTGAGCTGTTTCTATTCAACAAAATAAACTTGGTATTTCTATTTTTCATCTCAACTTGTTTAAAACTCCAAACTCATTACCACTAAGACAAAACTACCACAATGCCAACCTTTCGTTTCTTTAAGACTGTATAAGGCATGGGAGGAGACTGGCCATTTTCCTCCCCAAAGACAACATAAACTCTTTGTCTTAAAATTTACCCTACCTGAACAAGCAGACAACACAATTTTTAAAAAATGGTCAAAAAGCATGAATAAACACATCGCCAAAGAAATCATTCAGGGAGCTAACAAACACATGAAGAGATGTGCATCATTATTAGCTATTGGAGCTACTTGCAGTTAGGCACCATTGAGTTGACTCTGACCCACAGCAACCCTACAGAAAACAGATCAACACCTTGTCTGATCCTATACCACCCATGTGCTCCCTACTGCACTAACGTCCATTGTGACAGTCACTAACTATGTCAATACAGCTCACTGAGGGCCTTTCTCTTTTCCAACTCTCCACCTTTCCAAGCATTAGACCCTCTTCTAAGATCTGACTGCTCTTAATACCATGTCCAAAGTGTGTGAGACAATAGAGTACACTTCTAAGACAGATCTGTTTGTTCTTCTGGCAGCCATAGTACAGTACTCTTCACCAATATCGTAATTCAAAGACATAAATTCTTGTCTTCCTATTCACTGTCCCAGTTTTCACAAGCATTTGAAAACCAGACTGTAAAATTAAGTTGAGATAAACTCAGGAAAGCTCTAATGGCCTAGTGGCAAGAAGCTGCACTGCAATCCCAGAGGTTAGTGGTCGAATCCACCAGATGCTCTGCTGAAGAAGGAGGGACAATCTCCTCCTGTACCAGTCATATCTGATTTGATGGTACACACACACACACAAGTTGGGATAAACTCAAGGTTCTATTTTGGCTTATGTGGCTTTATTTTCATTGCCTTCAGCTTCACAGTTTGCTCTTGCATATAAAGCAAGATGTTGAAATGATCAATCACAGTTGGTCTCTGAAATAGTTCTGACTTACAATACCGAGAAACAACTCAAGTGTCCACGAATGAATGAATAGATGAATACATTACTGGGGACATTACACTGCATGAGATAGGTCAACAACAAAAAGACAAATATATGATGGCACTTTTTATTTAAAAAAATAAAGAATACATTTACATAGAGAAAGCAGCATTTTTCCCCACTAGTTATCAAGGTTGAGAGGGGGAAGGAGCAAGAACTCTTACTAGATAGTAGATATGCATTAATTCCAAAAAAGGGAAAGCAGTAAGAAATATGCAAGATGTCAACACAGCATAACTACTAAGATTAATGACTAATGACTAACAAAGACACTGAGAAATATAAAATATACAGGAAAGGTATGGTAAAGCCCTTATCATAGTATCCTGCAATGACAGGCGTATCAACCAAAAATTTGTGTTCAGTTACATAAATAGATATATATATGTTACTACAGGTGTGGAAAAGCATGTGTGGGCATACACAAGTACAACTGTGGAATTCTATACAAACACACAAACATACTCCTATAGGAGTATGTGTGGGCATATAAAGGTTATTGTTATGTGCCATCGAGTTGCCTGTGACACATAACGACCCTATGTACAACAGCCCTAAACCCTGCTCTATCCCCTACCAATCTTATTGTCTCAAACACACCTATCCCCATTACCCCAGTAACAGAATTAATCCATCTCATTGAGGATCTTCTTGTCCCTCCACCGTCCCAAGCATGATGTCCCTCTCCAAGGACTGATCTCGCCTTACACCATGTCCAAAGTAATGTCAGATGGAGCTTCAGAATCCTTGCCTCCATGGAGCAGCCTGGCTTCACCCTCTGTAGGACAAACTTAGCTCAAAGGCATCAACTCTCCTTCTATTATCCCTAGTCACTGTCCAGCCCTCTGATGCACAGAAAGTAATTGCAAAGACCATGGCCTGTATCAGGTGCACCTTAGTCTCTAGACTTACATGGCTGCTCTTCAGTACTTTGGAGAGGTCTCTGACAGCAGACATTCCCAGTGCAATCTGTCTTTTAAATTTACTGGCTGCTGGTACCACGAGTGTTAACTGTAGAGACAAGCAAAGTGAAGCTGTCAACAATCTCAATCTCTTCATCATCTATCATGCTGCTGCCAATTGGCACAGTAGTGAGGATCTTTGTTTTCTTGATGTTGCGCTTCAATCCATATTGAAGGCTGCAGTCCTTGACTTCTGGAGCAAGTGCTTCAGATCCTTCTTAGTTTCAGCAAGTAGGGTTGGGTCATCTGCGTAACGCAGATTTTTGTTGAGTCTTCCTCCAATTCTGACGCCATACTTCTCATAGAACCCAGCCTCCTGGATAATCTGTTCTGTATACAGATTGAAAAGATATGGAGACAGGACACATCCTTGACGCACACCCTTCCCAATTTTGAACCATGCACAATCTCCTTGCTCTGTTCTGACAACTGCCTCCTGGTCTAAGTATAGGTTTCACATAAGCACAATCAAGTGTTCTGGGATTCCCATTCTCAGAGTCAGCCACAGTTTGTTGTGATCTACACAATCAAATGCCTTTGTATAATCAATGAAACACAGACAGACATTCTTCTAGTATTCTCTGCTTTCAGACAAGATCCATCTGAC
Organism: Elephantulus edwardii; assembly: GCF_000299155.1. Lineage (NCBI taxonomy): Eukaryota > Metazoa > Chordata > Mammalia > Macroscelidea > Macroscelididae > Elephantulus > Elephantulus edwardii. The sequence continues at coordinate 1,716,738 of NW_006400037.1, forward strand.
ATTAGCTATACTATCCCTAGCGCCACGGCCTCTTCTAATCCAGCCTGCACTTCAGGCAATTCTCTGTTAATGTGCTGTTCCAGTCATTTTGGGGTAATCTTCAGCAGAACCTTGCTTGCAGGTGATATCAATGACACTGTTTTATAATTTCCACAACTCTGTTGGATCACCTTTCTGTTGAATGGGAACAAATATAATAGATTCTTCCAGTCAGTAGCCCAGGTGGTTATCCTCCAGATTTCTTGGCATAACTTGGTGAGCACACCCAGGGCAGCATCTGTTTGTTGAAATACGTCAATCGGTATACCATCAATTCCTGGGACCTTGTTTTTTGCCAATTCTTTCAGAGCAGCTTGAACTTCCTTCATCACCACAGGCTTTTGCTCATACGTTGTTTCATGAAATTCTTCTGTGTCCACCAATTCCTTTTGGTACAATGACTGTACACTATTTCCATCTTCTTTTAATGTTTCCTGAATCATTTAATATTCTGTCAAAATCATCTTTAAGTAATGCAACTCGAGGTATGAATTCATTCTTCAGTTCCTTCAGCTTTAGAAACGGTGAGCGAGTTCAGCCCTTTGTATTTTCTGACTCCAGCTCCTTGCACATTTCATCGTAATACTTTACTTTGTCTTCCTACACTGCCCTCTGGAATTCCTGTTCAACTCATTAATATCTTGATTTCTTCCCTTTGTTTTGGCTTCTCCAGCACAATATTTAAGAGTTTCTTCTGACATCCATCTTGGTCTTATCTTCCTCCTCTGTCTTTGTAATGAACTTTTTCATTCTTCCTGGATGATATTCTTGGTATCCTCCCACAGCTCATCTAGTCTTCGCTCTATATACACAGTTGTACATACCACATATACATTCATACACAGGTAAAACACAGAGAACATAAAGAAACTTCCCAGAGATATCTAAATACCTCATGGGGCTGAGTTACTATATCTGAAGGCACAGGAATAAGGCTTCAGGACATTTTAGTCAATTGGCATAACACAATCATAAGGATGCTATTTAGCATTCTTTTTTGGTGAGCAGCACCTCATGTCTTCAAAACTTTTGAGTAGCTACCTAAGCTGTGTAAGATACAACTACTGGTCTTCTGCCTGGAATAAAGAGAAGGAAACTACAGACTGAAAGAAACAACTAGCCCAAAGGACTAATGGCCCACATGAGCTACAGCGCCCTCCAATCTGAGTTCAGAAGAAATAGATGGTGCCTGGCTAACACTGACAATAACTCTGACCAGGGACAACAATACATGCAGCCCCCACGCTATGAATGTCTAACTTACAATTCATGATGGCCCTTCTTCTGTTATGTAACTATCCCTTCACTTTGAAATGACTGGACAAACCTCTACTTGCAATGAATTACACATTTTATCACTCTCTTATTGCATGTACACATTTTAAATTACTGGAAAGGCCTGCAGGACTATATAGTGTAGCTAAATAAGAACTGTATGTTCCCTACAAATTTCACTTAAATAAACTTCAGAGCACATCTTCTTTTAACCTTGGGGTTGCCTTTAGAAGGACCCAGTTAAAATGGGATAACAGAAACAAAACTCAGACTTTTAAGAAAAGAAATCAGATGTATTGGGCTGACCTATACTCAAGGAATCCTTAAGACTACAGTCCTATGATACACATTTAACTTGAAACTGAAACAGCACCTTTCAGATTAAGTAAGACTGGCCAATAAATTAACACCTAGGAGGAATGTGACTACCATTACAACAATAAACTCTACAAAACTAGGTGAGAAACATTTGCTCAAAAGCAAAGATTAGAAGGCAAAGGGGCTGGGAAAAGGAACAAATGAAAATGGAGAAGGCAGAGTAAAAATGGGAGATATTATTATATCTAATACTGCAGAGATAATAACCAATGTTACCAGATCATTTTAGAAGAACTCAAAAACAAATTCAAGCCTCAGTTGTAATACTGAGAAATGCTAAGGGGAAAATCATGAATGATCCAGGAAGCATCAAAAGAAGGTGTACTGTTTAAAAAATAATTGACCAGCACTGAAATATTTCAAGAAATAACATATGATAAGGAGTCAATGGTGATGTGAGAAGTATTTCAAGCTGCACTGAAGGCACTGACTGGCAAAAACTAAGTCCTCAAATCAACAGGATACCAATCTGTGATAGAAAATTTGGAAGGTAGCTAGTTATCTGGCCAACTGAATAGAAGAGATCCATATTTATTCTCATTGTCAAAAAACGTTATCCAACAGAATGTAAAAATTATCAAACAGTATCATTAATATCACATGCAAGCAAAGTACTGTTAGGATTATCCAAAAAAAGTTATACCAATACAGTGACAGAGCATTGCCAGTGGAGATGAAGCTGGTTCTAGAAGAAACCATGGCACTAGGGATATTACTGCAGATGTCAGATGGATCTTGGCTGAAAGCAAAGAGTATCAGAAGAATTCATATTTGTGTTTTCTTGAATATGCAAAGACATTTGACTATGTGGATTTGTTATAACATTTGTTATAACATGGATCATAACAAATTATGGCTAAAATTGAGAAGAATGGGATTTCCAGAACACTTATCTGTGCTGTGAAACCAATACTTAGACAAAGAAGCTGCTATCTGAATAGAGCAAGGAACAGCGCATGATTTAAATCAAAAAGAGTGTGTGTCAGGCACATAGATCAGTGGAACAGAATTGAGAACCCAGAAATATACCCAGCTATCTAAGGTCAACTGATATTTGATAAGGAAATAAAACCTATCAAATGGGGCAATGACAACCTCTTCAACAAATGGTGCTCGCAAAACTGGACTGCTTCCTGCAGAAAGCTAAAACACGATTCACATCTCACACCATACACAATAATCACCTCAAGGTGAATAAGAGACCTGGAAGTAAAGGCCAAAACCATAAAGTTCATAAGACACAAACTGGGATCAAGCTTAGAAGTCCTAGTCTAAATATATAAATATATAAATGTATAGAGACTGCCAAATACAGCCAGAAATGTACAATATGAAGAGGATAAAATTGATGAATGGGGTCTTCTAAAGATTATATCCCTGTGTGCATCAAAAACTTTTTACAATAGGGTGAAAAGAAAATATACTGACTGGGAACAAACATTTGGCAATACCATCATAGACAAGAGTCTCATAAGAAAAGTATATAGAATACTCCTGTGCCTCCATAAGAAAAAGACTGATAACACAATGACAAAATGGGCAAAAGACACGCAAAGAATTTTCACTGAGGAAGGTATTCAAATGGCCAACTGACATAGGAAGAAATGCTCCAAATCAGACAGTATGAGAGATACAAATCAATACAACGATGAGATACCATCTCACTCCAGTAGCAGTGGCAAAGTATAACAGGACAGCAAGTAATAAATGTTGAAGATGTTGTGGTGAGATAGAAACTCTTTTACATTGTTGATGGGATTGTACAATGGTACAACTGCTCTGGAATGCAGTCTGGCGCTTTCTCAAAGATCTGGGCAAGAAATTCCTTATGACCCAGCTATTCCATTGCTTGAAATACAAGAAAATGAGAACTGATGCTCAAACAGAGACTTATACACCAATATTCATAACAGCATTATTCCCCATCACAAGAAAATGGGAACAGCCCAGATGTCCAACCACAAACAAATAGAGAAGTTGTGGTACATTCATACAATGGAATACTACGTATCATGAAGGAGCAATCATTTTATAAATCACTATCTAACTTGGAGGGACTGGAAAGCATTCTGCTGAATGAACTAACTTAACTCCACAAAGACAATACTGTATATTGTAGAATGAGTATGAGGATCCAAGGTGGGTGGGGGGTGGAAATAGAAGGGTGAGGATGGGAGTTGGTGTTCATCATAGGCTTGCATGATTCAATAGGTGGGTGAGGTGAAGGAAATGGCAAGGAAGAATCTTTTGTGAAAAACAATGTATTCAAACTCTGTAAAAATAAAATAAAAGAATAAATAAAGAAAAAGTGTGTATCAGGGCTGTATCTTTTCTCCATACTTACTCAATCTGTAAGCTGAAAAAAATCACTGAGGGGAGCTCTGGTGGCCTAGTGGCAAGGAGCTGCAACTACAATCCCAGAGGTGCACGCCTGAATCCAACAGATGCTCTGCCGGGGAAGGAGGGACAATCTCCTCCTGTACCAGTCAGATCTGATTTGATGGTACACTCACACAAAAATAATAAAATAAAATTTTTAAAAAAAATGAAAAGAAAAAAATCATTGAGAAGCTAGACTTTATTAGTAAAGTGTAGCATGAGGATTGGGGGAAGGTTCATCAACAATCCTGTGTCATGCAAATGACACAGCTTGCTTGCTGAAAGTGAGGAGGATGTGAATGAAGTGCTTGTTGCAGAATATCAAAGCCTATAGCCTTCAATACTGATTGCATCTCAAGACAACAAAAGTCCTCACCATTGGGACACAAGTCAACTTAATGACAGAAGGAGAAAAAATTCAAATTGTCCATGATTTCATCTTGCTTGGATCCACAGTCAATACCTTTGACACCAGCAGTCAGGAGATCAAAAGACACATAGCACTGGGAACAACTGTTGTCTGGGAGCTCTTCATTGCTCCTAAAGAGCAATTATGTCTGTTAAAGACTAAGTTGCACCTGATTCAAGCCACAATCCTTCTAATCACCTGCTATGTATTTCAGAGCTGGACAATGAATAAGGTAGACAGAAGAATGGACGCTTTTGAGTTGTGGTGCTGGAGAGGAGTACGAAATATTCCACGGACTGCCAAAAGAACAAACAGATATGTCTTGGAAAAAGTGCATCCAGAGTGCTCCTTGAAGGGAAATAAGATAAAAGCTTTGTCTCTCACACTTTGGGCATATTGGTAGGACAAAGACAGAATGATAAAATTCTGTACAATCAATGATATACTCACTGCAAATACCTTTTATAAGAAACAAAAGTGGCAACTATACACATGGACCTCACCTGATGGCCTACACAGGAATCAGACTAATTACATTTGTGGAGGAAAAAAAATCATTGGAGAAGTTCAATAGCAGCTGTGAAAACTAGGCCAGATGCTGACCGTGGAACAGATCATCAACTAATTGTATCCAAATTCAAACTGATGCTAAAGAAAACAAAATCAAATGCACAAAAACCAAAGTTTGAGCTCCTGAATTTAAAGACAATTTCAGGAACAAGTCCGAGGCCGTAAGTAGTAATAAACAAAGACTAGATGAGCTGTGGGAGGATATCAAGATAAGATATCCACGAAGAATGAAAATGGTCATTACAAAGATGGAGGAAGCAGAAAAGATGAAGATGGATGTCAGAAGAGGCTCTCAATACTGCATTAGAGCACCATGTAGCTAAAGCAAAGGGAAGAAATCAATTTTGCTGGGCAATACAACAAGAGAAGGAAATAAAAGGCATCTAGATTAGCAAAGAGATGGTGAAACTGTGACTTTATACAGATGACATGATTAGTGTACACAGAAAACCCCAAGGACTCAAGAAAAAACAACCTATTAGGGCTAGTAGACCAACTTAGTAAAATGGCAGGAAACAAGATCAATATACAAATGTCAGTAGGATTCCTCAACAGTAACAAAGAAAACTCAGAGAAGGAAATCAAGAAAGCAATACCATTTGTAATAGCCAAGCACAAATTGAGCTACTTAGGAATAAACCTAACTAGAGACACAAAAGATCTTTACTAGGAAAACTACAAAACATTTATGTGAGAAACAATAGAAGACCTAAACGGGGAAAATGTTCTCTGTTCTTGGATAGGAAGAGTCAATGTAGTGAAAACAACAATCCCACCAAAAGCAACCTATATGCTTAATACAATCCCAATACAGATACCAAATTCATTTTTCAAAGAGATAGAAAAGGCAAGTTTATTGGCAGAGGAAAGAGACCTTGAATAAGCAAAGTACTTCTGAAAAACAAAAATGAAGATGGAGGCATAACACTCCCTGATCTCAAAACTTGCTACACAGCAGTAGTAACCAAAACAGCATGGTACTGATATAATTACAGGAACACAGACCTATAGAACAGTACTGAGAATCCAGAAATGGACTCATCTGTATCTATGGTCAACTGATATTCGACAAGGAAACAGAAACTATCAAATGGGGAAATGACAACCTCTTCAAAAAATGGTGCTAGCAAAACCTGCCGAAAGCTGAAGTGGAATGCACATCTCTCATCATACACAAAAATCAACTCAAGGTGCATCAGAGACCTATGGGTAAAGTCCAAAACAATAAAGATCATAAGAGACAAAGAAGGACCAAGCTTACAAGGCTTATCCCATGGTATTAAAAGGCTGAAAATACAGCCAGAAATAACACAACCAAGAGAGGATAAAAATGATGCTTAGGATCTTCTAAAGTTTAAATTCCCGTGCTCATCAAAAACTTTTTCAACAGAGTGAAAAGAAAATCCACTAAATGGGAAAATACATTTGGCAAACTATCTCAGACAAGGGTCTTATAACACAACAGAATACTATAGGGCCTCCACAAGAAAAAGATTGATTAAAAATTCAGATGGTCAAAACCACATAAACAAGTGCTCAAAATAGGGAGCTCTGGTGGCCTAGTGGCAAGAAGTTGCACTATAATCCCAGAGGTTTGTGGTTCGAATCCACCAGATGCTCTGCTGGAGAAGGAGGGACAATCTCCTCCTGTATCAGTCAGATCTGATATAATGGTGGTGGTGGTTGTTGTTTGGTGCCGTCAAGTGGTAGACGACTCACAGCGACCCTATGAACGAACGGCCTGAGCACTGTTCATACATAGTTTCCGGAGGCAAGCCATTTCAGAAGTGGATGCCGCTCCTGCTTCCAGGCTTATTTTAGTCAGGAAACTCCAGCCAACACTGTCCACCATGGGTACCCATTACCACGACTGGCACATCACTGTCACAGATTTGATGGTACACACAAAAATAATAAAATAAAAATTTTTTTTAAAAAGCTCAAAATAACCACCAATAAGAGAGACGCAAATCAAAACACAATGAGATACCATCTCATCCCAGTAGCAGTGGCAGTGTTTAAACAGGACAGCAAGTAATAAATGTTGGAGAAGATGTGGTGAGATAGGAACTCTTTTACATTGTTGGTATGACTGTACAATGGTACAACCACTTTGGAAGGCAGTCTCGCATTTCCTAAAAAAGCTGAACAAAAAAAATTCCCTATGATGCAGTTATTCCACTGCTTGGAATATACCCTGAGAAAATCAGAACTGAGACACAAACAGAGATCTGTGCCCCAATGTTTGTAGAAGCAGCATTCACCATCACAAGAACATGGAAACTGGTCAAATGTCCAATCACCAACGAATGGATTGAAACATTGTGGCATATTCACAAAATGGAATACTATGTAACATGCAGGAGCAATGACTTTGAAAATTACTACATAACTTAGGAAGGACCAGAGAGCTAAATGAACGAACTCAATCCCACAAGGACAAATACTGTATAAGGCCATCATTGTAGAAACAGAAAGATAAACAGTAAAACGGGTATGAGGATCCAAAGTGGGGAGGGTAGGAGGGGAGGGGTGAGGATGGCCGAGGGGAAATCGTAGTTGCACAATTTCATGGGTAGAAGGAGGGGTGAGTAAAGGAAATGGGAAAGATCAGGCAGGGATCTGGAAAGACAAGGCAATGGTGGGTATATTTCAGTGCTGATTAATTTTATAAAATATGATAAATGGGAGTGATTGTATGAAACACAACATGAATGAAGATAATGTAAAAAAACAATGAATCCAAACTTTGTAAGCAAACTAAAAAATTTACTTATAAAAAGAAATCAAGATGTTAAGGAACTGAATAGAAGATTTCAATGGGCAGCACAGGAAGACAAAGCAAAGTATTATCATGAAATGTGCAAAGAGCAAGAAGGGGGAAAGTTAGGAGAGACTATTTCTTTGAAAAGTTGGTTCAGCAAAGGAGAGTAAGACCCTCAATGAGATAGACTGATATAGTGTCTGCAGCAATGGACTCAAATTACCAAGGATAAGGATCAGCAAAGGATAGGAAAGAATTCATGGGATTGCTATGACTTTACTCAACTCAATGGCATTTAACAACAACAAAACAAAGTATAGTTAAAAAGAAAATACTACCCAAACAAGAAAAGAGAGGCAGAAAACTTATATAACAATCGCTCTCCCTATCCCCATTAACAGTACAAGCTTTCAACATTTGTTTGCCAACTGCTTCCTCTTTATTTTTGTAAACCGACTTTGCTGTTTTTTTAACAGCAATATGCTCCTCCCAAAAAAGAGGCAGAACAACCCTTAGGAAAATAACTCTGAGCTGAGAGAGAACAGTTGGCAAATAAATGTAGAAGGGAAGAGTTATCTGCAAAAAGGGTATACTGTATATGTTTAAAAACAAAAATATATTCATATGTGCATGTATATACACAAAACATTCCAAAGGTTACACAACAAACTAGTAACTCTGGTTACCCTCCAGAGAAAAGACATTATATGGCTCAAGACAAAAATAGGAGGGAATTTTTTTCACTTTTAAAAGGCTTGGTAGCTTTTGAATTTTTAATGCTAATAATATAATGCCTATTTTTTTTAAAAAATCTGTAAAACAGAAAACAAAATCTAAAGGCTACTCTCTACAGTGTACATGAGAAGACTAGCAATATTATTTTAAGTGCTTAACTGTCACAAATCAGAAAATTCAATTTTTAATCCACCTGAAATATAAGAAGTTGTTTATAAGGATAAAATGTCTAGTTCAGCACAAATTATAGATAAGCACAAGAAATCTATTTGACAAGTGATATTCATGATGGTGACAAAACACCATCTCCATATTCACACATCCTATCAAAATAATTTGGGGGGTTTTTCAGCTGTTTAAGAATAAAGTTTATTCACATCACAGACAAATATAATGCCATCAAATATGCTAGAGAGAAAAAAAAGACACCTAGAAACCAATTAGTTGAAAACACTAGTGCTCAATATGACAGAGAATTAAGAACTTTTCTCAAATTTTAAGATCCAACGAGATGTCAACATAATGACTAATGACCTCTTAAGAGAAAGAACATAGTCATTTATTTAAGAAGCTGCGCTGCAATCTCGAAGGAACCCTGTTCAAGGCTACCAGCTGCTTCTCAGGAGAAGGTTGAGCAATTTCCTTCTGTGTGATTAACTGCCTCCGAAAACCTGCTGGAGAGTCAGCTATAGGTCGGCTCCGACTCTACAAACAACATTAAGACTTATAAGGAGCCTTGGTGGGAAAGTGTGTTAAGCACTGATGATGTTGTGTGACTCTGAGTCAGAATCAATCCATAACTGATTCTCTGGAGGGTTTTCAGAGGCACTAAATCACACAGAAAAAAATACCCATCTTTCACCCGTGGAGCAACTGATAGATTTGAATCACATGTCTTTGAGACTGCAATGCAGTGTCTTACCACTAGACAACCAGAGCTCCCTTTGTTCAGCAATAGGCTGCTAAATGAAAACTCCCCAGTCTGAATCCACCATCCACTCCACGGAAGATGTGGCAGTCACCTCCCATAAAGATTTATAGCTCTGAGATCCTATGAGGTAGTTTCACTCTTCTATAGGGCTGCTTTGAATTGAAATCAACTCAATGACAATGGGTCTGCGGGTTTTTTTGGTGGGGTTTTTTTTTTCCTTTAACGAAGATTCCTACATTTTAGTTAACTAACAGTTTTCACAAGAACTGTTTCCCAGAAATTATTACCATTATCTTATAAATTAACTGGAACCTATTACTGTGCAGAGAGAATTTTATGCTGAAGACATCACATCTTCCTTTGGGAGAAAAGAGACCCAAGTGTTAGTAACTAGATCGCTACTTGCTTCAAAACAAGGGGCTCCGACCATTCCTGATACAAAAATAAGAATCTACAAATGATAAAAAAAAAAGAATCTACAAATGGTCACATACCTGTGTATAAGTACAATTCTTCTTTTTGCATTTGCCACATGTGAATAAGTCAGTCTGGGTGCCACCTGTCTTGGCCATCTGATGCTCTCTTATGGCTTCTTTGGTAAGGTTTTTCCGCATCTCTTTAAGTTCATCACTAGCCATTTCCTACGGGGGAAGTGACAATACCAATCAGCGTTAATGTTTTAATATTTGATTACTTTAACAGAATTAAAATCAAATTTTTAACATTTTGAAAATGACTAATTTTTCTCCAAGGATTTTTAAGGGTTTATTTCCATTTAAAATGTCTTCAGATACTTTTAAGTTTGTTTGTGAAAATTAAATTCCGCTATTATTTTAAAGGCTTATAAAACAACATAGCCTTGTACCAATAAGTACTCCTGGTATCCAGAATCTTCTCATCTCACCTATCCCCAGTTCCAAAAGGAACTAGGTACTCTTAAGAATATGTGATTCTGGGGAGCTCTGGTGGCCTAGTGGCAAGAAGCTGCACTGCAATCCCAGAGGCGCATGGTTCAAATCCACCAGATGCTCTGCCAAGGAAGGAGGGACAATCTCCTCCTGTACCAGTCAGATCTGATTTGATGGTACACACACATAAAAATAATAAAATAAAAATAAAATTTTTTTAAAATATGTGATTCCAAATCCAAGCAGAAAATGCACAGCATAAAACAAGGTCATGTTCTTATGCCAGAAAGTACAAAAGCTACCAAAAGTTATTGTGACTGAGCTAAAAAAAAGACATCGAAGCCAACATGAAGACACTTCCATTGACCACTGGATAAAATAATTTCAGTCTTCAAATAATTGCTATTTAAGCCTTGCTGAATTTAAAAAAACCAAACAGGAGTACATAGTGATACCTAAAGAAAAAACACATACACATGCAAAAACAGGAACTGGCAGTAGCTAAGACATCAATTCCTCTCTGATAACTGGAAACTAAACAAAAGAATGAGATTTACTCTCTTTTTGTTCAAACCAACAAGATAATCAACAAACATGATTTATAAGGGAAAGTGGATCTTTAAAGAAATACAGCAATTCATGCAAAAATGATGAATTTTTTATACTGAGTTGTTCTGCTACCTAAAAACATGGGTAGTCTCCTCCATAAAGATTTACAGCCTCAGAAACTCAGGGGAGGGTCGTTCTAAGTTGGAATCCATTCTATGGCAATGAGTGGTGTTTTTTTTTTAGTGAAATCAAATAACTGACTAAGACAAAGATATCAGTGAATTCATTCATCAAGCAATTGGCTGACAGCAAGGGTTACATGGAAGAATGAGAACGCTATGACTAAGCTCACTGATTATTCACAGCAGGCAAAGAAACATGACACTATGTGCTCCCTGACGTGATGTAATCCAAAATTAAAAAGTACAATTTATGAAATACTATACAAAAAGCTGAATTTGAATCTAATCAAGTTTACAGAACTTCCAGCTTGCAGAAACTAGAGATAAAAAAAGGTCCAAAGAAAAAACAATCATAAGAAATAAAGACACATTGATACTGTGTGATATTCTAAAGACATGACCTATTTTCAATAGGTCAATGAAATGAATGAAAATAAGAGAGCTAAAAAGGAACAATGATTTACACACAAAAAAATAAAACAGCAAAGCCTAAGATACTGAATGAAAAACAATGTGTACTTGAGTTCTGCTATAAAGTGTACAATCAAGAAAACATAAACTAGATATTGTTATTGTTGTTGACTGCCTCTGAATTGAGCATGACTCATAGAAACCTAATGAGCAAAAGGCCTGAAGCGCCTCTACAATTATCGACATTTATCAAAGTTCACAGAGTTTGTGGAGGCTTGTTGTTTAGAATGTGGATTAGAATAAAAAAATCTTAACTTTGTTGGATGGTAGTGGTCCTGCTGTTGTGTACATCGTGATGGAGCTAACTCATAGCTGAGTTTCCAGTAGGTTTTCAAAGGCAGTAAATCACATAGGAGATTGTTTAGCTCTCTCCTGCAGAGCAGTATGTGGATTCGAACCACATCTATGGGCTGACAGCGTAGTTCTTTACCACTAGGCTATCACAGCTCCCCTTTTGGATGTAGTAAAGGCAATATAGATATATAAGGAAAACAATCTCACATGTATGTAAGCTGTTACTATAGGCACCACTGAGTCGACTATGACTCACACTGACCCTATGAGCAGAATCCTTGTTCTATCCTGTGCCATTCTCATTATCTCTGCTATACTTGAATCCACTGTTACAGTCACACTGTTTTGAGGGTCTTTCATTCTTTCACTGACCCTCCATTTTTCCAAGTATGATGTCTTTTTCTAAGGATGGCCCCTCCTAATAACATGACAAGAAGCTCAAAGTATGTAAAATGCAATTTCACCATCCTTGCCTCTAAGGAGCATGCTATGAAAGTAAAGGATTTACCTTCCGGGACTTGTTTTCAAGGTTTGTAGGTGGCACAAAAACTACTTATATATGGATTAGTGGTTCGTATCCATTTAGTAGAACCACTAAAGAAAAGGGATGAAAATCTGCTTTCATAAAGATAATAGCCAAGAAAATGCTATACAGCAATTCTACTAGGTAAAAACTTTCGTTAAGTTGGAACCCTCCAGTGGGTTTTCAGAGTTCATAAATAGTACAGGAGACTATCTTTTTCCCAACAAGTCAATGTGTCAGAGAGGGGCTGCCTTTGGCTAAACAGCACAACTCCCTACAGACTAGGCCACCAGAAACTCCCACAAATCAATGATACCTAACATCTGTCATTAAATAATGCAAGAGAAAAGGAGAAGAGATGAAATATGGGCAACAAATTCTTGAAATGACTTCAAACTTGATTATGGTATATACCATTTCATTAAGCTATTATCTCTATCTTGAGAAAATTTTATATGTTTAACAGGATCTTTTTTAATGTACACATTTTATTAACTATATAAAGATGAATTTGTTCTCTTGGATATGTTAAAAATAAGAGTGCAAACATACTACTGATAATATATGAAAAGACATCAATGAAAGGTACCCTGGGAGTTTGATTATCTGTATCACTCTCTGTGTAAATTTAATAGTCAGTAAGAGAACAGTTTCAGATCAGGCAGTTTCATTCTACTGAGCAGAGAATTGCTATGAATTAGAGCAGACTTGACACCATCTAACAACAAAAACAATATGCAACAAAATTTTATAGTGTTTACCACGGAAAAAGTTCAGAAGTCTGTTGCAATAAAAGATTAAATTCTTTGTTTTACTAAAATCCAAAAGCACAACACTTTTGTGTTGAGGAATGTTGGGGAGAAAGGGAGGGCTTCTGGCCAGGACAGATCACCTAAGCTCCAGATAAGTGCAAGCCTTCCAACGTCCTTTAATACTGGATAGAGAAAGCTCTCCCGTTTGGCTGTACCAGCTTGAGAAAGCTCGCCACCTGGGAAGATGGCTGCCACATCTGTAGAGGTGGGAGGCTGAGGTTCTCCTATCCAATGTGCATGTCCCACGTCTAACAAGCCCACCCTATCCTATCTTCCTGTTTACATGATTGTGTATAAGTGCACTGCAGCCCCCAACAGAGTTGAGCTGGATAGAGTTTCTGAATGGCTCCCAGAGTGGTGTGTCTCCATCATGCTTATCCCCATCAGAGTGTTGCTGGAGAACAGACAGCGACACTCATGCTTTTGGACAATGATTTAACATAGTCACCCAATGATCATAGTATATAATTCCAGTAGATTTAATTATTTTATTTCACATTTAATAATTATACTAACTACGTCTCTAATGATTATACATTATGTAAGTATACCAAAATATCTCATAATCTATTACATATCTAGTATACCTGACCCAGCCTCTCGGATAATCTGATCTACATACAGGTTGAAAAGGTATGGAGATAGGACACATCCCTGGCGAACACCTTTCCCAATTTTGAACCATGCAGTGTTTCCCTTTTCTGTTCTGACAACCGTCTCTTGGTCCAAGTATAGGTTTTGCATTAGAACGATCAAGTGTTCTGGGATTCCCATTCTTCTCAGAGTCAGCCACAGTTTGTTATGATCCACAGTCAAACGCCTTTGCATAATCAATGAAACACAGACATTCTTCTGGTACTCCCTGCTTTCAGCTAAGATCCATCTTACATCAGCTACAATATCCCTAGTACTACGACCCCTTCTAAACCCAGCTTGGACTTCTGGCAGTTCTTTGCTGATGTGCTGTCCCAGTCGTTTTTGGATAATCTTCAGTAGAATCATGCTTGCATATGAAATCAATGAGATTGTTCTATAGTTCCCATACTCTGTCGGGTCACCCCTCTTTGGAATGGAAACAAATATAGCTTTCTTCCAGTCAGTTGGTCAAGTGGTTGTTCTCCAGATTTCTCGGCACAACCCAGTGAGCACATCCAGGGCAGCATCTGTTAGCTGAAATACGTCAACTGGTATACCATCTATTCCTGGGGCTTTATTTTTTGCTACTTCCTTCAAAGCAGCATGAACTTCTTCCTTCATCACCATAGGCTCTTCCTCATATGTTATTTCATTAAATTCTTCTGTGTCTGCCAATTCCTTTCGATACAGTGACTCAGTATATTCTTTCCATCTTCTTTTAATACTTCCTGGATTATCCGAGAGGCTGGGATCTGTGAGAAGTGTGGCATCAGCAATGGGGGAAGATCTATTAACAATCTGCATTATGCAGATGACACAACTCTGCTTGCTGAAACTGAGGAGGACCTGAAGCGCTTGCTGCAGAGGGTCAAGGACTGCAGCCTTCA
>NW_006400037.1:1738370-1739879 GCF_000299155.1 Elephantulus edwardii
TTAAACAAGCTGTAAAGAAGCTCTATGACATTGATGTGGCTAAGGTCAACACTTTGATTAGGCCTGATGGAGAGAAGAAGGCCTATGTTCGACTTGCTCCTGATTATGATGCTTTGGATGTTGCCAACAAAACTGGGATCATCTAAACTGAGTCCAGCAGGCTACTTCTAAATGTAATAAATTTTTCTCACAAAAAAAAAAAGAAAACACAGAAAGAAAGTTCTCACTGATGCTAGACATGATGGAGCCATGGAGAAGTCAAATCCCTGAAAGTACTGCAATTTTCTAAATCTTAAACAGAAACTATGCCCTGAAATCTTAAGTTTAAATGTTGTTGTTGTTATGTGCAGTCTCACAGTGACCCTATGTACAACAGTTCTGAACCCTGCTCTATCCTGAACCAACTTTATTGTCTCTGACACACCTACCCTCATTACGCTCGTCAGTGAATCAATCCATCTCATGGAGAGTCCTTCCTCTCCTGTGCTGTCCCTCCACCCTCCTAAGCATGATGTCCTTCTCCAATGACTGGTCCCTCCTTGCAACATGCCCAAAGAATGTCAAACGGAGCTTCAGAATCCTTGACTCCAAGTAGTACCTTGGTTTCAACCCTCTCCAGGATGAACCCGTTTGTTCTCTTAGTAGTCAATGATATATTCAATACTCTTCTCCAGCACCACAGCTCAAAGGCATCAATTCTTCTTCTATCATCTCTAATCATTGCTCAACTTTCTGGTGCACAGTAATATCAGGTGCATTTTAAATCTCCAGAGTGACATCAATACTCTTCAGTACTCTGGAGAGGTCCCTGACAGCACACTTTCCCAATGCAATTCGTCCTTTGATCAGCTTTGAGCATTATGCTCTATTAAGAATTATATGTGATAAAACAACTATGAGATACCATCTCACCCCAGTAAGAACAGCAAAATTAAACAGAACAGCAAGCAACAAACTCTGGCGAGGTTGTGGAGAATATGGAACCCTTATTCACTGTTCATGGAAGTGTAAAATGGTGCAGCCACTGCGGAAGGTGGTATGGCGCTTTCTCAAAAAGTTGCAAATAGATACCATTTGACCCAGCAATTCCAATACTGGGAATATACCCTAAAGGGACCATAATTGACACCCAAGCAGATATATGCATGCCCATGTTTATTGCAGCTCTGTTCACAATAGCAAGGAGTTGGAAACAACCTAAGTGCCCATCAACAAATGAATGGATAGAGAAGCTGTGGTATAGTCACACAATGGAATACTACACTGCATTGAAAAACAAGGAACTCATGCAATATTATTCAAAATGGTTGACTCTGGAGGACATTATGCTGAGTGAAGTATTTCAGTCACAAAAGGACAAATACTGCATGGTGCCACTGTTGTAAAACAGGCCTGACCTTGGGGTTGGGGTGAGACTGAGAAAGATGGGTTAAATAATGTATACTACACTGAAACAGATGAGGGAGAAAACTGTTTAAAAGGGTATGTGATTAGGTATTTTTGTCATGA
>NW_006400037.1:1739979-1754732 GCF_000299155.1 Elephantulus edwardii
GGTCCTCAGAGAGGGACATCATGCTTGGGAGGGTGGAGGGAAGGAACAAGAGGGAAAAACCCTCTATGAGGTGGATTGATTCAGTGACTGGGGTAATCGGGATGGGTGTGTCAGAAGCAGTGAGACTGGCACAGGATAGAGCAGGGTTTAGGGCTGTTGTACACAAGGTCACTATGAGTCGCAAGCAACTCGACAGCACATAACAACAACAAGTATACCTGACACCACAGAATCACATTATGGACATCATACATTTAGGCACACTTACCTCTGCTGTCATTCTAGCAAATAAGTCTGGAGGAATGTTTCCACACAGTACATTTTTTCTTAGATTTGGATTCTTTGCATCCTTAAGATTTGATATCCTACTTCGTACTCTATTTTTGTACTTCATGTCTGTATTCCTTATTTCTTGATATATAGGTAGAAGGTGATTGAGGAAAAAATATAGTACATTTGAATAGTAACATTTTTTTTCCTATTCTGTCAAAAGAACTTGATATTTCTAAGCAGTTCGTAAAAATTTATTTCAGTGAAGCCACTATCATTCTTATAACTTCTTAAAAGTATTTCTACTTGTTACTCAAGCTGTAATTAACAACAGTGATATTTTTACACTATCAATGAGTAATGTCTTCTTCCTAATATTTTAACATATGTAAACAATACGTAAATCAGCAGGGCTTCAACAAGATCAGGAACTCAACCAAGTGAGCAAAAGAGCTTAACAGTAACACAAACTTAAACTTGTCCAAACTTGAATTCTATTAAGACACTAAAAGGCTCAATGACTACAGCCTTCTTTAGGAGTCTAAGAACAGACTACTTGTGTAGGCTCTTTTCCTCCCTCAGCTACCAAGAAACCAGTTTAGCAGGTTTGAAATATCTCAACAAAAGAACCTGTCACAGCAGAAGCTGGCCTCTGGAGAGCACCTTCTTAACAAAGTCAGTTCCTCAACTCAGCAGTGTCTATTACTGTTTCTCTTACCACGTAAACATTCCCTGTACCTTACTCTGCCCAGGTCTCTCTCATAGAGTCCTTCTCCTGAATAATGAGCTGAGGAAACTGTGTGTACTCTGCCAAGTTTCCCTCAAAACCTGGGGGGAGGGGAGACTGGGAGTGGGAGAGAGAGTGAGATTAAGTATTTCCATGTCCTTTCATACAAATTTAAGAGTATAAAAATAAGGTAATAAGGTGTTTAAACAAGGGCACTGCTCAGTTTCCCTATCCTGCCAGGCTTAAACTGAGCAGGTTTAGAGGCAGAAAAGAGAACTGCACTACCATCCAGAAAGAAGAATGCAGTAATTATGTCCTTTGGGCCAGAGATTCCACCACGACAGACCATTCCAGTTCCACAACAGCAGTAGCTCAGGTGGTAGAGAACCAGAAACATAGCTTAACTAGAACTGATGCCCTATAGAACCAAAGTATAGTGCTTAATGGTTGTTCTTTTTGCTGTGTGCTGTTGAGTCAAAAACTCAGAGACCTTATGAACAATGGCTGAGCCTTACTCTATCCTGAGTCAATCTGTCTCCAATACTCCTGAACCCACTGCCACCGTCACTGCTGTCAATCCCTCTCATCTAGGGCCAATGGTAGGGGTACATAACTAGGAGAGTCATAACTTCAGAGCCATGAGGCAGGGCTCAGAGCTATGAAGCAGCACACTTAAGAAGTTATCGGGACTAAAGAACTGCATTCTTAGTGTTTCTGACCTGAATTATAATCTGTTACTCCTCTAATAAACTCTCAAATCATAAGTACTGTTTGTTGAGTTCTGACTTGCCAATACAATAAATTAATGAAGTAATGGGAGGAATAGTTTACTGCCAAAATTGACAAAAGTAGGTGTGAGAGCATCTATGAGGTATCTGACCTCACAGGAATCAGTTCTGTCCAGCTGACGTTGTTGATGAGAGTTCTTTTACTTTGTGAAGTAAATGGTGGTCAGACAGAGCCACCTCGATACCTGCCAAGGTGTTTTACACCATCAAAACAAAATAATCAAGGTAGAAATTTGCCAATGAAATTCTGACTTCTACACCAAAAGAACAATTTATATATAGCAAACTACTTAAAACAATTAGATATACAGACAAAGGATATCTTCCTCAATCTGAGATCCTAATTCTTCATCATCAGCTCCAATAGCAATGTAGTCATCTGAAAATAGGAACAAAGAATTGTCAAGAGTAAATTCTTCTCATTTTAGAAGACAATTTCAACAGTGTAAACTAAGTTGCACTCCTAGATCTTTAATCCCATTTGCCTTGTATCAGACTACTTTTAGTTTAGTTTCATTAGAATTTGGTCACTTTACTACCCGCTAGACTTCTCTTCTGGATTCACCTAATATCCACAGTGATCCTGCTCACTGATGACGCCTTATCCCTGAGGAGTGGGAAAGTGATCTAGAAGGGAATTCCTCATTTCACAACTCCATAAAGTCTGGTTGCTCCAGCAGAAAGTAGAGAAAGTTATAGAAAGAACTGTCTTGTCTCCTGTGATTCAGGCTTCAATGTAAACAAATAATTTCATCTGCCAATCACATATATGGACACACTAAGAAGACTTCTATAAATATATTCAAAAGGCTAGAGGGCAATAAAAACAAACTAGAAAGAAAGAAAAAAACATACAAAAAGAGAATAAAGAGAATCAAAATAGAAAGGGCAGAATGGGAAGAAAAACAAGTCAAACTATCTATGGTTCATTATAACAGAAAAAGGATGAATTTGTACAAAATGATAAATATTCCTCATGAAGCCAAAATTTTACATAATAAAACATGCAGATACATGCAAATTAAACCCCCATATAAATCAAGATTTTTTTTCCACTTTAAGAAAAAATGGAATTAAAAACACACAATTTACATACAACATACCATATTAATATTTACCAGAAATGCCAGAATATCCTATCAGTACCTCTCAATACAGACAGAGTAACCAGCTTGTACATTCAATGTAGCAGAAGGAAAAGATAATGTGTTTGTAGAAAAAATGATTAAGGCACTATGAATGAGAGTAAACATTCATGTTTTAGAAGGAATTATTTCTTGGAATTACACAGCATTAAGCAGAAGCCAAAACATTCCCTTTTTCCTACTTCTTCACTGCCCTCTATTACCAATACCCCGGAACCATGGTATATCCCTATCAAGTGGATAAGGCATAGATGGTGCTGGTAGTCAACAAAATGAGGAATAAAACAACATACATTAAACTTACCTCCTGTTCGAAGAGCCGCAGCAAGCATCTCCCTACACTTTAGCCGTACAGAATCTGAAGTACTTGGTGCCCGAGGAAAAGATGAAACATAAGTGTCTCGAGCATTTGTCTCATCCTTTCTGCTGCTCACATTGCCACTGGAACTACTAAAAGATGCATACGTGCAATGCGCAAACACACACACACACACACCAAAAAGAAATCAGAAAAAACTGTTACCAATAATTTCACTACCATTCATTTAAAAAACTATATTCAGCAAACGTCCAATAAAAATGTTCTGCTGTATATAGGACAAATGGCTAGCTACTCTGTGTGTGTATATGGTCTACAGTTCAGCAAAATAAATGGAAAGAACCTTGGTCCTTAGTAAGAGGATGAGCAAAAAGTACGTAAAAGGCTGAGGTCAAAGAATATGACAGTCCTCAACCAAAACCATGAGAGGGAAAAGCATCTGTGAAAATCCCTTTTTCAATGGATTCCAAATACCATCAAGGCCTAAATTTAAAATACCCCTTTCACAATAAAACTTGGTAGGAGTGTGAAAACATAAAAAGATGACTTAATTACCTCTCCAGCAACATAACTCAACCTTGTCATTAAGCCAATGTCATATTTTTCTT
Organism: Elephantulus edwardii; assembly: GCF_000299155.1. Lineage (NCBI taxonomy): Eukaryota > Metazoa > Chordata > Mammalia > Macroscelidea > Macroscelididae > Elephantulus > Elephantulus edwardii. The sequence continues at coordinate 1,743,837 of NW_006400037.1, forward strand.
TTTGTTAACCTAAGCATTTCATTTGCTTCTGAGGAACTAAAATAGGCTCTTTCCAAAATACTTTTCTGTGACTAGTTTCAATCAACTTTCATCACATTACAGATGTTGGCTATAAACATTTCCAAAGACTAATTTGTTAATTCACTCTACAAATTAAATTTGCTTTACTATCAGAGTGGTTGAGGGAATGGGGGTTCTTGTGTGTCTTCTTGCCTTCTCTCTAAAATACACCTACTGTCAAACTTCACAAACATGTGACCACAGCCAAAACAGTAATTTCACATATTTTCTATGCTTAGTCATCTCATTCTGAAAGCCCTCTGTGCTATATTGCTAATGTTTGTACAAAGATTTGTATTATCATGACTTTTTTCGTAAGTTCTTCTCTGCCAGGCCAGGCTTCTCAAAAGGACAAGGACTTACTACTTTTTATATTTTCAGCACGAAGAAAGTGATTAAACACCCACTAATGATAAAAACTAACAAATTAATGCCAAAAGTCCCACATCTTTAATTATTTACTTTTGCCTCTCTGGTCTGTAGCAAATGACAAATGCAATGAGAAAATCAAACCATTTTAGACTAAGGGAGCCTCTTCCTCACTAGCTTCACTATTACTGTTGTTTTTAAGTGCCACTAAGTAGACAAACATCTACTCAGAAACGAAAGCTAGCTAGCCTACCTTTAAAGCCTGGAACCTCTTTCCTAAGCATTTAACCACTTTCTCTTTGAATTCTTATGCCTGAGATGTTACAAACCCTTCTCAGTTACAAACAACTTAGAACTAACTTCATACCTTCATTTGTTAACAACTCAGACTCCTTTCTCCAATCCTTTACTTCCTTATGTATATGAATGCATGTACAAGCACACAGTAATATGTAATAACTGTTTTTTCTAAGACAGTCTCTAGATCTAAACTTCAAACATATAAAGCTGATAAAAATACGTAGTAAAATCTCTTAAAGCCAGAACTCAACAGAATTGCCTTGTTTTCCTCTTTGTAATCTTTACTGCTCTCTATTGTTCTTATTGTTAGGTGCCACTGGCTTGACTACAACTCATACTGATTTTTATAGAACAGATCTCAACCTTGCCTATCATCCTGCACCATCAAAATCATCTCTGAAATGCTCAAACTCACTGTTACAGTCACTGTGTCAATCCATCTTGTTTGCAATCTTCCACTCTTTCTCTGACTTTTTCCAAGGGCTCTCCCCTCCTGAGAATATGCCTGAAGTTTGAGACAAGTTTCACCATCTAGCCTCTAAGGAGCACTCTGACAGCACTACTTTCCAAGACACCCTGTTCATTCTTTTGGTAGTCCATCAGATATTCAGTACTCTTTTCTAACACCATAATTCATAGGCATTCTTTTTTTTTTTTCATCCTTACTCACGATCCAACTTTTAGATGTACAGAAAGTAACTGAAAAGACCATGGCTTAGATTAGGTTCACCTTAGTCTTTGAAATGTCATCATTGCTCATTAGCACTCTGGAGAAGTTCCTGACAGTAGATTTGCCCAATGTAGTCTATCTTTTGATTTCCCATTATCGTATGTATTGACTGTGGATCCCAGTAAAATGAAACCCATAACAATTTTAACATTTTCTCCATCTATCTCAATGTTGCTATTGGTCTAGTGGTAAGGATTTGTATTTTTGTGATTTTGAGATGTAACCCATATTGAAGGCTGTAGTCTCTGATCTTCTGCAGCAAATATATGAAACGTTTGCATTTTCGGCAAGTAAGGCTGCATCATCTGCATAACGTAGGTTGTTGATCTTCCCCCAATCCTGATACCACCTTCTTCTTCATATAACCTAGCTTCTCAAATGATGTGTTCAGCATATATACTGACTAGGTAAGAAAAAAAGAAACAACTCTGATACATATTTTTCTTGATTTTAACCCATGCATTGTTCCAATTGCTCTGTTCAAACAAGTGTTTTGTTCTAGGTTTAGGCTTTGCATGAGCACAATTAAGTGTTTTTCATTGCTCTCCATCAGTGGGAAATATCTGCATTATCCTTCCCTAACAAGTTTCTATCTTATACAACAAGTCCTAGCTTTTATATGTTTTCTTATGCCAAGAACTCTTCCCTCCAACATCTACTTAAGAAAACTATTTATACTTTCACATTCAAGGCATTAGATCAATGACTTTGAATGTTACATAACTGAACACATAAGCTAAAAAGTGTACTTTACAAACTGTCTTTGTCGTGAAAGATAATGGATTGAAGAATGGTTTTAGATTAAAGAAAATTAAGAGACATGGCAATTATATAGACACGAAAACTACAGAGACAGGACAACCAAGTGATTTTTTATTAGATACTGGAAAATAAGTTTCTCTTTTATAATAATGATTATTATTGGGACAAATGATAAAATATCTACCAATCAGAAAAAACATAAAACTTCTTTATACTGATAGCTGTACTATGATTATATGTAAAATAATGCCCTTTTTCTCAAGAAATGCATAACTTAGAGCTAAAGAAACACATTTACATATCACTTCTTGAGGTTAATCAAAATAGTGCATGTGCATGCAGGCAAATGTAGAAACATAATATTACCATAACTAAGGCAATTGCATAAAGAGCTTATAGAAGTTATTTTATTTCTTGCACATTTTATCTAGAATAACTTTTCAAAAAGTCTGAAATTATTTAAAAAGTTAAATACAACCATCAGTTTTAACATCTGCTCTTCAACTTTACCTGTGGCTTATGGATTTTTAACATCAAGTACATTTAGAATTAATACATAATAGTGAACAGCACTAAAAAATGAGAGGTACAACATTAATTTGGGGAAAATACTGAGGAATAATTAAAAGAAGTAGCCTCAACATTCTAACATGCCTGTTAATGAGTTACACAGTAGGCAAAAGTTGAGAAGTAATTTAGAATGCTTTGCTCTAAAGTACTGTTTCTACAACTTTAAAATACAATATTACAATTACCTAAAGAGGGTATTTTATATTTCAGAATCCCACCCCCAGAGTATTATCCCATATTCTAGGGTGAGCCCTATAAAATTCCATTTCTATGGACTGCAACAACGGGCACAGTGAAGACTGTGAGGATGGTGGAGAATCAGATAAGGTTTTGATGTGTTGTATAACCTATGAGTCAATCTAGTGGCAGCTAGCAACAATAACAATCCATGGAGTTCCTAGATTCCATGCTCTTCAAAGGATCAGACTTTTGAGAACCTTACTACTTGCTATGCATCCGAAAGCTGGACAATGACCAGGGATAATAGAAGAATTGATGCCTCTGAGCTGTGGTGTTGGAGAAGAATATTGAATATACCATGGACTGCTAGGAGAACAAACAGGTTGGAGACCAGGCTGCTCCTTGGAGTCAAGGATTCTGAAGCTTCATATGACATACTATGGACATGGTGCAAACTGGGACCAATTCTTGGAGAGGGATATCTTGCTTGGGAGGTTGGAGGGACAGTTCAAGAGAGGAGGACCTCTGATAAGACGGATTGATTCAGTGACTGGGGTAGTGGGGGTAGGTGTGTCAGAGACAATAAGAATGGCACAGGATAGAGCAGGGTTTTAGGGCTGTCATACACAGGGTTGCTATGAGTCACAGGCGACTAAATGGCACATAACAACAACAATATTCTACACATCAATGTCTACTTCTAAATTATTTATTAGCTTTTAAAGAACAAGGGAACTAAATTTACCATCCATGAAACAAGGTACTGAATACTGCCCAATTCATTAACTCCTAAGCCCATCAGATCTGAGAGCAAATGTGAATCTTTTATTACCAAACTAGATGTGTTAGGTTCTAATGACAAATAGCTACGGTTAGGAGTAGGGAGGAATGTAAAAAAGTGAGTTTGATCCATAGCCAAAATAAATCTTAAGAAATATGGTAAACAGAGGAAGTAGAAAGTTGACATGTGAGTATCTATCTGGTCTTCTATCAGTTCTGTTAATCCCAGAAATGCCTCACAATTAAAATTTCCTGAATACAATGTGACCAACCCGTTCTTATTCATACAGTGTCTTCTACCTCTCATTTATTTATCTAGTAAATATATGAAACTTTAGTATGTTTGGCTATATGAATTCCCTAAATACGTGTGATTAACTGAAAGGGAAGCAAAGTTGTAAGACTTAAAGGACATCTATGACTTTCAACTTAAGTAAATTTCCATCAAGTAAAATACCTTTCTTCTCTTGCTTCAGGGCTATTCTGTGATGTAATCATAGGCTCTTTTTTCTTTTCTTCTGAATCTTTATCAGTGGATGGCCCATCTGAAATTTTATGAAATCTTATGAAATGCTAAATTATTAGGATTTGGGAGGGGAGCAGAAATCAAAACAAAACTGAAATACTGCATTTTATCAAGCTATTCACACACACACACACACACACACACACACGACAAAAATCTTACTTTTGCTATGATAACAACAAAAAAGGCATTTAGGAAAACTACTGTACAGTATTTTTTACAACATATACTAAGTCATCATTCATAAACTCCCTCATTTGATCAGAAATGCAAATTCACATGCCAGTGGAAAAGAGGTTAAGGATAATGTATGGTGGAAATGTCACCGTTATTCTCTTTAAAATGAAAGCAATGAGTATATACAGCAATCCTGTTTTAGTAATTTAATTTTTTATTAATTTAATTAAATTAGTAATTTAATTTTTAGGAACTTAAAAAAAATAAAGAAAGTGACATCCAACCACAAAAACATTTCAAAGATAAGTGGGGGGGGGGGGGGGGGGGGGGGGGAATGGTCTTTTCACAGAACAAATTACAAAGGATCAGTAAAGTCTACCAGAAGTCTCTTCTATCTCAAACTGTAAAGTGATAATACAAAGTACATTAAGCTTTAAGATTAAGCTTTGGGGAGCTTCAGTGGCCTAGGTGGTAAACAGTTGTGCTACTAACCCAAAGGTGAAACCTCTCCAGGAGTCCAAATCCACCAATTAGTCCCAAGGGAAAAAAATGGATACTCTCCTCCTATGTTATTTACAGGCTCAGAAAACTCACTGGTGGGTCCAATATGAGTTTGTTTCTGGAAATGTTTTTTGATACATTTCCACAAAGGAGCCCTGGTGGCACGGTAGGTTAAGTGTTGTGCTGTTACCTGAGAGGTTGGCAGTTCAACCCTACTAGCAGTTTTCACACCTCATGATTTTCTGTCTCTAAAACCCTACAGTGGGCCCTCATGAGTTGGAATTAACAGAATCACAATGGGTTTTGGTACGTATCTTTAGGAACCACCTAAAGAGCTTTTTTTAAAAAAAAAAAGGAAATTTTTTAAATTTTTTATTTTATTATATTTTTTGCGTATGTTCCGTCTAATCAGATCTGACTGGTACAGGAGAAGAATGTCCTTCCTTCTCCAGCAGAGCATCTGGTAAATTTGAACCATGCACCTCTGGGATTGCAGAGGAGCTTCTTGTCACTAGGACACCAGAGCTCCCTCCCTCTAAAGAGCTTTTTAAAATGAAGTTTCTATGTATATTTGATATGGAAACAGTAATTCTCAGTAGCAAGTCAAAGCAGGACAAACATCTGAATTCCCAACTTGATTAGACAATGAGAAATAAAAAATACATATATTTGAACAGCATTTTAGTACTGACAAGAAGTACTAACATTTAAATCAATCAAAACAGTCTTAAAATTAGGTTAGGAGAACAGTTAGGTCTACAGTATACGCTACCTGACTTATTTACCTATTATTCCTTAAGTGATAAATGAGTTCTCATGACTTAGTTCATTAACAGTATAGGCTGTTAATTAGCAGTTTAAATTCACAAGCTACTCCAAGAAGGATGGGTAGTCTCATCCTTTAAAGATTTACAGACAATGGAGGGCTGCTATGATTCAGAACTGACTTAATGGCAGTGGTATAGTAGTATTAATTCATTCTCATCAACCTGAAGTTGGATCCAGCTGATCCTCCAGCAGGTTTTCAGAGGCTGTGAACTATTCAAGAGGAGACTACCCATCTTTCCCTCAAGGAATAGTTGGTAGATTACAACAGTCTGCCTTTCTTTGTGCTGGCAGCACAACTCCTTACCCATTAGGGCATCAGAGCTCATATAATAAGGGATACACAAAAAAATTCTTTCACGTCTTCAAATGCTTCTGTGTACAAAGTAGAACCTGAACATTATATTCAACTATATATGAGGATCAGCCAGTGAACGTTCTGATTAAGCTGAATCTCTAGCATGAGATGCAGGCATCAGTACTGTTAAACAGTCCAAATGTGCTGACTGGGCTTAGAATCAGTGATAGACAATGAATCCAATTACTACTTATCTTGTGAAGTTCAGTTAATTAAAATACAATTCAGTTCCTCTAGGATAAAGCACAGGGAGCTCTGGTGGCCTAGAGATAAGGAACTGTGCTGTCAACCACAGTCATGCAGTTTGAATCTACCAGCTACTCTGTGGGAGAATGAAAGGCATTCAACTCCCAGGCATTTTACTGCCTCTGAAAACCTGCTGGAGGGTCAGCTATGAGTCAATCCTGACTTGATGGCTGGTTGTTATCAGCCCTCCAGTTGCCTGCAACCCATAGCAACTCTATGTACAGCAGCCCTGATTCCTACCCTGTCCTGAGCCAGTCTTACTAATAATACTGAAACACCAACCCCCAGTACCCTAGTCACTATATCAATCTATCTCACCTGGGTTCTTCCTCTCCTGCGCTGTCCCACACAACAACAGTATGATACAGCATAAACATATAACTACCATATGCTTTTATTATCCCATTACTCTAACTAAGGAGAAAGAAAGGTTACTAGTAACATTAAATAATACGGATCAGGAAAAGAAATATTCCAAAAGTAATAGGGTAGAAAGTGATAAGGTGATGTAATGAAATACCATATAATGAGTCAATGTTGCCCTTGACCTGTCATGGAGTCTATCCCAACTCACAGTGACCTTACAGGACAGTGCTAAACTGCTTCACAGAGTTTTTAATAATTAATTCACTGAACTAACTCAAAAAATTCACTGCTATCAGGCAATCCACGGCTGGAACCAACCCACAGCTGATTCACCAGTAGATTCTGAATGCTGTAAATAAGATGGTAGGAGACTATATATTTTTCTTCCTCAGTGTGGCAAATAGAGTTGAACCACCAGAGAAGCGTCATTTTAGGATTTACAGTACAACTCTCTACCATGTAGGCCACAAAAGCTCCCTACCAAAAGGGTCTTGCATCAACAGAGCTCCCAAATGTCTCCAAAAGGTAGGTAAAATTGATTTCACATGCTACTCTGACACAATGAGAATAGGTATGATTATTTTATAAAAGACAGTATTGACATTCTGAAGAATACAAGTACTTGCCCTCTCTTGGTTCATTACTGGGAGTTTTAGGCTGCTTTTTCATGGTAAAACTCATCATCTCTATTTTAAGGCACTTATTTCAGTCAACATTTAGAATCAGAAACAAACAAGAAAAAAAATACAATTGTTTGAATAAAACATAACATATATAAATGTTTAAAGAAGAAAGGCCAATTATACCTAGTAACTTTTTCCAAGATTTGATGAGAGACTTTGCTAAAGATGTAACTTCTTCATCTGTACTCTGCTTTCGGATGGCATTAACTGACATTCCAATTCTTGTGGACTGAAAAACAATTTTTAAAAAAAGTACATTATTTATTAGCAATTTCATTTCAGACAATTCAGTGTCTCACTTCAGACAAGTCTGTGTCTCTCCCATGTTTTCTTCTTTGAGATTCCTGTTTAGAACAAAAAGATTAAAATTTTTTGAAGTATAATGAAAGTGTATTATAGATTTATGATACAAACATCTTCAGATCAAACATTAAGACTCACTGATGGTCTCTGAAGTCGTTCCATAAATAAGAAGTAAGGATAAAATATAGTTTGTGTGTGTGTATATGGGGGGGGTGGGGACAAGAAGAAGGAAAAGCTAATAAATGCACTTGGTAGTTTCTATACATTCTTCTACTTAAAATATACTGTAAAGAACTTGCTGTAGCATTTAACGAGCTACTTGAAAAATACTTTAAAAGGATTGAAAGCATTTCCTCCCTTCTATAATCAGCATATAATGAGATCATTTAAATGGATTTCACAGAATATAGAGAATTTAACATGTAGAAATATGTGCCTGGGTCTATGCTGGGAGCATCACAAACGTTTTATTCTTCCTAATAACTTTTTTTAAAGTTGAAATCATTATCCCTATTTTTAAAGATGATGAAATAGGAAGTACAGATAACCCATCAAGCGTCAATTTTATTAAAACATTTAGAGTGTGAGTGCGTGCACAAGCATGTGTGTATGTTTTGAGTGTCCTGTGTTCTGTATTTCAGAAAGCTGAATAAGGCAGATAAAGTTCAATAGCAAAAAGATTGAGAAATTCCACAAATCAAAAGTTCAAACAAATAGTTTCTAGAAGAAAATTTGTTTTACTTCATGAATGGAAAAAAATAACTTGAGTTATCCTGAAGCTTGAGTCTAACCCAAATTAGAAGAGAAAATGGAGTTTTAGAAGAGTTTGGGGTTGTAACTTTTTTCTTCATGGTCACAGAATGCACTGATCACTAAACATTCAATGGTCTCTACCCATAAGCTAAAAAAGCCCAGAAGGAGAATGTAAAAGCAGTTCCAGCTGTCGCTGCATTGATTCCAAACCTGGCGACGCCATGTAGCCAGAATGTTCTCTACTCCGTAAGGTTTTCAATATCTGATCTGATTGGCAGGTTTTTTAATTAGGAGATATGATATAGTGTTGATTCCAGTCTCAAACTTTTCAAATCAGCAGTCAAGTTGCTAGAGGAGTATTAGTAAATTCAGGGTCATTTAAATATATTTTGTACAGTTGTAAAAAACTTGACATCCTGGGTTTCCTGCCTACAAAACTGGCTGAATCATCTAATTAACAATTGTTTGGTCCTCAGACCCTGTTGTAACTTCTCCACAGTCATGAAGAGTACCTTAAGCTGCATCTTTCATTGAATTAGCTTATGTCTTTCCTTACTCATATTTAAGCTATACCCAACCCAGGTAATATATGTAAAAATCCTACTAACGGAAAATGCATCCTTCCTGAATTACTATTTAACTTTTGAAATGGTATTTTTCTTGTTCTTATGTGCCATCGAGTCGCTTGAGACTCATAGTGACCCTATGTACAACAGCCCTAAACTCTGTTCTGTCCTGTGCCAATCTCACTGTCTCTAAAACACTCATCCCGATTACCCTAGTCACCGAATCAATCCATCTCCTTCAGGCCCTTCCCCTCCTGTGCCTACCCTCTACTCTCCCAAGCATGTGTCCTTCTCCAGGACCAGTCTCTCCTTACAACATGACCAAAGTATGTCAGATGAAGCCTCAGAATCCTTGCCTCCAAAGAACGCCCGGTTTAACCTTTTCCAGGATGAATCTGTTTTCTTAGCTGTCCATGGTACCCTCAATACTCTTCTCCAACACCAAAGCTCAAAGGTATCAATTCTCCTTCTATCCTTCTTAGTCATTGTCCAACTCTCTGATGTATAACAAGTGACTGCAAAAACCATGGCCTGTATCAAATGTACCTTAGTCTCCAGAGAGACATCGTTGCTCTTCAGTACTTTAGAGAGGTGCCTAACAGCCGGCTTTCCCATTGCAATACGTCTTTTAATTTCCTGGCTGCTGGTGCCAAGATTGTGGAGCCAAGCAGACTAAAGCTGTGAACAATCTCAATCTTTTCACCATCCATCCTAATGCTGCCAATTGGTCCAGTGGTGAGAATCTTTGTCTTCTTGACATTGAGCCTCAATCCATATTGAAGGCTGCAGTCCTTGATCCTCTGCAGCAAGTGCTTCAGGTCCTCCTCAGTTTCAGCAAGCAGGGTTGTGTCACCTTAGTCTTATGTAAGCAATACCACAAGTAGTCTGTTTACTAGTAACTATTCTTTTGAATGTAAAAATTCTGTAGTTTTGAACTAACTATAGTAGCATGTTAAGAAGACTAAAAATTACCCCAAGTATAAAACCCAATAATCATCATTAAAATTGGAGATAGTTTTTGAGAAGAGCTGTAATAAAATGCTTTGGATACTGCAATCCATCTGTCTTATTGCCAAGTGACTCTGTAAAGAACCGCTTGCATTCACTAACAAAGTGTTTGCATCACCCAAGGAAGGACTCCACTGAGAAAACAGTCATCTCATCTAACACAGAGCTGTCTAGTCAAGAAATGTTAAGAGAATTCTGGATGTAGATAGAAATGTAATAAAATCATCATTCCAACCTTCCTCAACTAATAACAAGAAATGCAACAAAGCAGTGGTCGTGTTAAGGGACTGAATGGGGAAGCAGAGAAAAGCAGGGAGAAATGCACACCCAAAAAAATCAATGAATCAAAGAGTCCCATATATAATTACATATAAATAACATGTTTAGTGCTTCTGTTCTCCAAGTTTATTGCCTCTATTAATAAAAGCTTGCCAAGTGTTCAAGGCACAACAACTAGTCTCTATTTATTTGTAATAACAGAGGAAAAGAGTAACAGGAAATTGTAGCCAACTGTCTCCCAAAAACAAATGCCTTCTTGCCATCACACCAGAACTGGATGGTGCCTGGCTACCATTACTGAATATTCTGACAGACTCATAGAAAGTATGATCAAAAAAAAGAAAACAGCTTTCTACGAAGATGGCGCCGAAAGCGAAGAAGGAAGCCCCTGCCCCTCCCAAAACTGAAGCCAAAGCAAAGGCATTGAAGGCCAAGAAGGCAGTCCTGAAGGGCGTCCACAGCCAAAAAAAAAAAAAGAATATCCACACGTCACCCACGTTCCAGCGGCCTAAGACGCTGAGACTCCGACAGCAGCCCAAATACCCCCGGAAGAG
>NW_006400037.1:1756436-1781375 GCF_000299155.1 Elephantulus edwardii
GTTGGGAGGGGAGAAAAGTGCAACAATGAATGAATGGAAATCCACAAAATAAGGGGAAAAAAATAATAATCCTCTTTCTTAAAAAATACAAATAAATACTTGGGAATTTAAAAAGAAAGGGGGGGGGGAGAAGAAGAACTAACTATATGGGACCAAGTTGACAAAAGCAGCAATTCAAAAGACCAGATAGTAAACTGCAGGGCAGTGGCTTTATGTAAATGTGGGCGAAACACCTCAGAAAAGAAGGGGCAGAATGGTTACAGAACTTAAAAAATATATAATGCTGTGTGTACTCCCAAAAACAAAAATAAGGAAAATTTAAAGAAAGGGGGGAAAACCCTACAGAAGTTGTTTAATCCTGTTGCTATTGTTAGGTGTTGTCAACTTTTGACACACAGGTACCCCATGTAACAGAGCAGACAGAACTGTTCCATATGATTTTCTTGACTATAATCTGAATGGAAGCAAATCAACAAGTCTTCCTCCTACACACAGAGCAAATGGATTATTTCAAAAATCAAACTATGGCTAGCAGTTACATACTTAAACAATTAACTATCATGACTAGAATTCAAAAATATTAAGTATTTCATGTCAACTACCAATTAAAAAAATTATATAGAGAGTCTCTAGTAGACTACTGGATAAGGAACTGCAATACCAACGTAAAGACAGGTGGCTCAACTCATACTAGCTGCTTCACGGGAGAAAGATAAGCAGTTTCCTCCTCTGCAATTTGCAGCCTCCAAAACCAGCTGGACCATTAGCCGTAAGTTTATTCTAACTTGGTAACACCTAACAACAACAGGGTACAAAATCTTTTCAAAGGTGATATAAAAGTATACACGTGCCTTTATTAGACATTAAGTAAGATCTAGCATAAGGCATACTGCTACCATGTGTTTACCAACTGTATTATATGTAAACACATACCTGTAATAATTCCAGGGTCATGGGAATATTCTTAAGCTCCTTCAGCAAATCCAATGCTCCAGCCTGGAAAACATGATAATTTTATACAGAATTCACAAGACATTAAAAACTAACCAGTGATTTAAATGAGTTCGTTTTCTATCCCAAAATCACTATGGGTTGCTTATTCATGTGGGAACAGATACAGGTACACATACAGAGTGTGTATGCACACACGCATACACATATACACTCTTCCCCTTCAGCTACTGATCCCTGTTATCTGCCATTTTGCATTTCTGACAATAAAAATCCACTACCCCACTAATCTGCACATTAATAACATATATCTGGCAGTTATGAATGCTGAGACGCACTGTAAGAATGATTTTGGTTTTGAGAGTTAAGGTTATACGTCAGTTTGGCTGGACCAGGACTCTCAGTGGCTTGACAGTTAGGGAACGATGTAATGTGTGACGATGTTGCCATTCGATTTTCTAATAAAGCAGGTTTTTGCATAATGATCTGGGTTTTTAAAACCTAATCACCTCACTAAATGTAGAAAAGCGTAATGTTTTCAAATAAGAATTGCAATTCAACAGAGGATCATAAAATCCATTTATAGGTTATGGCTTGTAGCTTTAATGTATTATTTTGTGATACATTATTTTAACAGTATTTGTTTACATGCATGTCCTACAAAGAGAAATGTAAAATGTATTTTCTACACTATCATGAAAACATCATGGTAGCATAACATATTCAGAATTTCTATAGAGAGAGGCTAATCATCAAGTTCATTTGAAATTGCCAGGGGCTCCTGAACAGCTCAAACAATCATGAAAAAAGAACAAAGTAAGACTTACATCCTGTCATTCCAAAGCATCATGTTCCACTCCAAGGAATAACCCCTCCTTGCAACAGTCCTGAAATTCGTGAGATATAGAGCTCTGTCATCTTTGCCTCCAACACCACAGCTCAAAGGCATCAACTCTTCTTCTGTCAACCTTATTTGTTATGCAGCTCTCAGATGCATAGCAAGTGATCAGACCAAGGCCTTAAAAAGATGCACCTTAGTGCTCAACCTGATATAATTACTCCTCAATAATTTGGAGAAGTCCCTAACGCAGATTTTCTCAGTGTAATACATCTCCTAATTTCCTTACTGCTGGTACCAAAGGCTATTGATGTGGATTCAAGATGAAGTTGACAGTTTCAGTCTTTTCTCCATCTATCATGATGTGTCCAGTGTTAAATTTCTGTTTTCTTTATGCTGACATGCAATCCACATTGAAGGCTGTATTCTCTGATCTTCTGCAATAAGTGTGTTTCAAGTCCTACTCACTTTCAGCAAGCAAGTTTGTGTCATTCTTCTTCAAACAGTACAGCTTCACAAATAATCTGCTCAGCATATAGAATGAATGGATATGGAGAGAGAATACAGCCCTGATGCGTTCTCTTAATTTTAAATCATGTATAGTTCCCTTCATCAACAGCTTCATCCTGCTTGGATTCACAACTAAGACCCTTGGTACCAGCAGTAAGGAAATAAGGAGATGCACTGCACTGGAAAATCTGCAATTAGGAACCTCTGCAAATTACTGAAAAGTAGTAACAGTTTGAGGACTAGGGTGCATCTAATTCAGTCCATATTCTTTCCAATCACATGCTATGCATCTGAGAGCTGGGCAAAGAATAAGTATGACAGCAAAGAAATTGACACCTTGAGCTGTGGTGCTGAAGAAAAGCACTCAACATCCCATGGGCAGCCAAAAGAACAAACAGATTAAGTCTTGAAGAAGGTACAGCTCGAGTGCTCTTTGGAGGCAAAAATGATGAGGTTTTGCCTCACATACTTTGGGCATGTTGTTAGGAGGGGCTATTACTTGGAGAGGGATATGATGCGAGGAAAGGTGGATGATTGGTGAAGGAGAGGGAAGACCCTTAATCAAGTGGACTAACATGGTGACTGCTGCAATGGGCTCTTCTGTATCAGGATGTGTGTGGATGGCACAGGGTTCAGATCTTTTGTTCATAGGGTTGCTATGAGTCATAATCGACTCAACAGCACCTAACAACAACAGTGCTCCCTTGCTCTGTTCACACATCAGCCTCTTGGTCTAGGTACACGTTTCACAATTAAGTGTTCTGAAATTCCCATTCTACTCAATGTTAGCTATAACTTGTTAAGATCCATACAAATGTCTCCACAGTCAACAAAGCATAAATAGACATTCTTCTGTTATTCACTGCTTTCAGCCAGGATCCATCTAACATCAGCAATGAATGATACACCTGGTGCCAAAAGAAGGCGGCAGTGCAAAAGTAATCTGATGTGCCTCCAGGATATGAACAAACACTTCACCAAAGAAGACATTCAGATGGCAAACAAACATATGCAGATATGTTCAAAATCCCTAGCTCTAAAAGAGGTGCAAATCAAAACAACTATGAGATATCATCTCACCCCAGTAAGAATAGCAAAATGTCATAGAACAGCAAACATCAAATGTTGGCAAGGTTATGGAGAAAGTGGAACCCTTATTCACTGTTGGTGGGAGTGTAAAATGGTGCAACTACTGTGGAAGGCTGTCTGGCACTTTCTCAAAAAGTTGCAAATAGAAATAATATTTGACCCATCAAGTCCACTACTGGAAATTTACCCTATAGAAACCATAACCGCCACCCAAGCAGATATATGCATACCCATGTTTACTGTGGCTCTGTTCGCAAAAGCAAAGAGCTGGAAATAACCCAAGTGCCCATCAACAAATGAACAGATAGAGAAGCTCTGATATATTCACACAATACTATGCAGCATTGAAAAACAAGGAACTCATGATATATTATGGCAAATGGATGACCCTGGAGGACATTATACTGAGTGAGATATCTCAGTTATAAAAGGACAAATATTGCATAGGGCCACTGTTGCAAAATGGGACTGACATTGGGGTTGAGGGAAGGCAAAGGAGGGGAGGAATGATGTATACTGCATTGAAACAGATGAGGGAGAAAACGATTTAAAAGGAATATATGATTGGGTATTATTGTCATGACAGGAGTCTAAAATGAAGGCTGCACGGTGGAGTGGACTTGGAGGTAGGGACTGGGTAACAATGAAAGTGTTTTACTTTTCAAGGAGAAGAGTGAATTGGGGAAGAGGGGAGATGGTGTAACAATGGATGATTGGAAACCTAAGTCTCTAAACGTCATTAAAATTAATTTTAAAAAATTTTAAAAAACCTCTCATCTGACATGTCTCAAAATAAAAGCTTGGCAATATGTAAGGTTACTTGCCTTGAAAATTCTATAGAGGACATTTCAACTCTGAACAAATTAAGTTACCATGATTTGAACTCACTCAATCACAAATGGTTTGGTTTTTTTGGAGGGTGAAGCTGGTTTTAGATGTCTTCAGAGTCCCTGGGTGATGCAAACTGTTAACATGCTGAGCTGCTAATCAAAAGTTTAGTGGCTTAAGTCCACTCAGATGTGTTGAAGAGAAAAGGTTTAGCAACATACTTACTACAAATCAGCCACTGAAAACCCTATGGAGCACAGTTCTACTCTGATGCATGAGGGTGTGCACAGTTGGAGTCAATTTAATAGGAAGTAGGTCATCCAAAAACAGCTAGAACAGGACATTGAAAGAGAACTGCCAGAAGTTCAAACTGGGTTTAGAAGAGGCCATGGCACCAGGGAAATCACTGCTGATGCCAGATGGATACTGGCTGAAAACAGAGTACCAGAAGAATGTCTGTGCTTTATTGATTATGTAAAGAGAGTTGACTGTGTAGATCATAATAAATTATAGCTAACATTAAGAATGGGAATCCTAGGGGAGCTCTGGTGGCCTAGGGGCAAGAAGCTGCACTGCAATCTTAGAGGGATGCGGTTCGAAGCCACCAAATGCTCTGCTGCAGAAGGAGGAGCAATCTGCTCCTTTATCAGTCAGTTCCAATTTGACAGTAGACACACAAAAATAATAAAAAAATTTTTAAAAATTAAAAAAAAAAAAAAGGGAATCCTAGAATACAAAACCTATACCTAAACCAAGAAGCTCTTGTCTGAACAGAGCAAGGAAACACTGAGTGATTTAAAATCAAGAAAGGTGTGTGTCTGGGCTATATCCTTCCTCCCTAACTATTCAATCTGTATACCGAGTAAATAATTTGAGAAGCTAGACTCTATGAAGAAGAACGTGGTATCAAGATAGAAGGAATAAGACTCATCAACAACCTATGTTTATTATGTTGATGACACCACCTTACTTGATAATAGTAAGTAGGATTTGAAATGCATGCTGCAGAAGATCAAAGACTACAGCCTTCAAGATGGATTGCATCTCAACATTAAGACAAAAATCCTCACCATTGGGTCAATAAACAACATTATGATAGATAGATAGATAGATAGATAGATAGATGACTGAAGTTGTTAATGATTTTATCTTTCTTGGGTCCACAATTAACAGTCTTGGTACCAGCAGTCGGGAAATCAGGAGACATACTGCACTGGAAAAATCTGTCAGGGATCTCCCCAAATTACTCAAGAGCAATGATGTCAGTCAGTTTGAAGACTACAATGCATCTGTTTAAGATCAGTCTTTTCAATCACTTGCTACCATATGAAACCTAGATAATGAATAAGGATGACAGAAGAATTATGCCTCTAAGTTGTAGTATTGGAGAAAAGTATTGACTATGCCACGGACTGTCAAGAGAACAAAGAGATATGTGTCTTGAATGCTTCTTACAGCCAAGGATGACAAAACTACAAGAATTCTCTGGACATGTTGCTAGGAGAGGCGATTCCTTGGGAAAAGACATCATGCTTAGAAAGGTGGAAGGGTCAGTGAAAGAAAGGAAGATACTTCACAATATGGCTTGACACAGTGACTATAAGAACAGGCTCAAGTGTGTAGAGATAATGATGATTTAGCACAGGATAAGATATGGTTCTGATCATAGGGTTACAATGAGTTGTACTTGATGCCAAATAAAAACAACAGGTCAATTTCAACTCCTATATATGTTATATGAAGAACCTAATAATGCCAACATTGCCTAATAAGTCTTTAAGAGTTAAATACCACTGACTTTTGGCCTAGCTTTGTAGTCTGTAAAGCTAGTTGGTTTTATTTCCACTCTTCTTCACAACCACACTTCAAAGAGTATTTTTTCCCCAAGCCACTGATATTAATTCTCCAAGCTTTCACTCTGGGTTTGATATTCTACAAATGAAAATAAATCACTAAAGGGCAAGTTGGCCAAGTAAGCATGTAATTTACTCTGATTTCCAAATTGTGAATTCAATTAAACACAGCAGACCCAGATAAAAGAAAGCCCCAAAGAAGTAAAAAACATGGAATCTCACAGTATCACTTTATTTATTAAACACAAGCCAAGTAAAGGTATCATCAATTAAGCTACCTCTAGTCTACTTGACTCTTTTTATGATTACATAGTAAGCAAATTTTTCTTTTATTCTTAGAATATTTTAAGCCTTAAAAAGTTATTTTAATACTTAACTAAATGTGAGAGTCCTACATTTGAGTGTAGAAATATTAACAATCTGACTACTGGGAAATGCCCAAATCTTACGAGAGATACAATGTAATATATAACTTATGTACCATATTAATCCTTATAAAATCTGGAAAAAATTAAAATTCAAACATATCAGAAACTAAAGGCTTTAGACCTATATCCTGTTTTTTATGGCTAGTTTCCTCTACCATGTCTCCACAGTCTTTTGAGTCATGGCTGACCTAGGATTAATTAGAAAAAACACACTTCTAGGACTCCCTTAAAAAGCAGTGACCTTTAAAAATCAAATAAAGCTGTCTGTTAATATAAAGTTGATTATTCTAACACAAAAGCACTGTCATTGTGGCATAAGGTTTAAGTTCCTTTCCAAATCAAATGACAGATTTGCCTTCATTCAGTCATACTTTCTCTTTCTAGACAGGTTTCTTACAGGAAATTGGGGCTAAAGATGACACCTGACATGAACCTATAATCTTTCTCCTAATAATTCTATTCTAGATTAGTAAAATTAGTATTTCCCTCAAAGTTCTTTAAAAAGTAAACCACTCTAATGGCCCAACTGGTAAAATGGCAAAACAGGGACCATTATAATAAATTATTAATTCAGTAACAACAAAATTTGAATGTTAATATGTGTTGATATTTTACATCTCACAATCAATCCTACGTATGCAGGTACTCTATTATCCTCATTTTAGAAAAAAACTAAAGCTCAGTTAAGAAACTAGCACTATGTATAAAAGATGACCTGACTAGTTCGACCAAATTACAAAACATTGCTTCTCAACAAATACTCTTATACTGTGTGCTCCTCAGTGCTAAGAACAAAGCAACAAGACAGAAATCTTTTGACTTCAGGGAATTTAAGCCAGTAGAAACCTTTAAATGTCTTTTTCAAACCTTCATCTATACAGAAAAAGAAACGTAAACTCACAAAATGATTATCCAAGATCATATAGATGGAGGGTAGAAAAGCAAGGAAAACATTTCCTTATACCACTGTCTTTCACATGACATTAGTGGCAGTTTCACTAGGTGAACAAGGTGAGGAGCACTGCAAAACAAGATGCTATATCCTATCTTTGCAAAGAAAGGTCAACACTATGAAATTGCAGCATCTCATATGGGTGATGATGCAAGAAGAAGGAAGACTCTAACTTCCACTGTCAAATTTAGTTCAGTGTTGTTGTTAGGAGCCACTAAATCAATTCCAAGTCACAGTGACCCTATGTACAAAGCACAACACTGCCCTGTCCTGGGCCATCCTCACAATCACTGCTGTTTTGAGACCACTGTTGCAGTCATTGTATCAAATCCATAACATTAAAGGAGGGGCTAGTCCTTGGAAAAGGCATCATGGTTGGAAAGGTGGAGAGTCAATGAAGGAGAGGAAGACCCTCAATAAGATGGGTTGACACAGTGACTTTATTAATGGGCTCAAGTATATCTGAGATGATGAGGATAGCACAGGGTACAGCAAGGTTCAGAATCGCTGCTCACTGAGTTGATAGCACCTTCTTTCTACTTTACCAAGCATGACATAACCAGTCCCTCTTGATAACACGTTAAAAGCACCAGTTTACAGTACTGGCTGTTAAGCTCTGTGGAGTTCATAGGGAACTGCACTGTTAACCCAAAGGCTGTACTAATCCATCAACGGCTCTTGTGGGACAAAGATGAGCAATCTCTTCCCATAGTCTTGGAAATCCAATGGAGCGTCAGCTATGAGTCAGTTCCAAATTGATGACAATAAGTAGTTTTGAGTTAGCATATTCATATTCATTTCAGTTTTACATATTCATTATATCATTGGTTAACAAAAATAAGTATTTTTTTAAAAACACGCTATTCATTATTCACTATCGCAAGAACATGGAGATAGACCAAATGTCCAATCACAAAAGAACGGATTGAGAATTGAGAAATTATGGTACATTCTACTTACGCAACATGAAGGAGCAATGATTTTGTAAATTATTACCTAACTTAGGAGAATGAGTATAAGTATCCAAGAGGACAGGGGGGGTTGGAAGCAGAGAGATGAGGATGTGCAGGGGGTTTGGGAGATTAATCATGGGGTTGTACAAATTGATGGGTGAAGGAATTTGAAAGAATTTGTTCTTGAAAACAATGTATTCGCATTTTGTAAATGATGTGGATTGATTCAGTGACTGGGGTAATGGGATGGGTATTATTGGAGACAGTGCGATTGGCACAGGACAGAACAGAGTTTAGGGCTGTTGTACACAGGTCGCTATGAGTCACAAGCGACTCAACAGCACATAACAACAACATTCTAATTGAGCACCCTTGTCCACTCCCACAAAAAAAAAATTCTGGCTACAAACACCCCTCTTCTCATGGAGATACAAGAAAATAAAAGAACTTACAATTGAGGGGGGAAAGAACGTTAAGTTCAGTTTAAATGCATCTTATGTCACTTAGTAAACATTAAAAACCAAAAGAACACTGTTTCCAAAACAATTACAATTCATAGCAACCATATAAGACTAAAACCACTCCTTGGCACATCTAGAATATTAACCTTCAGAGAAGCATGTCATGGTTGAGGCATCCGATCTACCCAAACTTCATAGAAGAGAAGGAAAATCAAGATCAACAGCCCAAAACTCAAGTTAGACATGCCACCACCCACTGGCCTTTCTAACAATTATGACATTAACTGTTGCTCCAAAAGACGGCACTACCTATCTACTATTCTGCTGGATTAATAGTTCACTGCTATGACCAGTGAACTCACAAACAATAGTCATAATTACAATATTTATTAGAAAAATAAAGACTTTAACTCAGGATCTTAAGCCATTCATGATACAATTCTTCAGTCACGGCAACCTCTTCTCAGTGTGCCACTCTCTGGCCCTTGATCTCTCAACTCTCTAGCCCTTTGGCCTCTGCTCAGGCAAGTGTGAAAAAGCCCTTTTAACTCTACCGACAAGTGCCCAAGACACCCATTTATTCGACCAATAAGTGTTTGGCTCAAAGGTATTCACTCAGCTCTAGCTCAGGGGGCGGGGAGCAGAGGACAAGGGACGACAACCAACCCAGTTCTCTGGGAGAGCAAACCTCTCTCCACCAAGTACTCAGAGCCACCATGATGTGTATGAAACACGCTGCTCTAAAGGCATTCAACTTTTTCATGCTGTCTCCTGATGATCTCATGATGGCATCTTGCATCTCCCTTATTTTCACCATTTCAATAGAAGGCAAAGAATATATTCCACTTTTGACTCTTTTCTTGGTGGTGGTATGATCACTCTTTCAACTCTGGGCTCTGAAGTAAAGCCAGATGGCAAAATTGACCAACTCCCCCTAATAAGAGTTCTATTCCCATAAGAATGAGATACACCTTATTTACCTGATTACAAAGCTATCCAATCCCTTTGTTGTTGTTGTTTACCATCAAGTCAGGGCAGACCCATAGCTAATCCTCTGGTGGGAAGGGTCTTCCAAGGCAAGAAATCAAAGAGGATGATAATGCCCATCCTTTTCCCACAGAGCAGCTGGCAGCCTTGAGCTAGGTGCCTTTGGGATTGCAGGTTCTTGCCACTAGGCCACCAGAACTCACCTAATTTGTAGTCTCAGCAAATCATTTAGGAGTAGTTTCAAAGACTTAAAAGGGCCATATTAAATAACTCACTGAACTGCCTAAGATCTTGGAAACAGGGCTTCTGGAAAGATGGTGGGGCTAGGCAGATAAGCTAATCAGACCTTCTACAACAAAAAGAGGAGAAACCAACTGAAACAGATGTGGATGATACCCCTGTAATCCAGAGCTTCCAAATAAAGGACAAAGAAGTACACTAGGAACAGACCAGAAGAAAAAGTTGAGGGGGGAAAAAAAAATACACAACAGTAAACAAAGAGAAACAGCAGTGAATTATCTGCAAACCTAGCATAGCATAGATTTTTAATTTCTGCTCTGCCACCTAATAATGTTTCAACCACCTAGGACTGCAAGACTGCCCACAATAGTGGCTAGCAACCAGAGAGGTGTGACCCAACAACCCCCTGGTAACCAGAGTTGATTGCATCCCTTATTCTATCACAGCTAGTAGCCAGTCACTGTTCCCTTGTACAGTCTGTGCTATGAGAAGAATGAAATACCAGGTGCATGTCACATACACACTGCAAACAGAGGAGTGCAGAGTACCAGCCTGCATACCCTGCTTCCACTCACCTTCCCACCACCAGGAACTCCTTCTAGGTGCTAGTGCCCTACTCTCATACACACTCCAGCCTGTCCCCAACTTTTTCCTAGAGATAAGAAATTCTGGCTCAGTTTACTTCTGGACCAGCATATCTATTTCCAGAACCAAAGAATCTTCCCTCAAGCAGCAAGAAGTGATTCTGAGACAGGCACCTTGACCCTAGCTTCCTTCGGGCCAACACAAATTTTTACAGGGTATCCTACCCACCTACCTACCTACCCTTCTTTTGCTATTGTTGTTGTTAGGGATCACTGCATCAACTCCAAGTGACCTTATGAACAACAGTTTGAAACCTCGACCTATCCTGAAACATTCTCAAGACCCACTGTTGTAGTCTCTGTGTATATCAATGAGGGTTTTCCTCTCTTTTGCTAGCTCTATACTTTTCCAAGCACAGTGGGTTGTTGTGTTTTTTTTCCCCCTAGGGCTAGCACCTCCTGAGAACAAGACCAAAATATTGGGACAAAGCGTCACCATCCTTGCCTCTAAGAAGCACAATCATGGTGTACTGGTGTACTTCCCCCAAGACAGATGTCTATCTCAGCCACAAGAGGTTCTGACATCCATAGTATTAGTGCTTTGGGCACATGAGTGATGTCAGAAGCAGTAGACACTTTCGGCATATGAATGACATGAGAGAACAGGGACCAGAATGAGAACCACCCATGAAACAACTCTCCATGGCATCTCATTAGCGCAAACTCCAGCACCAATACCCTGCCAGACAAGGAGGCTATAAACAGAGCCTCATCTCACTAGCCTGCTAACTCTTCCATATTTCCTTTCAAGAAAAGAAGTCTACCCCTTTGGGTTGTAACATTCTACTAAACCTATGTTTACTTTTTTTACCTAAAAAAAAAAACCAAAAAAACCCTCCTACTATCAGAGTAACACAATGTCTACAATATTTTACATTTAAATCCTTATGTGCATCAAAAGATTTCTCTAAAAGAAAACCTACAGTTTGGTAAGAAATACTTATCATGACATTATCAAACAAGGGACTAATCTAGAAAACTGTAACACCTGTACAACATAAAGACAAATTTAAAAATGGTATCATCAGCCTTTCCCTCTACTGTCATGTCAGTTCAGACTACAGCAACTCAAAAAGTTTCCAAGGTTATGAGCACTGGGAAGGTAGAGGAAACATCTAGTCATGACATGGAAGCAGCTCCACTAAGTCACAATGACCTGAATGAAGTTGAAGCTGAAGCAATGGAGGAACAGATGATGGCCATCACCTCACTATAAGCTTTATTAAACCTGGATGTTGTTGATCCTTTGGACTTTTTTAACTCTCTTGAGCATTTTTTAGTAAAAATAAACTTTGGCTTTTAAAGGGATTGCTATGTGGTAAAGAAAAAAAAAGGAAATTTCCAAGGTTGTAAATCTTTCCAAGGGGAGTATGCCCATCTTTCCCGACAGAGCCTCTAGTGGATTCCAACTACAAAATTTTCAGTTAACAGCCCAAAACATTATGTACTATGAAGGGTTCTTTCATTTGTCACCAGAGAGAGATGCAAATCAAAACCACAATGTGGTATCATCTCACCATCACCACCCCACAACAATAGCATCATTCAATAGTACAAAAAGTATATTGTAATTTGAGTGAAAGTTTACAAAGTATGTTGGTTTATTAATCATTCATACATATTTTGCTTTATAACAGAAATTATAATATCCAATATTTATGATAATCCAGTTATTCTGTATTGTGTTCTTTTTACCCCATTTTGTTGTTATTGTTATAGTTAGGTGCCACTGAGTCGAGTATGACTCATAGCAACCCTATGAACAAATGATCTGAATCCTGTGCCATCTTCACACTTGACACACAAGAGCCCACTGCAGCACTAGGTCAATCCACCAGGCTGAGTGTCTTCCTCTTCTCTGCCTACCCTTCACCCTTTCCAGTATCATATCCTTCTCCAAGGAACAGCTCCTCCTAGCAACATGCCCAAAATATATGAAGTGAAGCCTCATCATTCTTGCCTCCAAGGAGCACTCAGCTCCTTGTTCTTTTGGCTCTCCATAGGAGTTTAGTCTCTTCTCCAACACCACAGCTCAAAGGCATCAATTCTTTTGCTGTTATCCTTATTCACTGTCCAGTTCTCAGATGCATAGCAAGTGACTGGAAAGACTATGGCCTGAATCAGATGCATCTTACTCCTCAAACTGATATTACTCCTCAATAACTTTGAGAGGTCTCTAACTGCAGATTTTCCCAGTGTAATGCATGTCTTATATTTTTTTTTAACTGCATCTCCTTATTTCCTGGCTGCATATACCAAGGATGTTAACTGTGATCCAAACAAAATGAAGCGGTTGACAGTTTTACTCTCCCCCTCATACATCATGATATAGCCTATCTGGTCTTAATAACTGTTTATTCTAACTTACTATATATATATATATATATGTATGTGTGTGTATATTTTTTTAAATTGTTTATTCTGTTCCTTTTTTTATTTTTCTTTTTTATATATGTATGTGTGTGTGTATATTCTGTTTCTTTTTTTTATTTTTCTTTTTCTTTACTCCCCTCTTCTCTCTCTGGTAATCACATAAGAACGATTCTGTTTGTAAATCTTTCTTTAGCTTTTTATAATGATGATATTATACAATTTATTCTTTTGTGGCTGATTTATTTCACTCAGCAAAATGTTCTCTAGATTTTTCCACTTTATGCCAGGTTTCAAGAATTCTTCCTTGATTTTCAATGTTACATAGTATTTCACTATGTGAATGTATTAAGAGTTATTTGGGTTTTTTTTAATGCCATTTGATAGTTGACGGGTCTTGGAGTAGTTTCCATCTCTGTTATACTGTGAAAAGTGCTGCAATAAAGATGGTGTACACATTTAAAAAAAAGGACAAAAAAATAACAAATGCTAGTGAAGATATGAATAGACTGGAATACTAATACACTGTAGGGGGGGGAATGTAAAATGGTGAAACCACAGAAAACAGTATAGAACTTGCTTGAAACCCTGGAAGCAGAAATAATATTTGAATCAGCCATCTAACTATTAATCATATATCTTAAAGTAATGAGAACTAAGATAATAATATATACACACCTATGTTCATATATATGCTCATGTTCACTGCAGTATTATTCACAACAGCCAAGATATGCATACAACCTGAAATCTCATCAATAGATGAATGGTTAAGACAAACTATGGCAAGCAATAAATGCTGGCGAGGCTGTGGAGAAACTAGAACGCTTATTCACTGTTGGTGGGAGTGTAAAATGGTGCAACTACTGTGGAAGGCGGTATGGCGCTTTCTCAAAAAGTTACAAATAGAGATACCATTTGACCCAGCAATTTCAATACTGGGAATACACCCCAAAGAGATCATAACTGACATCCAAGCAGATATCTGACATCTAAGCAGATATATGCACACCCATGTTTACTGCGGCTTTGTTTACAATAGCAAGGAGTTGGAAACAACCTAAGTGCCCATCAACAAACAAATGGATAGAGAAGCCCTGGTATATTCACAAAACGGAATACTATGCTGCATTGAAAAATAAGGAACTCATGCAATATTATTCAAAATGGGTGACTCTGGAGGACATTATGCTGAGTTAAATATCTCAGTCACAAAAGGACAAATACTGCATGGTGCCACTGTTATAAAAGAGGACTGACCCTGGGTTTGGGGTGAGACTGAGAAAGATGGGTTCAATAATGTACATTGCATTGAAACAGATGAGGGAGAAAACGGTTTAAAAGGGATATGTAATTAGGTATTTTTGTCATGTCAGGTGTCTCAAGTGAAGGCTACATGATGGAGTGGATCTGGGGGAGGGTTTGCAAAACAATGAAAGAATTTTTCTTTTACTTTTCCAAGAGGGTAATGTATTAAGGGGGAGGGTTGGGAGGGGAGAAAAGTACAACAATGAATGAATGGAAATCCAAAGTCTCTGTAAATTTTTACTGAAATTAATAATAAATTTAAATTTTAAAAAATTTAAAAAAAAGACAAACTATGGTATACTATATCATACATTGGTATATATACAATGGAATACTAACTATACAATACTAAACACAATGAACAATCTACAAAATACCTCCTGATTTGAATGAACCTAGAACACTATACTGAGCAAAATAATTACAAAAGACAAATATTATATGACTTCACTATTACAAATAATTAAGAAAAAGTTTTCAAGCCAATGCCATTGTGGCAACCAGACTCACAGCCTTCCTCAAGAATGCCTGGGACAAGGAGCCAGTGCTGGTCATGTCCTTCACCATCGAGGGCTTCACTATCATTCTGCCCTCATTAAGCCCCTACACCAAGTATATTACCATGATCAATGAGGTCACCCACTACAGCTATCGAATACCCCTTAAGAGATGATGGGAATATGCATGACATGCCCAGCCATCCCCAGGACCCCCAAGGCTCAGCCTGAAGTGGCTGAAGAAACTGTGATCACCTCTAAGGATGGGCCCCCGTAGTCTCCAATAAAAGCCTGAAATTTTAAAAAAAAAAATTTGCACAAAGAAAAAAACCTTTATTATTTCTAGGGATAGGATGGTAGGGAAAAGATAATTAGTAACTAGACAAGAGACATATATTAAATTGGGTAATGGGAAAGGTGATATGCAATAAGAGGTAAACAGCTCACTATTATTAAGAAAAAGAAGGCACTGAGTACACAAGAGTTAAATAACAAGTGTAAATACTATAATATATACATAATGTGGCTTTATCAGTAATAGACATTACTTTTTGAACATACAGGTTGACAAGTAATATGATCAGTATGTGTTGTTATTGCTTTTGTTGTTGTTATGTATCACTGAGTGGCCTGAGAATGAAAACACTATACACATGACCATATAGGCTTAGCAAATGATATTTCTGTATCTGTGGGTACCGTAAAAATATCGATGCATCTGGTAGAGCAAATGGGGCAAAACCATAAAAACTTCTAAATCACAACCAAACATACTGAGGTAATGAGTCTCTTGTCACAGAAGCTCAGGACCATAGTCTCAGGGAACATCAAGATCACTGGCCTAACAATTTACATTTTACATTCTACTTTAGTGAATAGTAACTGTAGTTTTAAAAGCTTATGAGCAGCTATTTAAGGTCAAACTACTGATTTCCCCGTTGATAATAAGAAAGAGTGAAGAATATCAAAGTTCATCAACATAAAGGTCTAACGGATCATGTCCCTGAGTCCAGAAGATTTAGATGGTGCTACTCTGCTGACCATTCTGAAACAGATCACAATAGAAATTCAGAGTAGGAGAAAAAACATGCAACAAAACTTTAAATCACAATAGAGAGTAGTGGATCTCTGAGATTACGACTCTGGAACAGAAATCACCCCTCTTACTCAACTTTCAGCCAAACAACAGGTGTCTAAGTAATAACATCAAAGACGAATAAATTTCTTAGAACGAGCTAAAGGACAGCACGTGCCCAATGAGTTGCTCAGAAGGAAAGAAGGATGAATGGTAACGGAATACATGGGTTAGTGGGAAGAATACTATTACAATGTGAAAATTATAATCAAAGTAGTCAGGAAGATAAAGTGGACAAAGTGTTGAATAGAAAACGAATTTGCTCTGCAAACTTTCACTCAAATCACAATTAAAAAGTTATGGGGCAGAATGAGATCTTGGGAATGTTATTTCTACCTTTCATGCTTCAGTTTCTCTAAATATACAATTGCCAAGCCATGGTCACCCTGAGTTCCATAAGGTTTTTCTTTGTTTTTGAGTGAATGTTTACAAATCTTTTTTTTTTTTCACTCGCTCATTCATAGGCATTTGGTAACATTACCTGTCACTGATTAAGGTAACTGACTAAAATGTCTACTCAATCTCTTATTGGATACCACCTTTTCCTACACCCAACCATTTTCCATCCCTGTTATGTCTCAACTTTGTGTGTAAACCTTTGCATAGCTTTTCAATAGTGATCTCTTACCATAACTGTCTTTTTGTGACTGCTATAATTTTTTCTAGATTTATCCATGTTATACAGTATTTCACAAAATCTTGACCCATTTTAGTAATGCATAACATTCCACTGTGTGAACAAACTAGTTTCTTTAGCCATTCATTTTTTATGTATTCTTGGGTTTTTTACAACTCTTTGCTATTGCAAATAATACCACAATAAATGTGTGTGTATGCTAGTTGACATACTTTGGACATGTTTCAAGGAGGGACCAGTCCTTGGAGAATGACATCATGCTTGGGAGAGTGGAGGGACAGCGCAGGAGAGGAAGACCTTTGATGAGATGGATTGATTCAGTGACGGGGGTATCGGGGGTAGGTGTGTTGGAGATGGTGAGATTAGCAAAGGATAGGGCAGAGTTTAGGGCTGTTGTACACAGGGTCACTCTGAGTCATATGCGACTCAACAGCACATAACAACAACATGCTAGTTGGTATCTCGGCTCTTATTTATTTCCCCTAGATGTGGGATTGCTGAATCAAATGGTATTCCCATCTTTCAATTGCCAAACT
The DNA here is from genome assembly GCF_000299155.1 of Elephantulus edwardii. Lineage (NCBI taxonomy): Eukaryota > Metazoa > Chordata > Mammalia > Macroscelidea > Macroscelididae > Elephantulus > Elephantulus edwardii. The sequence continues at coordinate 1,773,654 of NW_006400037.1, forward strand.
GCTTTCCATAGTGTTTGTACCAATTTACATTCCCAACAGCAGTATATGAAGGTGCCAATTTCTCAATCCCCTCTCCAGGATTTGATGTTTACCTTTTTTTTTTTTTTAATTTTGTGCGAGGGCTGAGACGAGGGCTATTTTGATGTGCATCTAATAATCAGCTAATAAGGAAGCTCTGCTGGCTTAATGGTAAGGAGTTGCTCTGCCAATCCAAAGGCATATGGTTCAAATCCACCAGCTGCCCCAATGGAGCAAAATAAGCAGTCTCCTCCTATGCAACTTACAGTCTTTGAAAACCTGCAAGAGGGTCATCTTTGAGTCTATTTTGACTCAATGATACACACTAACAGCAACAGATAAGGGTCATCTGGTGGCCTTGTGGGTAAGGAGCTGCACTGTCAAGCCAAAGGTAGATAGTTTGAATCCACAAGCTGCTCCATAAAAGAAAGACTGGAAATCTCCTCCCATGCAATTTACAGTCTCTGAAAACCTGAGGGAGGGACAGTTATGAATCAGTTCCAATTAGAATGTTGTGATTGTTGTTGTTGTTGTTATGTGGCATCGAGTCACCTACAACCCATAGCGACCCTATGTACAGTAGCTCTGAAGTCTGCCCTGTCCTGAGCCAGTCTCACTGAATTCAACACACCAAACCCCATTGCCCTAGTTACTGTATCAATCCATCTCATCCAGGGTCTCCCTCTCCTGCACTGTCTCTCCACCCTTCCGAGCATGATGTCCTTCTCCAAGGACTGGTGTCTCCTGGCCACGTGCACAAAAATGAGACAGAGCTTCAAAATCCTAGCCTCCAAGGAGAAACGTGATTTCACCGTCTCCAAAACAGATCTATTTGTCCAACTAGATAGCATATAATAATAACAATAGCTAATAAGAGTACACTGGTGGCCTAGCCTATAGAGAGTTGCATTGCTAATCCAAAGGCACCTACCTTCTAGCAGTTCTAATCCACTAGCAGCTCTGATGAAGAAAGATAAGCAATCTCTTCCCCTGAGATTTTCAGCCTCCTGAAAAACCAGTGGGGGTCCAACTATGATTTAGTTCTAACTTGAAAGCAATGAGTAAGAGAATAGTTAACGATTCCAAGTATTTCTTCATGTGCCTGTTGGACATCTAAATATCAATTTTGGTGAAGTCTCTTTTCATGTTCCCTGCCCATTTCGTAATTGAATTGTCTTTTTCTTGTTGAAGCATTGGAGTTTTCTATACATTTTAGAGATGAGGTCCTTATCAGATGTGTCACTGCCAATTTTTTATTTTTTAGTATTTTGGAAAAATGTTTAAATGTACATACGGATTTAAATTTTAGAAGGTCCCAATCATCCAGCTTATCCCCTGCTAACTGCATTTTCAATTACATTCAAGTCTGTTTATGGCATTGATTAGAGTTCCTAAATTTGACAATTTTTTTATGATCTCCATAATTTAAGTTTTTCACATGCACATGACACAACTGAAAATACAATGCATGGGCTGGGTAGGAGCACCTAAGTATTTAACATGGCATCTTTATTCTTTAGCACTTTAAAAAGATCTCTGACAACAAATTTGCCCAAGCAATTACATCATTTGTTATCTTAACTGCTGCTTCCATGACTGTGGACCAGGTAAAACTAAATCCTTGACAACTTTTAATCTTTTCTTTACTTAAGATGATGGTGCCTGTTGTGAAGGTATGATGATGGTACAGTTGTGAAGATTTTTTTGTTGTTCAAGTATTCCATATTGAAGACTGCACTGCAGTCTTTGATGATGTTCAGTAACCGTTTCACAGCTTCATCACTTTCCACAACCAAGATTGTGCATATACATAAGACAGGTTGTTGGGAGAGTCTTCTACAGGTTGTTGGAGTCTTCTATCAACCTTGTTATAGTCTTCCTCATATACTCCAGCTTTTCAGATTACTTAATCAGCATACAAACTGAACATGATATCTTGATGTTTTTCTCATTTTTATACCACATAGTAGTATCCCCTTTTTCTGTTTAAATGACTACTTCTCCATTCATGACCTCACGAACAAAATTAAGTCTTCTGGGATTCCCATTCCTCATAATGTTATTTATCATTTATTTTTAAATTCTAATCACTGAATATCTTTCCATAATCAGTAACCTAAATAAACATCATCATTTTCGTTAACATCATACAAAATCCACCCGATATCAGCAATAATACTTCTTGTTCTATATCCTCCTCTCAATTGTTTGAATAACTGGTAGTTCCCTCTTGAAGGGAATTTCTTAACATAAACTAGTTAGTGAATTCACGTCTGTATCTGTTTGCTGAAATACCTTAATTGTATCATCAGTTTCAGGAGTCTATATTATTTTATATATATATATATATATTCATATATATATTTTTATATCTATATAATTTTTTTTCTTGTCACTGCCTTCAGTGAGCTTAGACCTATTCTTTCAGTACCACTGGTTCTTATTCATATTCTACTTCCAGAAATGATTCAGCATCAACCAACTAACTCTCCTTGGTACAGTGATTCTCTCTATTCCTTCCACTCTTTAAGTATCACTCAACATTTGTTCTTCAGCTCTTTCAGCTTCAGAAATGCTAAGCATGTTCTTCCCTTTTGATTTTCTAGCTCTAGGTTTCTGCATATTTCCTTATAATGCTTTCTTTTTCTTCTTGAGCTGCCTTTTGAAAACTTCTATTCACCTCTTTTACTTCATTTCTTCCCCTTGTTTTGGCTCTCTACAATTATAAGAGCCCGTTTCAGAGTCTCTTCAGACATGTATTTTGGACTTTCTTTCCTGCCTTCTGTAATGGCTTTTTGCTTTCTTCATGGACAATGTCCTTGATGTCATGTCACAAGTCTTTGCGTCGCTCTTAGGTTGTTAGTGCTTAACCTATCTATTCTTGAGATTATATATATATATATATATATATATATATATATATATATATTTTAAACTCAAGTAGTTTATCCAACATTGTACTGTACTTTGGCTCTCATGAACTTATTTTGTCTTCAACTTCAATCTGATCTTAGGTATGAACAACTAATGGTCTGTTCCACAGTTGATTCTAACTGCTAATATTGATCTTTTTCTACTATTTCCATAAATGTGGTCAATTGGATTCCTTCATATTCCATCAAGCAAGATCCATGTGTCTAGTTATTATTTACATTTCTTTAAAAAAGCATTTGCAATAAATAAATCATTGACAAGTCTATCTTGTGATCCCTGGCCATATTTCTCTCACAAAGGCCATATTTTCCAACTACCAATCCTTCTGTTTTCAACATTTGCATTCCATTCACCAATTATTAATGCCTCTTGATTTCATATTAGACATGCTTCAGACTGTAGAAACTAGTTAAAATACACAATTATTTTATCTTTGGTTTTAGGAGTCAGTGTGCATACTGAATAGCAGTCATATTAACAGGTCTTTGTATGTGTTTGGGTATCATCCTATCTGTACTGTATTTCTGAATAGTTCTTGAAAAGTTATTTTGACAATGATTTCAGTACCACTCTTCTTCAATTTGTCATTATTGACATAGCCATATGACTGCATGATCCAAAATGGATCATAACATAAGTCCATTTCATCCTGGGTTATGGATCTTTATGTATTTCCTTTTTGATAACTCATACTCATTTTCCTCATTCCACATTCAAATTAGTACCGGATGTTTGCAGCTGTTTGTTATTTTAAGTCTTGCTACTCAGCAAATGAAGGTTCTTCTTTGAGTGAAATCTGTACTCCATCAGTATTATTAAGACTGAGTCCACTTTGAGGCGGCAGCTTATTCCTTAGTTGTATTTTGAGTGCCTTCCAATCTAAGGGGCTCATATTGCAGCAGTTTGGACAATATCCCACTGCTATGGAGAAAGTTTCTGAGGGCCCATTATTCAGAAGTGGATGGCCAGTCTTGCTTCTTCTAAACTCTTAACTCTTCTTCTTAACTCCGCTAAAACAGCCAGTAGGATGGTTATAATAATAAAGACACCTAATAACAACGTGTTGATAGGTATATGGAGAAAGTGGAACCCTCAAATATTGCTGTTGGGAATATAAGATAGTGTAGCCCCTTATAAAAACAGTCTGGCAGGTCATTGCAGGTTAAATAATGAGTGATCCCCAGAGCCAGGCAATTGTACTTCTAGGTATGTTGTTGTTGTTGTGTGCCGTCAAGTCGCTTGCGACTCATAGCGATCCTATGCACAACAGCCCTAAACTCGGCTCTGTCCTGTGCCAATCGCACTGTCTCCGATACAGCCATCCCAATTACCCCAGTCACTGAATCAATCCACCTCATAGAGGGCCTTCCCCTCCTGCACTGTCCCTCCACCCTACCAAGCATGATGTCCCTCTCCAAGGACCGGTCCCTCCTTACAACATGTCCAAAGTATGTTAGATGAAGCCTCAGAATCCTTGCCTCCAAGGAGTCGCCTGGTTTGACCCTTTCCAGGATGAATCTGTTTGTTTTCCTAGCAGTCCATGGTACCCTCAATACTCTTCTCCAGCATCACAGCTCAAAGGGATCAATTCTCCTTCTATCCTCCTGAGTCATTGTCCAACTCTCTGATGCATAACAAGTGATTGCAAAGACCATGGCCTATATCAGAAGCACCTTAGTCTCCAGAGACACACCACTGCTCTTCAGTACTTTGGAGATGTCCCTAACAGCAGACTTTCCCATCACAATACATCTTTTAATTTCCTGGCTATAAAATATATGTCTACACAATGACTTGTATTATAAATGTCCTTAGCCATTTCCATGAAGGAATTCTACCAAAACGACCCTAATTCATTGTCTTTGAGTTGGAACTGACCCTCCAGGAGATTTTCAGAAGCCAAAAACCATACAGGAGGCTGTCCATCTTTCTCCCTCAGAGTAGCTGGTGGATTCTGAAGCGTTTCCTTTGAGTTGGCAGGGCAATTATTTATCCATTAAGCCACCAAAGTTGCCTGGTAGAATTCTGGAGATGCCCAAACAAAACATTCAGTATATCAAATGTTGTCTTATCAGCAAATGACATCAAATAAGAACAACGTTCAGAACTCATCACTTAGTGGTTTCAAAAGGAAGACCAAATGGCACAGGTAATCATTAAAAGACAAAGAGGAAATATTTTGAAAAACCAAAACTGCAAATACAGATAAGAAATTAAATACTAGATAGTTGCCAGAACATGACTGAGGTCTTAAGGACTAAAGTTAACTCAATATTAACTTTGCACTCCGGCAGAAAGCTTCTTGGAAAACATAGTCCCTGGTACCGGATAAACATAGTACTTACCTTCTAATACGCAATTTCTAAATGTGGAAAATTTATTGCGACAGAGTTCTGGAAGTACGTTATGAGAGTCACATAACAATTTTGCCTGTGTTTTATATTACTACTGAAGACTACCTTTCTCCTGGACCCTGCTGACAGCTAGATGGGGACTTTTGTACCTCTTAGCAGAGGGTCAGTTGAGCCTTGGAAGTTGTTAAAGTCAGTCATAACGGAAGCACTGCTTTCAGTGTGTGGGATTTCTTTCAAAAATGAAAATTATTGGGGGTATAAGTTATGTTCCAAATAGAATACATGTAAACTAGAAGTGACGGCTTGATGTGGGATCAGTAAATATGTATCCGACTTTTTTAAAAATGAAAAAAAATGGAAATTATGAGGTCTTCTGCAGTGGAGTGAACTCCTACCCTTAGAGATCCTACAGGATAGAAAAGAATTGAACCAAACTGAATAACTGCCCGTAAGGTTTCTAAGACTGGAATCTTTCAGGAAGCCAACTGCTCCATCGTTCTTCCCTGGCTTTACACATCAGATTGACAGATATGAAGAGAATACGTCTTTTTGCCTTCATGTTAGTTTGACATGGGATTCCTTTCATAGATAGGACTGAGTAACTCCAGACATATCTGCACTGAAAATACTAAAGATAGGGGAGTAAACTCAGTGCATATTTATAGCCGAAGAGAGGAGTATGAAACCAAGGCTTGAAAGTGGTTCACACAACTGCATTTAAAAACGCAAAAGTAAAGGCATTCCACTGCATACAAACCATAAGGAAACATGTTCATATAAATACATATCATCAGTAACAAGATAATGCCGCTGAGAATGGCTATAAACCCCCACTCTGAAATTACCTCTCACTAGCATTTGCCCAAATCCATCTAGCATCACACCTGAACTTTCGGTCAGTTCTGATTCACAGTTGACCCCTCCACTGGGTTTCCTAGGTTACTGTAAATCGCCCTGGAGGAGACTACTTTCTCCTACTGAGCTGGCGATGCGGGACCTTCGGGTCTGCAGCCTAAAGCACCACGGACCTGAGCTCGCCAGCACCACACTTGGTCAGGGTACTGACTCATCAGCACTCTTTCTGGACACTTCAACTTCAAAACGTACACATTTTTAAAGCCATACGCCAGCACTGGCCTATTAAGTTTGCTACACAGACCTGTACCGTGGCTGAGGTGATCAGCTCAATGTTTAGCCTTCAAACATAAATCTAGGACTTTAAGTTTTATTATATTTAATAACATAATGTTTAAAGCAAATCACAAACCTCTACCTGATGTCATTTCTGGTTGCCAACAATCACGGCAAAAGGGATAGTCTTTGACGATTTTTTAACCTTTAATATAAAGAGCCTCTTTAAATCTACATTTTACTAGTAGGAATATTTAAAAGAGAAATTTCTGAGAGACGCATAGCCTAATGGCTAACTTGATCAAAGGTGGTACTGCGTCGTGTACCACGTAGTCCGAACCGACCCTGACTCTCTAGCGAGTTTACATGGGGTTGTGACTGCCTCGCTTTCTCCCACGGAGCAGCTGGTGGATTCGAACCGTGTGATTTTGGATGGGCAGTGAAGCTCTTTATTACTGGGCCACCAGAGCTCGGGTACCTGGTGGCGGATTCCAAGTACCTAGATGGGCCTTAATCTTCTTGACGGGAGCCGTACCGCAGCTCTAGCGCGCGGAGAACTGGGGGCCTCGCGCGGCGGCCCGCCCCGGCCCGGCCTGGGCGGGCGCGTCCGCATTGCCGCCGCCATCCCGGAGCCGCCGCCACGACCTGCCCGAGCGCAAAGCCGCCCCGGCCCCGCCGCCCGCTGTCTACCCAGACCTCGCAAGCCAGCAGTTCTTCCTCCCTCCCCGGCCGTGGCCCACCGCGCTCACAGCATTCTTCTTCTGCACCATCTTGTCCATCTTCTTGGCAATCCGAATCACCTCGTCGTCCATGACTCCAGCCAGTCCTTCTTGTGCCTACCCAGGCCCGAACGTGAAACGAGCGAAACTGCAACAGAGGGAGAGCGCAGGTTCGCGGCCCGGCGCCAGCGAGCGCCAACACAGCTGGAGGGAGCTAGGCCCTTCCTCACAACCCGAGCGAGCCCACGGTGGCGGCGGCAGCGGCGCCTCACACTCTCCGGACAGGCAGCACCAGCAGAACTCCGCGCGCGCTTCGCAGGCGCGACCAATCGACCGCCGACTCCGAGCGGTGGGAGGGGCTTCCGCCTGTGAGCCGCCAAGTGAGCGAGAAGCCAGACCGCCTCTCGGCGCGGAGCATGGTGCTTAGTCCCTGCAGGCAGCCAGAAGAAGACTTTCTTTTTTTTTTTAATTAAATTTTATTAGTTTTAATGAACATTTACAGGGATTTTGGGTTTTCATTCCTTCATTGCTGCACCATTCTCTCTACCCTCCTCCCCAGTTTGTTC
>NW_006400037.1:1782382-1784364 GCF_000299155.1 Elephantulus edwardii
CAGTGAATCAGGGTTCCAGTTTCTCCACAACCTCGCCAGCATTTGTTGCTTGCTGTTCTGTTAAATTTGCTATTTTGACTGGGGTGAGATGATATCTCATAGTTGTTTTAATTTGCATCTCTCTTAGGGCTAGGGATTTTGAGCATGGAAGAAGACTTTCTTATTTCTTGGCAGAGGGCTGGTCAAGCCTTGGAAGTTGTTAAAGTCAGTCATAACCGAAACACTGTTTTCAGTGTGTGGGACTTCTTTCAAAAATGGAAATTACGCGGTATCCTACTGTGGAGTGGACTACCCTTAGAGACCCTACAGGATAGAATAGAACCAAATTGACTAGTTGCCCATAAGGTTTCTAACCGGAATCTTTAAAGAAGCCAACTGCCCCATTGTTCTCCCGTAAAACAACAAAGAGGCCAATGAGTTTCATCCCTCCGGATGTCAATGAGCAGCCAAGCACTTAACCACTAAACCACCTGCGCTCCTACTGTCTCCGTATTCCCCTAAATAACCCCTTCTGAAGTGGTTTAGTCATTTTATTATCTTTTTTAAAAATAAAATTGTTGGTAAAATGATTGAGAACTGAGACATGGTCTTACTTGTTTCTCAGCACAGTTTGCATACAGTTAAATTGTATCTCTCAGTCACAACTTACGGAGACCCTATGAACCATCCGAACCTTGTCCTATCCTGCCCCATTATACTCGAGCCTATTGTGGTAATCACTATGTCAATACATCTCCTTGTCTTCTCTTTCTCTGACCTTTCACCTCTTCCAGCATGATGTCTACTTCCACGAATTAGTTCTTCCTGAAAATATGTTCAAAGTGAGTGAGATGAAGTTTCACTAGCCTTACTTCAAAGGAGCATTCTGGTTGTCCTTACTCAAGACAAATTAGTTTGTTCTTTTGGCAGTCCATGACATGAAGGATATAACCCTGACATAAATCTTTACTGATTTTAAACCGTGCAGTGCTCCCTTGTTCTGTTTGGACAAATGCTTCTTGGTCTATGTGGAGGTAGCACATGAGCACAATAAAGTGTTCTGGGATTCCCATTCTTCTCAATGCTAGCCATAATTTGTTATGATCCACATAGTCAAATGCCTTTGTCTAATCAAAACAAATAAACATCTTTCTGATATTCTCTGTCTTCAGCCAAGACCCATCTGACATATGCAATGACATTCATCATATAACAGCCTCCTCTGAATCCAGCCTGAATTTCTGGCAGTTATCTGTTGTACTGTTTCAGTCTTTTTTTCCCCCAATAATATTTAGCAAGATATATGATATAGTTCAATAATTTCTACATTATTTGATGAAGTTTTTTGGAAATGGGAAGAAATACAGATCTCTTTCAGTCAGTTGGCCAATCAGCTGTCTCCCATTTTTGCTTACAGAGGCTACTGAGCACTTCTAGGCGTTATATCTGTTTGCTGAGACACTTCAACTGAAATTTCATCAAGTCCTGGGTCATTAATTTTGCTGATGCCTTCAGTGCACCCTGGATTTCTTCCTTCACTACTTTTGGATCTTGATCATTTTCTGCTTCCTGAAAGATTCAGTATCAATTATTTTTGGTACAGTGATTCTGTATATACTTTCCATCATTCAATATTTTGTCCAGAGAATCCTTGAGTGTAGCAACTTGAAGCTTGAATTTGCTCTTCAGTTCTTTCAACTTGAGAAATGCTTGAGCAAGTTCTTCCCTTTTGGTTTATTAACTCCAACTCCTTTATCAGTTTGGCATCACTTGTTTGTTATTTTGTTATACTGTGTTGGCTTAAGTGTTGCTTTGAAGCTAGAAGCTATTTCATTAGTGTTTCAAAGCCAGCAGGATTACCCAAGATGTTAGGTTTCAGCAGAGATTCCAGTAGACTAAAAATCAGACTAGTTATCAGCTTTCTGAAATAACAGGCTTTCAAAACATTGCAGAAGCGCGAGGGCAACGCAGCACGAGGGCGAGGCCGCCAGCCGGGGGAACGC
>NW_006400037.1:1811427-1811877 GCF_000299155.1 Elephantulus edwardii
GTCTCCTGTGATGACAGAAATACCCAGTTACATCTCTCTTTTAGACGGTTCTCTCCCTCCTCTGCTTCAGTGCAGTATACATTATTGAACCCATAGGCTAGAATGTCATTAACTGTCATTAAGTCACTCAAACTAATAGTGACCCAAAACATGCATAAGGAGACCGGACCATTGTGGTCCAAGGGTTTTTTTTTTCCCATGGTTGACCAGCTTTCTTCTGAGGCTATCTTAGTGTGGAAGTTCTGCTTGAGATCTGTTCAACAACCTAGCAATATGCACAAGCCTACACTGACAGAAAAGCTGCAGTGAATTGGCTAGGAATCACACCAGGACTTCTGTATGGAAGGTGAGAATCATGACCCTAAACCATCTCGACCCCCACTGATAGGATAAGCTCATTCATAAGATCTTGCCTTTGCACCACAACAAGATAAAGGTAAATAATCCAAT
>NW_006400037.1:1813062-1814343 GCF_000299155.1 Elephantulus edwardii
GGTAGAGAGAATAGTGCAACAATGAATGAATGGAAACCCAAAATCTCTGTAAATGTTTATGAAAATTAATAAAATATAATTATAGAAAAAAGAAAGTAAAAAGAAAAAAAAAAAGATCTTGCCTTTGGAGGTGCAGAATGTACCTGGTGACCTTATCAGGGAGGGTGACACCAAAATGACCGTTTACAAAATTGTTGTGCAGTTCAGCAAAGTATTTTTTAGAAAAATATCCAAGTAGTTAAACAACAAAAACTTATTTTGTAAGCCCAGTTTACATGTATCAACATACCTACAGGCTAAAATTCTCTGATAATTTACTTTTTTAACCTTCTGATGTGATCTAGTCAAAACTGTCATCATTATTCAATTACAATACTTCGAACCAACTGAAATTTCTGTGTATACTACAAACACATGCCGCTTTGGGTTTTTTGATAAAGATTTTGCAATGTTTTCATCTACCATCAACTGGATGTCAAGTAACAATCACAGAACAAAGAGGAATTGTTCTATAAAGTTTCCAATTATTGAGGGTTTATAGAAGTAGATTGCCTTATTTTTCTCACATACAGTGGTTGGTAGGTTTGAACTGATAACCTTTTATTTAGTTAGCAGTCAAGTTCTTAACCACTTCACTATTGACTCGTAATTAAGGGCAAAACTCAAAAAGGTTCCCACATAGTTGCTTATAATGTAATTCAGTGTCAATTTTACAAGACAATTTGTTGTGTTTACTTATTCAAAGAAATATGTATTTAAGTAATTTATAACTATATTTGTAGTGGTTTTGTTATGTGCTGTTGCATCTCCTGCCACTCATAGCGACTCTGTGTACAACAGCCCTAGATCCTGGTCTATCCTGTGCCAATCTTATTGTCTGTAAAACACCTATCCCCATTCCCCCAGTTACTGAGTCAATCCATCTCACTGAGGGTCTTCCTCTCCTGCACTATCCCTCTACTCTCACAAGCATGACGTTCCTCTCCTAGGAATGATCCCTTCTTGCAACATACCTTAAATATGTCAGACAAAGCTTCAGAATCGTTCCCTCCAAGGAGCAGCCTGGTTTCACCATCTCTAGGCTGAACCTGCTTGCTCTCCTAGCAGTCCATTGTTGTTGTTGTTATGTGCCCTCGAGTCGTTTCCGACTCATAGCGACCCTATGCACAGCAGCCCTAAACCCTGCTCTATCCTGCGCCAACCACACCGGCTCTGACACACCCATCCCGATTACCCCAGTCACTGAATCAATCCATCTCATAGAGGGTCTTCCCCTCCTGC
>NW_006400037.1:1818983-1825618 GCF_000299155.1 Elephantulus edwardii
GGAGGACCTCATGCACTTGCTGCGAAGGGTCAAGGACTGCAGCCTTCAGTATGGACTAAGGCTCATTGTCAAGAAGACAAAGATTCTCGCCACTGGACGAATTAGCAGCAGTCCATAGTATATTCAATAATACTCTTCTCCAGCACCACAGCTCAAAGATATCAACTCTCCTTATATCATCACTAGTTATTGTCCAGACTTTTGGTATAGAGCAAGTAATTGCAAAGACTATGTACCTGAATCAGGCACACTTTAGTCTCCAGATTGACATTGTTGCTCTTCAGTACTTTGGAGAAGTCTCTGACAGCAGACTTTCCCAATGTAATTAATCTTTTGATTTCCTGGCTACTAGTACCTAGAGTGTTGATTGTGGAGCGAAGCAAACTGTTGCAAACTGAACACAGAAATAAAGCAGTCCCACGGGTAAATGAGTTCAGGAAAGGAGGGAAAGCTGGAAGGCTGAGGCAGAGGTCCTCTCACAACATGACACTGTGAAAAGGCCCCTTTCTTAATCTCCTTGTGGCTTTTATTTAGTTTAGGCCAATCATCCTCAAAAAGGTTCAATCTCCAGAGACCATATTTTCCTTTTATTTAAGTGTTACCAACAATAACATGGGTAAGCTTAATCTTTAAACTAAGACCAAAGCGTAAGCTTAATCTTTAAACTAAGACCAAAGCGTAGGTGTCCCCTATGTGGGAGGCTGGGTAGAAATCTCTGTTTGCAGAGGGTGCTCAGTCCTTGTCTGGACTCTGATCTCAGCTGTGGCCCTAATGTCACCATGCTGGGGACACCACATTTCCCTCCTTCAGTTGATAGGTAGGCATCACTTAGTCATCAAGGTAAATATAGCTTCTCTTCCTTTTCCCATTATTCCTTTTTTTGTTTGCATTCTCCACCCTTGATATAAAAACACAAAAATGAGAATTATAAGACAAAATATGATTATAGAAGACCTTCCAAAAATTTTAGCATCATCAAAGCAATTAAGAGTAGAGATTTCTTCAGCAATTTCTTCCAGAAAATCAGTATTACTTAATTTCCTCAATTATTCATTAAAAGTATCATGAATTTGAGCTTGTAACCTTAATATCTCATCAGTTAAATTACCATGATTCATGATATGCTTGCGAACTTCACAAAATTGAGTAGTATTCCAGTCACATTTTAGCTTCAATTGTCTCTGTATATTAGTGAGATGATCACCTATCATAACTGCTGACTGTTCTAAATCCGTTAATCGAGAATTGATTTCAGAATCTATTTGTCTTTGAGATGACCATAATTTTTCAGAATCCCTGTCATTGTTTGACATAATCTACTGCTTGAACACTTCGATGCAGAGCAACTCTAGCAGTAGCTACTGTAACTGTTATAGCTATGATCCCTAAAACAGCGGCAATTAATGCTCCAATAAACCTCTTGCTTGTATTAATAACTGATTCACAAGATGCTCTAAAAGCATTATTTCAGGAGATGACTGCCATTTACAACCCAAATTAACAGGAAGCCATAACCCAATTCTAGATCTCAATATAAATATACATATATAGTCTTATTAGGAGGTAGAGAAACAGAAAAATTTAAACAAGTATACAGAGAACATTTGTTGCAATCAAAGTTAAATTATCTGCCTCCTATTCAGTAACTCCTTTTAAGAAAACATGTTAATACAGCAAGCATAGCTATAAATTATCAGAGGGCATTTATTGCCCTGTGTTCTTTTTTTAATTAAATTTTTATTTTATTATTTTTTGTGTGTGTAAACCGTCGAATCAGATCTGACTGGTTTAGGAGGAGATTGTTCCTCCTTCTCCAGCAGAGCATCTAATGGATTAGAACCGTGCACCTCTGCAATTGCAGTACACCTTCTTGCCACTAGGCCACCAGAGCTCGCCGCCCTGTGTTCTTAATCACTTTTCCCCTTCCTCTATCAGCTTCTTTATCTGGCCCCAAGTCAGAATCTCTGCTTTCCTGGTCTCTGGTAGCAGTCTTCTCTTGTCGTTTCTCTAAAGTCATCAGACTCATTCATTCCACAATTCTGTCTTCATTGAAGTATGTATGGCTTCTTTCGGCTTATCTAGGAGTTTCACGTTCCTGGATGGTACCCACAACGTTTCTGTGCCTGTAGAAATAGATGCAAATCCTCGACCCTAATGAATGACAAATCCCTTTTTCTAATTATTATTAGAAGTTCTCTAAAATATATATGTGCTGATTCATCTCTTCGATTGATTGTAATACCCAATGTCTTTTAGCTGGAGTTTCTCTTTTCTCACTGTTGTTGTTAAGTGCTGTCGAGTCATCTACAACTCATTAGAATTTAAAAAAATGTTAAAGTAGCTCTTTCCGCCATCTTTCTGTGCCGCCACAAAGGTGCGCATGTCCTGGTCGATGCTCTCAAGAGTATCAACAATTTAGAGAAGAGAGGCAAGCGCCAGGTTATCATCAGGCCGTGCTCCGAAGTCATCGTTTGGTTCCTGACCGTGATGATGAAGCATGGCTACATTGGCGAATTTGAAAACATTGATGATCATAGAGGGGGAAAATTGTTGTCAACCTCACAGGCAGGTTAAACAAGTGTGGCGTTATCAACCCCAAATTTGATGTGCAGCTCAAAGATCTAGAAAAGTGGCAGAATAATCTGCTCCCGTCCTGTCAGTTTGGTGTCATTGTACTGACAACCTCAGCTGGCATCAATGGACCAAGAGGAAGCAAGACGAAAACACACAGAAAACACACAGGAGGAAAAATCCTGGGATTCTTTTTTCTAGAGATGTAGTAAACAGTGCAAATAAAATGCCTCAATGGGAAAAAAGTGTTAAATAATAGTTTCTGTAAAATAATTTGAGGAGATGTTATTCGTCCTATCTCATCTCCCCCCCTTTTGTTTTTTTCAACATAATTTGTAAAGTCCAATTAGCCCTTTTTATTATAGCTTGTCTTTGGGTATTATAAAGAATACCAGTAATATGTTTAATGTTTTCCTTTTTATTTGAAAAATACTTGTGTTTATCTTGCAATAATATAATAATAACATATAATTCAGCCTGTTAAACAGAAGTCAAATTAGTTTTAACAACTTTATTGTCTTTATCATTAATATAACTTGTATAGCTCATCTTGTTAGCATCTGTATAATAAGTATTAGCTGTATTAGCTGTAAGGGTATAAGTTTTCACCTTTTCTGATAGAATTCAGTTCTTTTAATGAATTATAATTATTTGCTTTGCAGATATGAATTAGAAATCTTACCTATATAATTAGAAAAAACAGTTTGCTAACTTTTAGAAATTTTCGTTAGTTATTAATTTGGGAAGTAGTAAATAGGACAATAATTTCAAGTGGATCAGATGTCAACAATTGTCTTAATTGTAGTCGTCCTTTAATAGTTAAATCATGAATTTTTTTTCTCAATATAAGTAACTAGTTTTTTTATTATACTTATTTCGCCAAAATAATAATGCTAATATTTTTCTTCTTAATATAAAATACTAGTAAGAGAATGTAGAGAATGAATAATTATTAATATAACAGATATTTTCATGTTTATATGACTTAATTGGGCATCACTAATTCTTTGTTCTATAATTTATAGTTCTTTTTCCTTTGTTAAGTGCCACCATTAAACCCATATCTAAACCCATATCGGCTTATCAGTTAACCAAGTTAATGGAAGGGCAAAGCATAGAACAATGGTCTTCATTATAAATTTGGATAGCCTAATCCTCTCCTTCTATGATTGGTTCTTTGAAGTTGGCCATCCTTTGTTGTTTCTTTCCTAATCCCTTAGCAGGAAGATAGCTCATGTTTAACATCATATTCTTAGCCGGCTCTGATATTGTAGGAATTTGCAACGCGGCACCCCATTGAGCTAGCAAATCTCTTTCCCATAATGTAATTGCAATATCTGCTATGAAAGACTGTAGTTTTGCTATCTGTCCTTCAGGTCCTTTACATTCTAACATATATTTTTGTTTTACTCCTGTCGTAGTCCCTATTCCTATAAAAGTAACAGAGACATCCTTTAATTGCAACTCACTAGGCCAATGATGAGCAGCAATGGTAGATACATCAACCCCAGTATCAACAATCATTCTAATTTTATAGTCATTTGAGGACGGGTAACATTAATGATAGTATTCCAATAGAGATTAGTCCCAGCACTGCCAAACCTTCTTTGTCTTTTTATAAGAACTGCCCTTTGTTTTACATAAGGTAGGAGCAGTAATTGAACTATTCTCTGGCCTTTTAACAAGGTTGGATGTTGTCAAGTAGACATCATTATAATTATTACCACATTATAATTAAGATCTATCACTTCAATATGGACAAATATTCCTTTACTTATTAAACCAATTTTTACTATAATCAATCTTAACAGTATCGTTAGGGATCTTATATCCATGGGACAGCCTCTGCTCACTGGCTATTGAAGACAACTCTCTTTGTTTTAAAGCCTTTAGTTTCTTTCTTGTTAGGGGTACTGCTCTGCCCTGCGCCTGTTCTCAGAGGCATCTCTCTATTATAATGAACATGGCACTTAAGCTTAGGAAAAAACTGCTTTGTTTCTTAGCACTTTAGAAAGTCTAACTTTTTGGATTTTACAGGTAGTCAATCAAGAGTATTTGACTTTGTCTCTGTAAATGTTCATTAAAATGAATAAAATTTAATAATAATTAAATAAAATTTTTTAAAATGAGTATTTGACTTTTATGACACATCTTTTTATAATTTATGTTCTTAAATTTCCCCTGGGAACCAAATTACATTTTCTTTCTTACCTGTTTCTAAACTTTTAGATCACATTATCTATGCAGCTTTTAATTTATTTACTTATCTTTGTTACTTACTTTGTGGCATTTTTATCTTCTAAATTAAGAGTTTTCTTTTATGTAAGCTTCATTCTTATATTTTTTACTTTTCTTATTTTACAGAAATTATCAGATTATATGAGCTCAAAACTAGTATCATATTAAACGTAAGACAAAAACCAAACAAAGAAACAACAAACATAAACAAAAAACAATTAACAAAAATACTTATAGGCTTCTGCTTTGAGATTTAGCACGTTTTTCCTTTTATAAGCCATATTTTAAATGGTAAATAATTTCACAAGAAGCACTATTTGGATCAATGCATGCCAAGTAAGAGAATAATTCAGGATTGAGTTTTCTAAAAGCTCTTTCTAAAGGTGACAAAGTCTGCTTCTTGCCTTCAGCTATAACTTTCTCTAATGTAGTATCACTTAATTAATATTCATGCAAAGATTCAACCATCTCAGTTTGCAAATTTTTTTTTATCATGTGTACATTGTTACTATTCTTATCAAAGCCAATATTGGCCTAAAAGCAAGAGGAATTTGTTCTTTTTTATGTGCTCTTTGTAAACCTCCTATAACATTATGCCAAGTTTTAAAATCCAATTGAGATCTACCGATAGGCTGAAATCAGCAACAATGTTTTTCAACACATTTAAACAACTGCAGAAAAGACTTTTCTTTTACTTTTACCCCGGAGCTATTAAGCAGCCGCTTTTACGAGAGAAATATATTGAACTTTAGAGGAGGGCGCATTCCCCATGGCTTTTTTTTTTAAGCAATTTTCTTTAGATGGGAAAAGTCCCCAAGAAAATTTTTTCTAATTCTTCCCTTACAAAGGGGTGAGGAAATCAATCCTCATAGAATTTTTTCTAACACTGCCCTAAATTTCCAAGGGTGAGAGAACCCTCATGACTCTGCCTGAAGAAATTTTACCTTTCGGTTTCTCCGTGCC
Source organism: Elephantulus edwardii (assembly GCF_000299155.1). NCBI lineage: Eukaryota > Metazoa > Chordata > Mammalia > Macroscelidea > Macroscelididae > Elephantulus > Elephantulus edwardii. The sequence goes on from NW_006400037.1 coordinate 1,824,756, forward strand.
AGAGAGAGAGAGACTGCTGCTTTTTCCAGGTCCCTGTTTGGAGCGCCAGATGTTACAATCCAGACGCAGAAAGAAAGCAGGGACACGGGGAAATGAGTTCAGAAAAGGAGGGAAGGCTGAGGCAGAGGTCCTCTCACAGCATGACACTGTGAAAAGGTCCCTTTCTTAGTCCCCCTATGGTTTTTATTTAGTTTAAGCCAATCATCTTCAAAAAGGTTCAATCTCTGGAGACTATATTTTCCATTTATTCAAGCGTTGCCAATGTAACAATCGGCAAGATTAATCTTTAAACTCAGACATGGTGTCCCCTCGTTTGGGAGGCTGGATGGAAATCTGTTTGCAGACCGCATCCAGTGTGTGTGTGTGTGGCGGGGGGAGCGGTGGGGCTGGGCAGAATTCTGTTTGCAGAGGGTGCTCAGTCCTTTTCTGTACTCTGATCTCAGCTGTGGCCCTGCTGTCACTAGGCTGGGGAAACCACAGCAAACTAAAGTTGTTAATAATCTAAATCTCTTCAACATCTATGATATTTCCAATTGGCCCAGTGGTGAGAATCTTTGTTTACATATTATTAAACGATTAAAATGGATAATAACCATTAGCTCAACAAATACAGTCTTCAGTATGGATTATACTTCAACATAAAGAAAAAAATATTCACAACTGAATCACTAAGAAATATGTGAAAAATGGAGAAAAGACTGGAATTGTCAAGGATTTCATTTTACTTGGATCTACAATCAACACCCATGGAAGCAGTAATCAAGAAATCAAAGGGACTTATATCCAGAATTTATGAAATACTTGAGCACCACAACAAGATAAAGGTAAATAATCCAATAGAAAAATGGGCACAGGATATGAAC
>NW_006400037.1:1826838-1833472 GCF_000299155.1 Elephantulus edwardii
AGAGAGAATAGTGCAACAATGAATGAATGGAAACCCAAAATCTCTGTAAATGTTTATGAAAATTAATAAAATATAGAAAAAAAAAGAAATCAAAGGACAGTGTTCACTTTGGCAGCACATATACAATTGAAACAATACAGAGAAGACTAGCACGACCCTTGCACAAGGATGATATGCAAATTTGTGAAGCATTCTGTATGTTTTAAAAACATACTGCATTGATGAAATATGTTTCCAAGCACCTCTTTAGAGTGCTAAGGAGCAATGATGTTTAAAGAGTAAAAATCCTATTTTTAATTGTTAATTTTGCATGTGAGAGCTGGACAATGAGTAAGGAAAATTGAAGATGTCTTTGAATTGTGATATTAAGAAAAGTGAATATACTTTTGGAACCGACCCATTGTTGACCCTCCTGAGGATTTTCAGAAGCAATGAATCTCACAAGAGATTGCCCAACTCCTCTCTTATAGTCTCTAAAGAATATACTGTTGTTGTGTACTGTAGGGCCAGAACTGACCCATTTCTGACCCTCAAGCAGGTTGTCAGAAGCAATTAATCATACAGGAGAAGATTGCTCATCCTTCTTCCATTGGGGGTTGAAATGCCTGCCTTTGGGATTACAGCATAGCTTCTTACCACTAGGGATTGCCAAAATAAACAAATCAGTCTTGCAGCCAGAATACTCATTGGAAGCAGGGATGGTGAGACTTTCTCTCACATACTTTGGGCATGCTATCAAGTATGGCCAGTCCATAGTGAAGGACACCATACTTGGAAAAACAGAGGGTCAGTGAAAGAGGCAGACCCTCAACCATATAGACTGCACAGGTGCTGCCGGTGGACCTAAACATAGCAGAGATTTTAGGATGACACAGATCAAGCAGGGTTTTGTTCTGTTACTTGCAGGGTCACTGATTTGGAGCTGGTCCCAAAACTCCTAACAACACAACAGATGATTCTGCATAGTCTGACAGGGAAAGGATCAGTGAGAGGTTGAAGGTGAGTATTGCACAGGGTCTAACACCAATGCTAGTGATGCTACGCTCTATAACACCCTCCTCTATTCCTAGTTCATCTTATTAGACATAACTCCACATAGAGTAAAAGATCATTTACCACAATCTATGAACTCAATCTATATGCAAAACAGATCATCCGGAAGCCTGGGCTCTATGAGGAGGAATGTGCATCAGGATTGGAGGAAGATTCATCAACAATCTGTGTTAGGTGGATGACACAACTCTGCTTACTGAAAGTGAGGGGGGCCTGAAGCATTTGCTGCAGGTCAAGGACTTCAGCCTTCAAGATGGATTGAAGCTCAACATCAAGAAAACAAAGATTCTCAGCACTGGGCTGATTGGCAGCATCATGATAGATGGTGAAGAGATGGAGATTTTTAACAGCTCCAGTTTGCTTGGCTCCACAATCAACACTCTTATTAGCAGCCACCAGGAAATCAAAAGACAAACTGGACTGGGGAAAATCTGCTGTTAGGGACCTCTCCCAAGTACTGAAGAGCAATGATGTCAGTCTAGAGACTAAGGCACACCTGAATCAGTTCATGGTCTTCACACTTACTTGCTACACATCAGAGAGTTGGACAATGACTAAGGATGACAGAATTGATGATACCTTAGGGTTGTGGTGCTGGAGAAGAGTGTTGAACATACCACAGACTGCTAAGAGAACAAACAGATTTATATTGGAGAAAGTGAAAACAAGTTTCTCTTTGGAGGCAAGGATTTTTAAGCTCCATGTCACAAACTTTGGGCACAAGGCCAGGAGAGACTAGTCTCTCCTGGAGGACATCATGCTTGAAAGGGTGGAAGAGCAGTGCAAGAGAGGAAGACCTCGGATGAGATGGTCTGACACAGTAACTAGGTTAATAAGACAGATGTTTTGGAGTGTTAGACTGGCTCAGAATAGAGCAGGCTTTAGAGTTACTGTACATAGGGTTGCTTTGAATCACAGGTGACTTGATGACACAGAACAACTTTCTACAAGTAGCAATCAAACTGACTGCAGTAATAAGCAAATAACTTATTTGCATATACATAATACATACAAATTGAAATGTGTGAGCTAGAAACCACATGGGCTATCAAATTTTTTTTTAGAGGTTTTGGATTTCCATTCATTGCCACAATTTTCTCCCTTCCCACCCCTCCCCACCAGCTTGCTTCCCCCTCCGAAGAGAGAAAAAAAAAGAAAGAAAATTCCTTCATTAGTATACAATCCCCACGTCCCTTCCCCCCCACCCCTAGTACACTTCTCTAGGGCTATCAAATTTTTACTGATCTTGCCAGATGCAGTCTTACCATTTTTCAATTGTTTGTTTTACTGGAAAATGTTGAAAAGTTCATATTGTTCAGTAATATGTAACAGGTTTCTGCTCAACACAGGTTTTGGTTTCACTTGGTACCACTGGTTTTTAACAGGTATCCGGTGCTGACCATATCTAACTGGGGTAATAGGACAGATGTTGTCTAATTTTTTAATAATAATTTTTTAAATGATAAAGGTTATCACATGAAATAAGGTGTTGCTGTGGAAAGAAAATTTTTAAAAGTCAGAGATATTATGAGAGATTCTTACTAGGGCTAATGGCTGTAACAGTACATTGACTGGTAACTGTCAGCTCAGACTGAGTTTACAAGTGGCTGTCGCAACAAGGATATCACTACTTATGTCAGATGGATGCTGAATGAAAAAATAGAACCAGAAGAATGTCTACTTGTGTTTTATTGACTATGCAAATGCATTTGATCATGTGAATCATAACAAACTATGGATAGCATTGAAAAGAATGGGAATCTCAGAACCCTGTGATCACACAAAACCTATACCCAGACCAAGAAGCTGTTGTCTGAAATTAATAAGGAAACACTGCATAGTTTAAAATCAAGAAGGGTGTGTACCAGGGTTGTATCCTTTCTCCATATTTAGTCCATCTGTATGCTAAGCAAATAATTTGTGAAGCTGGACTCTATGAAGACTCAGATGTTTTGCAGATGACACAATCTTGCTTGCTGAAAGTGAAGAGGAATTGCTTCAGAAGATCAAGGACTAGACTTCAATATGGATTACACCTCAACATCAAGAAAAGTCCTTACCACTGGACAAAGAGGCTACATCATGATAGATGGAGAAAAGATTGAAACTGTAATTGATTTCTCCTTACTCAGATCCACAGTCAACACCCTTGGTACCAGCAGACAGGAAATGTTATTGCACTGGGCAAATCCACTGTCACAGAGTGTTCTAAAATACATCTATATGCAGAATAGATAATTAGCAGGGCTATATGAGGGGGAATGTGGCATCAGGATTGGAGGAAGACTCAACAACAACCTACATTATGCAGAGGACATAACCTTGTTTGCTTAAACTGAAGAAGACCTAAGTGCTTGCTGCAGAAGGTCAAGGATTGTAGTCCTCAATATGGATTGAAGCTCAGTGTCAAGAAAACATTCTCACCACTGAGCCAATTGGTAGCACCATGGTAGATGAAGAAGAGATTGTGGTTTTTAACAATTACAGCTTGCTCACCTCCAAAGTTAACACTCTTAACACCAGCAGTCAGGAAATCAAAAGATGAATTGCATAGGAAACGTGGCTATCAGGGACCTCTCCAGAATGCCAAAAAAACCCTTAGTCCAGCCCAGTCTTCTCAATTACTTGTTATGCATCAGAGAGCTGGAAAATGACTAAGGATGACAGAAGTGGTGATGCCTTTGAGTCGTGGTGCTGGAGAAGAGTCTTGAGCATACCATGGACTGCCAAGAACACAAATAGGTCTGTCTTGGAGAGAGTGAAACCAAGTCTCTCCTTGGAGGCCAGGATTAAATAGGTTAGGGGCACCTAAAAAGAATTTGAAGTATTTGTGACCTTGAGATTGATCTTGAAAAAAAACCCTAAATAACTGCTAAAATTGAATAATGAGACACACAATGCCATCATAAAAATTTCTCTCATAATATATATTCTTCTGATTATATTGTTATTCTCTTTCCCTTTATAGGCATCTATAATAAATAAACCCAAAGGCTAAAAATAAATTAAAAAAACCAAACCTATAAAACAGGGACAGAAGAATCAGAATTCAATTTTATTACACATTGATAGAAATTGTGAAAAAGATTTACATTTTTTCCATATTACAGTGAAACATTTCAACAGAATAAGATATATTATAAATAAAATTTTGCTGATTTGTATAACTGAAACAAGTTTGTATTCTTCAGCATAAAGGAAAATGACTTAGGTAAATGATTGTGTAAAACTTTTAAATCCAGATAAAAGCATATGGCTTCATTATTAACATTCAATCTAGTACAATACTAAATTATTTCCATTATCTATTAGCACCCATTTATAAAGATGCATTCCTAACAGAGTTCTAATCAGGTGTAATAGCAGCAAATTAACAACAGTTGAAAAATACCAAGCATACATTTCTGCTACTTAGTAAACTGTCAGCATACTTAACAGAATTTTAATTAACTCTTACCGTCCATTAATTTGTTTTCAAATTTCTCTCAATAATCTGAAAACTGACTACATAAACTCAAATGATTCTTATTTTTGTCTGCACACAAGTAACACTAAAACATCATTTGACTTAAGTAAAACTTTCAAATTACTTTATTTGCATTGAAGATAGGAACAAAACAAAATTTTTCTGATGGACTGCTAATTTTCCACAGTTGGTTTCAAATATATATACAAAATAATTAAACTTCATGTTACAAGGAGATATATTCTAGAACAAATTATCTTAGAAGTTATAATTTTTAATACAGAAGTCTTCAGTAGATCAGAACACAACAGAATGACTTGATTCTTCTTCCAAGTGATTATAAAAAAATAAAAGCACAAAATTATTCCTACTACTTGGGCTGAAGATTCTAATAACTAGGTCTAAATTTGGACTAAGGTACAGTTTTGGAAATAAGTAGTATAGAAGTTATAAGTGTTGTCTGGTTTCTTTATGTAAATGCATTTAAAATACTGCATGTCTGTGATTTAGAATGTCAAATTACAGCATTCAAAAACAGCAGATGCCTATGTTTGAGAGGCAATATTTGGTCTGCTATGAAGAATAATAAAGGAAGAAAAGATTTCTTTTCTAAAGAAAAGAATATTAAATTATATCAGAAAAAGCCTGGTCCCTAAAATAAAAGGGCCATAATTTAAAAGAACAATACTACTTTTGCATTGACTCAAAAAAGCATTATCACCATTATTAGAAATAATGTAATACCACCTCATTCTTTTCTTGTATTACAATCATTATGTATACATACATAAAAATACACACACTGCATGGTGACTAAGCAATTCTGAAATACATCCAGTCTAAGTCACAGCATGCACAAATCATTTATATCTGCTCATTCACACATGAATGAAATTTCAGTTAAGTATACCAGTAAATTCCAAATAATATAATTTTAAAAATCTGGCTACAGTATTTTATTATTTTGCTGAATTACATTTAGGAGAAAAGAAGCTAGCTGCTTCAACTATTTTAATACTAGTGTATTCTGGACCGTATTATACAAATACATGTCTAGAAACGGAAATAATGATCAATTTCCCATGAGGAAAAATTCCTTAGCCTGTGTCACTAGTATGTACTTGCAAAACATTTTAACACTGCAAACATGAGAAGGTTCCAAATTGGGTACATGAACAGGTGTCTACTCTACGGCAATGATGCTGGTGCACATCCACACAAGGCCTCTGAGTGGCATCAATCCACTGGAGGGAGCAGCTTATCAATGAATTGCTTGACATCCATCATTTCCTGTGTGAAATAAATTGATTTAATAAGAAGTTGTTATATAAAGCAGAAACTACATCCTTATTAGGATACAAATTAAACTGTTGTTACTGATCGCCATCGGGATGAGCACAACTCATAGCGACCCTATGAACAAAAGTCCTGAAGCCCTTCCACAACCATCACCATTTATCAAAATTCCGTTTCCAGACACATGTTGTTTAGGAAGTGGATGCCACTTCTGCTTCAAAACTAAATTGAAACTACCACTAACTCTATCTATCAGTGTACAAAGATAAGATTAAAGCATATTTTCACTATTATAGTTAATAAAAAGGCACAATAAAGAAATGAGGCACCAGAACAGATTTTGGAGTATTTCCCAAGGCTATTACTACTGCCCATTCATATTATAGCTCTCATTAATTATCTAGTCCTAGGACAATTGTACTGTATTATATTTGAGCAACATAAAACACTAGGGTGAAAGCTTTTAAAAGAGCAAAGCAGTTTTTATAGTTATACTAAGAAGTACGTATTCTAGAGTGCTAAATTCTTATCATGAAAATACCTTGTGCATTTCAGTAATATACAACTAATCCTCTGAAAATGAGCATGTATCTAGGATATTTTTTTAAAACCCTCTCAAATTCATTGTCATCAAGTGAGAAATGACTCATAGCTGACCCTCTAGCAGCTTTTCAGGGACTATGAGCGAAGACCAGATGAGTTGTGGGAGGATGTCAAAGATATCATTTAGGAAGAGTGTAAACGGTCATTACAAAGACAGAAGAGGAAGAAAAGACCAAAATGGATGTCAGAAGAAACTCTGAAGATTGCACTGGAGCG
>NW_006400037.1:1835097-1837465 GCF_000299155.1 Elephantulus edwardii
TCATGCTTGGGAGGGTGGAGGGACGGCGCAGGAGGGGAAGACCCTCTATGAGATGGATCGATTCAGTGACTGGGGTAATCGGGATGGGTGTGCCAGAGGCAGTGCGGTTGGCGCAGGACAGAGCAGGGTTTAGGGCTGTTGTGCATAGGGTCGCTATGAGTCGGAAACAACTCGACGGCACATAACAACAACAACAACAAGAACAACATATATCACATAAGTGGAGAATGCTCATCTTTCTCTCTCAGAGCAGCTGGTGGATTCAAACCTCCTGGCAGCACAACTCTTTACCCTCTAAGCCACCAGAGCTCCATATCTAAGACAGGCCTGGAAAAGACAGGAAAGGAGCAGAGAGTGGGTTCAAATGGTTAACCTTTTGGTTAGCAGCCTAGTGTTTTTAACCACTACACTAACAAGTTTATCAAACATTTATTATAGAAGATACTTCTTCCTAGACCACTTCTGCATAGGGATCACAAATGCAGAGAAGCTTCAATCTTATAATTCAGTGACACAAACAAGGTCCTTGTGTGAATGTATTCTACCTTTTTTCTAACTCTCTGAAGTTCTGAAATTTTCCTGTGAATCATCTCTACTTTTCACTTAATGTATGTGCTGCTGCGCAAATGTGATTGCACAGACTTCTAAAGACATACCCATAAAAGTTTGGATGACTGAATTAATGTACCATGACATCTTAGGCACCAGTATTTTTAAAAACTACATGAACTGTGATACAACTGTTGAAAACAATTGCAGTAAACTCTGTCTCTCATGGCTACCCAGTGTCCAATCCTCTCCTCTGAAATTTAAGACTCCTTTACACAGAACTATACCATAGGACATCCAAGGCTATAAGGCTTTTTGGAAACAAACTGATAGATCTTTCTCCCATAGAGAGGCTGGAGGGTCAAACTGTCAACTTTTTAGTGACCAAGTGCTTTAAATGGTGCCACTAGGACACCCATGTTCTCAACAGTAACTTAAAAGACTATCGCTCTTTTTTTCTTTTTGGAAGAACCTACTTTCTTGACCCTGAAATAAATGACTTAGCCAGGTTCAGTAATTCAAAACATGGTTGGTTTAATCAACTTAACATTTGTTGTTGTGGTGGTTGTTATGTGCCATCAAGTCACCTGCGACTCATAGTGATCCCATGGCTGTTATAACAGCCCTAAACCCTGCTCTATCCTGTGGGAATCTCATTGTCTCCGATATATCTACCCCTTTTACCCCCGTCATTTAGGAATCAATTTTTATTCTAGAACTTCCGAAGCCTCCAAACCTATCCAGGTCTTTATCAACTGACCAAATCTCTGACTTTACTGAAAAGATAAAGTGTATCTAATATGAGTTTGTAACTTCTTTACCTAACAGCCTTTCTTTCTATTTATTTTGTTCTCTTCTATCTTGATTCAAGTGCCTTCTTTTAAGGCAGGCACCTCCCATTTTAGAATTTTTTATATAAATCTTGGAAGACACACAGTCCGCATTACATTTTTCCTCTCTCCCATTCTCCACTTACAGTTTTATTTCTCTCATTCTAGTGAGACTTTAAAAAAATCTTTTTATTGTGCTTTAAGTGAATATCTAATGCAAATTAAGTTTCTGTTTAACAATTTTTTTTTTAATGTATGTACCGTCAAACTGGATCTGACTGGTACAGGAAGCGATTGTTCCTCTTTCTTCAGCAGAGCATCTGGTGGATTTGAACCGTGCACCTCTGGGATTGCAGTGCAGTTTCCTGCCACTAGGCCACCAGAGCTCGCCTGTTTAACAATTTCTATACACAGTGCTCAGTAACACTGGCTGCATTTCCACTTGGGGTAAACAATCTGATCCTTTCTGGTTGTGGAATTCAAAGCCCTTTTATATATCCCTTTATACTTTACATGCTTGTATTTCACACCTTCAAACTGCAGTAAATCTGGAGCACTGGCAGTTGAGCAGACCCTACACTGTCCTCCTAGCTTCTTGTCAGTTTTGTTTTCTATAAATACAATTCCTGTTTCAAACTGAAGGCTCTCAGATACTCTCTCTTTTTTTTTCCAGTGTAGATATGAACATTTGTTCCCTTTTATCCTCCTGCTCATCAGACATTTTGGAAACAGGAGTGGCATCCAATCCCTAAACATGCCTTCAGAAAAATCTATGAACTTTGATAAATGTTGATAGTTGTAGAGAGGTCTCAGATTCTCTCTTGCAAATCAAATCTTTTCTGATTCCTTATCCTCTACATCATTTTCCTAACGTTTTATGAACATTTAGAGAAAGCAGTATGTCTTTACATTAAGCATTTGCCTCTATTTTGTATTCTGAAAGGCTGTATGTACTCTTTTGATTTTTCAATGTAATAAAAAATTTATTA
>NW_006400037.1:1838241-1846515 GCF_000299155.1 Elephantulus edwardii
GGATTGATTCAGTGACTGGGGTAATCAGGATAGGTGTGTTGGAGACAGTGTGATTGGCACAGGACAGAGCAGAGTTTAGGGCTGTTGTACATAGGGTCGCCATGAGTGGCAAGCGACTTGACGGCACATAACAACCACCACCTCTGGTATTGCAGTACAGAAAAATTTACTAATTTTGGGAGGGGAAGAGGAGGTCAGTGTTGAAGAGTCTCCAATTCTATTTTTAAAAATAATTTGTACTCTTTCACAAAAATGGTTTCTAAAATGTGTAAGCATCCATATGATCCCACAAAAAGTCTTCACCATTTAAAAATACTGATCATTCTAAGTGGCCATTTCTAGGGTCAACATTCAGGCAAGTTTTTTTAATTTTATTTTGTTAACAAAGATATACATTAACCCCACTTATGTTCACAAAACACACTATTATTTCCTTTACAACACCCTGAAACCATTCCTTGTTACTGAGTCCATGAATGAGGCCTTACAAGTCTAAGTCCTCTCTGTTATCATCCTTTTTCTTCCTCAGACAGATCCCATATTCAAACAATTCGGTCTTGCTTGTCTGGTTACATTTCTCTTCAGTCTTAAAATTGCAAAAGCTTCCTACTTCTAAGAAAGTAAGTTCACCCTTGAAACATTATCATTGCTCTCGATGGCCAAATCTCCACTCCCTATGCTCACTGTTCTATAGTACCAACTTTTCAATAAATATTCTAGCCACAAAGAGTAGCCTGTTATGTTTCTTTTACTGCCCATTATCTATATATTTGCTACTCAAATGCACATGGTAAGGCCTAACTCTTCCATCATATTCTTGGTGCCCCCTAAGATTCCTATGATAAAAGGAGTCTCTGTATGCATGCAGACAATTGTGTAAAACTTCTAAGGTAATATATATCACATTCTACCTTCTTTTTACAAAGTACCTGAATGGGTCCTTTCTTCCCTTATTAAACTTTCAATTTTAGCTATTTTAAAAAGGAATGTTTGCTATCTGTCATTGAAATATGTGTAATGCACGAATACAGTTAAGGATTAATATTTGTTGAATCAGAGTGAATAAACTCTGCTCTAAAGATCACTAATGTATTATTCAACATGAACACATTAATTAGCTCTTTTAAACCACAAAAGTTAAAATGTTAATATTTTTTTTTAAATCAACTAGAACATGATAATCATACTGTTAACTATTATTGTTGTTGTTGTTGTTGTGTACTGTTGAGTGAGAACTGACTCATGGCTGGCCCTTCAGCAGGTCTTCAAAACAGTTAATCACAAGGGAGGAGACTGCCCAACCTTCTCCTGTGGAGCAGCTGGTGGATTTGAACTACACACTTCTGGGATTGAAGTGCAGCTTCTTGCCACTAGGCCACCAGAGCTTCTATACTGTTATCTTGAATGGATATTGTTAACTAAACATTTACTATTAAAATTAGTATGTGGAAGAAGTCACAAATATGACTCTATTAGCCAAAGCTTCTTAATATTTACCTGTTGACATGAACTGTGCATCATTCCCCCATAGGTTTTGAAGGTCACATTGGCTGGATTTACCAATGTTTTTAGTCTCTCTACAGTAAGAGAACCAAACATTAGGGGAACTAAAGGATCACAATCTCCATGGCACTGGAGAATAGAAAGATCTTTATTAGCACCACTGATAGGACCCTGAAAGAAAAAAAAATGAAATAAAACATCAAATAGTATATTTATTCAAATAAGCATTCACAAATTAGAGTAGGTATTAAAGATCAGAGATGGACATATATAACACATATATTAACTAATTATACATTATATTTCATCAACGAAAAACAATTTCTTCTACCACTTTATTCCCCACAATTCTTTTTATTCCAATTATTCTCTATGATTGTTGTTGTTGTGTGTCATCAAGTCAGAAACAATCCACAGCTGACCCCTCAGTGGGTTTTCAGAGGCAGTAAATTGTAGAGGAGGAGACTGCCCATCCTTATTCCATGGATCATATGGTGAATTCAAGCCACATGCCTTTAGAATTTCAGCTTACCACTAAGCCACTAGAGCTCCATGGGGGTATGATTATTGTACATTTTCTTAAGGGATAACTTTTTAAAATTATATGTGACAGCAGTGAGCTGCAAATGCAATAGCAGAGGCGCTAAGTCACAAGAAATCAGTCCTGGAGCAGAAGCTCAAGGGGCGAAGGATTTTCTTCAGAACTGTCTGAGACAGAAATCCTTCCCTAAACCTTGTACATGGAATTTGGGCTTAGAGACAAGGATTCTGTCTCCATACCTTTTCAATCTATAAGCGGAACAAATCATTTGGAAGCTGGACTTTATGAGGAGGAGTGTGGCATCAGGATTGGAGGAAGATTCATCAACAATCTGTGTTATATGATACAACCTTGCTTGCCATAACTGAGGACCAGAAGCATTTGTTGCAGAGGATCAAGAACTATAGTCTTCAATATGGACTGAAGCTTAACAGGAAGAAGACAAAGATTCTCACTACTGGCCAAATGGAAGTACCATGATGATGGAGAAAAGATTGAGGTTGTTAACAATTTCACCTTGCTCAGCTACAAAATTTTGGCACCGGCAGTTAGGAAGTCAAAAGACAAACTACATTAGGAAAGTCTGCTGTCAGGGACCTCTCCAAAGTGCTAAAAATCAATGATGTCAGTGTAAAGACTAAGGTGTGTCTGATCCAGGCAATGGTCTTTTCAATTATTTGCCATACATCAGATTGCCGGACAATGACTAAGGATGACAGAAGAATTATTGATGTCTTTTAGTTGCAGTGATGGAGAAGAGTACTGAACATATCATCGACCACCAGGAGAACAAACAGGTCTGTCTTGGAGAGGGTGAAACCAAATTTCTCCTTGGAGTCAAGGATTTTGAAGCTTCATCTCACATATTTTGGGCATGTAGCAAGGAGGGACCAGTCCTCAGAGAAGGACATCAGACATCAGAAAGGTGGAGAGAGAGGAAGTCCTCAGAGACAGACTAACATAATAACTGAGACAATGGAATTAGGTGTGTCAGGAGTCAGTGAGACTGGCTCAGGATAGCACAGGGTTCAAAGCTACTACACATATTGCTACTGGGTGGCAGGTGGCTCAATGGCACATAACAATGACACAACTTTACATCTTAATTTATTGTTATATTCTATTCTAAGTGTCTTTCATATAAAAGGTAACTAATAACTATTAGTACATATTAGGAGGAAACTCTAGTGACCTAGTGGCAAGAAGCTGCATTGCAATTCCAAAGGAAGGCAGTTAAATCCACCCGCTGTTCCACAGAAGAAGGATGAGCAATCTCTATCTGCGTGATTAACTACCTCTGAAAACCCACTGGAAGGTCATTCACCAGTCAGTTCCAACTCAACTGTATACAGCAACAGTACATATTAGGAAAGTTTGGTGGCCAGTGGGTAAGGAGTTGTGCAGTCAAACCAAAGGCACCTAGTTAAAATCCACTAGCTGCTCTGTGAAATAATGATGGGGCAATATCCTGAGTGATTTGTGCCTCTGAAAACTTCCTGGAAGATCCAGTTATGAGTCAGTTCCAACTTGACTGAATATAACAACAGTATATATTAACAGAATTTTGTTCTTCATAACATTTATGTGACTGATTTAAAGAGTTAATAAGAAGCACTTATATAGATAAGAGCGAACCTGGGTAATATAGTTTGATATGTGTTACAAAGGTCAGTGGTTCAAAATAGCTGAGGTAGAAATAGGAGGCTCGTTCTTCTCGTCAAGATTTAGGAGAATCACCATGAGTAGGGACAGAAGACACCACAGGAGTAGGCTTGTTCTTTGGTGGTTATGAGCAAGAAATCAGAATTAATACACACTGATGAGATAGCTTTTTTCTCTTTTGACCTTAGATTCTAAAATGAATTAAAAAAATGTCTCCATCTCCTAGCCATACCTAAGTATTTTATTTCACACCTCTAAACATCTGGAGATTATATTCTACAGTAAACATTCTGCTAACAAATATAAGTATATTGAACATTAAACAGTCCTAAATTTTATATGTTATTTGTTGCTGTTAATTGCCATTGAGTCGAGATCAACTCATAGTGACCCTATGAACAAAAGACCTTAAAAGTTGTATAACTACTGGTGTTTCTCTAAGTTCATGGAGTTTTCAGAGGTATGTTGTTTAGGAAATGAATGCCACTCCTGCTTCCAAGTCTGTCCTAATTTGGGAGCTCCACCAAACACTGTTCACCATGTGTGTAACCATTATGGTCTTTGAGATACCAATGGCACAGCGTTGAGCATCACAACCACAAGGTTCTTCAGTACAGAAACTGACAGAGCAGTGCTGTACGTATTAGGAGAATGTTCATTTCAAACACAATTAACCAACTGAATTTTTAAAAAGCCTAGACTGGCTCCAACAGTCAATATGCTTAAACTGTCAGATTAACAAGAGAAATTCAAGTTCCATTCTATCTAATGCATTTTATGCAGACATTATAACGTACAAAGTGAAGTGGTAAATCTCAAGTCTAATCAAACCCTTCTGCAAAGGTGATGGCAGCACACCCACACTCTGTGTTCATCTGCTGAGGATCTGAGATGATGTGCACCAGGCAGGCTACCTGTGAAAACGAAGTCCGTAGTGGAAGCCAGCAACTCAGCCCAATGACTCCTGCCAATTTCTGCTGTGTGGTGAGAGCAGTATATAAAGACAATGCTCCTCCCTGGAAAAGAAAGCAGGCAAAATTAGTGGAACACATAAGCTACTACAGCAACTTAACAGATTCCGATGTATTATTCATTGTTGTTATGTACTGTTGAGGCAACTATGACTCATAGTGACCATATGCACATTAGCTCTGACCCTGCTGTGTACCCTGAGCCAATCTCACTGTCTCTGACACAGTTATTGTGTCAATCCATCTCATCTGGGGTCTTCCTCTCCTGTGCTGTCTGTCCCTCCACCATTCCGAGCATGACATCCTTCTCCAAGGACCGGTCTTTCTTGGATATGTGCCCAAAGTACGTCAGACAGAGCCTCAAAATCCTCACCTCCAGGAAGCAGCTTGGTTTCACCCTCTCCAAGATATGTTAGTTCTCCTGGCAGTCCATGGTATGTTCAAACTCTTCTCCGGCACAACTAAAAGGACTCAATAAATCTTCTGTCATTTTTGGTCACTGTCCAGCCCTTTGATGCATAGTAAGTAATTACGAAGACCGTGGCCAAGGATCAGGTGCATCTTAGTCTCTAGGCTAATAATGTTGCTCTTCAGAACTCTGGAGAAGTCCCTGACAGCAAATTTTCCTAATGCAATTTGTCTTTTGATTTTTTGACTGCTGATGACAAGACTATTGATTGTGGAAACTAGCAAGCTGAAATTATTTAACAATCTCAAACTTTTTCATCTATCAGGGTGCTGCCAATTGGCCTAGTGGCGAGAATCTTCATTTTCTTGATGTTGAGCTTCAATTCATATTGCAGACTATTGTCCTTGGCCCTTTGCAGCAAATGCTTCAGGCCCTCCTCAGTTTCAGCAAGCAAGGTTGTGTCATCTGCATAGTGCAGGTTGTTCAATGTTGTTCTAATTCTGATGTCACATTTCTCTCTATAAAGTCCAGCCTTCTGAATGATCTGTTCTGCAGACAGATTGAAAAAGTATGGAGACAAGATGCATCTCTTCCCTTACACACTTCTTTATTAATGTTGAACCAGAAAGTGTTTCCCTACTCTGTTCTGATAATTGCCTCCTGGTCCAAGAATAGGTTTCTTATGGACACAACCTGGTGTTTGTTTTAGGATTACTATTCATTTATAAAAATCAGACTGAGTGGCTGATGTCAAATCACGTAACTTAACCCAGTTCAGAAACATAAAATCCCAAGTTTTAAGGACATACATTCTCCAGACTTAGGGCCAGTAAGAAGTCTCTCGCCACAAAGACAACAGTAAATTGCTACACTTAGGAAGTACATTAGGGTATTAACAATTTACGGTAATCATCATCTTCTCTGAGACACATCAGCCATAAATAAAAGCTAATCTTAAAAAAGAATTCTTTTTTAAATAAGAAACTCAAGGTTAAGGATCATGGAATAGACACCTTGAGAAGATCTGTCTGGTGAGCTTACACCACCCTGAAGTCTGGGGACTACACTCCCATCAGTCATCAAGAGGCCAGGTAAGCGAGTCTGTGCTGTGTGCTCTTTGATACTGGACTACACAAATGCATTAGATTTTTTTGTACTGGAAGAGCAATATTCTTTTTCAGAAAATTTTAAAATTGGGATTCAGTACTACACTCAGGTATTTTTGTGTGTGTGTATATTAAACTGTAGAACATAAATTAAAAAGCTAAAGGAGTTATAGTTAAAAAATAAAAAGCCGAAAGTGAGAGAATAGATGGATGAGGCAGATGGGCAAAGAAGAAGAGAAAAATTCCTTTCAAGGTCTCAGATCCAAGTCCTCTGTAAGGCTGTGCTTTGTTGTCATCCTCAGTTCCCTTGACATTACCCATACACTCCTAACTTTTTTAGAAATAATTTTGTTCCTTCTTTGAAGACGTTCATATGTTACTTTATTGTGGAAATTTTTGTAAACACTTTGTGCTTTCAGAGAAAATTCACACAGCAGTTTAGGTTTGTATTCAATTATTTCTACACAAAGTATTTAGCAGCATTGGCTACATTCTTTATCATGCTTAAATAAAGTAATTCTGAGCCGCCACGTTGTCAGCAGCCATGCATGGCTATTAACTAGGTACTTTGCGGGGATCACTACTGTTTGGCTGATCACGTGGGACCCCTTGAGCTCAAGCAGAAGAGAGCACGACAGCTGAAACCTGAGTGAGGCAGCAGACCCAGTTCTTGAAGGGAAAACCTAGGCTTCCTAGTTTTCCATTCAGGTCTCTGTGAATGTCTGCCCTGCATGTGATTTCACAAATGTCCACCCTGCTTGCATCTCCACCCTTTGACGTGCTCCCCTGTGTTATCTCCTCACATCCAATAAATTAACTGCCTTTAGCTTTGAGCACCTTGGACTGGCCTAGCTGCAGCAGTGGTCTGAGAGAGGAGGCTACTAATTTACAGGCCTTTTCTCTCCTGAACTGAAGCAAATCTTCCCTTGAGTCAGAAGATCAGAAAGAAACCCAGGCAGGGTAGCTGCCCTACCCTCCTCTGGAGCAGTGACATCAGATAAGGAACCTGCTATTGCCTCAGGTGTGAAAAACTCTACCACAGCAATGTCATCAAAGAAGCAGGCTATCCCAAAAGGAAAAGATCAGTGTTTATCATATTCATATTTTCCAGAATCAAATATAAGAAGAGAATTCTCAAAGTAGTGAGGGAGAAACAAAGAGTAACCTATAAGGGAGAGCAAATAAGATTAAATGCTGATTTTCAGCAGAAACTAGGCAAGCAAAAAGACAATGGAATGATATATACTGAACACTCAAAGAAGACAACTGATCCTTGATCGAGATCCAAGATGGCGGCAGAGGCAGAGACAGTGTGGTGAGCTGCAGTAGTAGTGAACCACTTAGAGCAGGGCCATTATGGCCTTCCACAGACTTCGGCTTATTGATAATTGAACACTTAAACAGTTGATGACTGGCCCTCAGTGAAGACTGAAGCTCAACAAGAGGAATTCAAGGATTCCCAAGGAGAAATGGGCCAAAGAAGATGATTACCTATGCATTGGAAAGGCCAAAGAGGACGATTACCTATGCATTGGAAAGGTCAAAGAGGACAATTACCTATGAATTGGACAGACCAAAGAGGACGATTACCTATGCAATGGATTGCTGAAAGTCACTGTGAGTCTGATGACCTTAACAGTGGCAGCATGCAGAAGAGGACCGACATCCTAAATACACCATATAGTTTGTTCTGTTGAATGCTTCTGCCAAAAGATGGTTAGACCTGGGGGGAATCTGTTCACAATTCTCAGGTTCCCTTTATCACATATAAGGGGGGAGGGCAGTGACACCTACTTCAAAATATAGTATGACCACTTATGGGGGGGGAGTGGCAGTGCTGGAATTTGAAACACTATCCCTGACCCAGAGACCTCAGTCAGGCGACGGGACCAGACTGGGGTAGGGGCAATTGGAGGGAGAGTATACCAGCCAGCTCCTGGGGGGTGTTGCCCTGCTTGGGATGGGCTGCCCTCAGCACCTGGCTCGGGGCGAGCCGTTGCGGCACTCTGCCCAGGGCGGGCTGCCCCCGGCCCGGGGCGAGCCGTTGCAGCCCTCTGCCCGGGGCAGGCTGCCCTCGGCCCC
>NW_006400037.1:1847001-1872133 GCF_000299155.1 Elephantulus edwardii
CCTCTGGGTTCAACCAGCCATCCCCACTGGACCCACCTGGGAAAACACTTTGCAGTCCAGAGGGGAGCAAATGACAGGAAAATATCTTCTAACAGAGCAAGAAGGCAAGCAGCTGTAACCCACGACCACCAATAAGGTGATAAAGCGTTCTCCCTTCCCCCCTTTACATCTATGCCCCTGTTCAGCATGAAGAAGCCAGAGAGTCAGCATCCAATTCCCAAATCAATAAGACAGTTGGTTTAGTTACTACTGGAAAATGCTTGTCATTCCTCTGTAGCATCTGGTCCCCACTGGACCCTCATCATTTCCTTCACCTTCTCCCCCCACCGACCAAACTGTGCAGCTCTGCAACTGCATCCTGGCCCATCTTCACCCTTCTGCCCCCAACCTTCACCTCCTTGTACCCCCAATATGTTTTTCCCAATAAAAAAAAAATTAAAAAAAAAAGAAGACAACTGTCAACCAAGAATATTGTACTCAGCAAAACTGTTCATCAAATATCAAGAAGAGATCAAGATATTCTCAGAAAAACAGAACCTAATGGAGTTTGTAAAATGAAGACCAGCATTTCAGGAAACACCAGATATGTCCTTCTTACAGAGGTACCACAGAAAGCAGGATGCACCAAAGTAACTAGCCCCAACAACAAAAAGAACTCAACAAAAGGACAGCAATAAAACCTTGCCTCTCAAGAATCACACTGAATGTGAATGGTTTAAATGCACCACAGAAGAAAAAGAGAGTAGCAAATTGGATAAAAAACCCAAAATCCATCAATATGCTGTCTACAAGAGACACACCTGAAAAGTGAAGATAATGAAAGACTAAAAATAAAAGGGTAAATATATACCAAGCAAATGGTAACCAGAAAAAAGCAGGAGCAGCGATATCAATCTCTGATAAAATAGATTTCAATGCAAAAACTATCACAAAGGATAAGGAAGGTTAACTATATAATGATTAAAGAGTCAACAGAAGAAGAGGAAATAATCAATACCTATGATAAGAGCTATAAAATATATAAAACAAGCATTAACAAAACTGAAAAAGGAAATAAAAAAAACCACTGTAGTAGTTGGAGACTTCAATACACCACTCTCAAGAAAAGATACAAATACCAGAAAGAAACTCAACAAAGATGAAGAATTCAATCACACAATAAACCAACTCGATCTCATAGATATTTACAAGTTAATGCACCCCAGAAAGCACAGTATACTTTTTTCTCCAATGTGCATGGAATGTTCTTGAGAATAAATCATGTATTAGGTCACAAGGCAAGCAATAATAAATTAAAAAACTGGAAATAATACAAAGAATCTTCTCAGACCATAATGCTACAAAATTAGAAATTAATAACAAGAGGATAAAGGAGAAAAAAAACCCATACAATTGGAAGCTGATCAAATGGGAAACTGATCAACATTTTGCTTGAACATGAGTGGGTACTAGAATAAAAAATGAAATTAAAGTTTCTTGAAACAAATGGCAATGAAAACACAAAGTACCAAAACTTCTGGCAAACAGCCAAAGCAGTAATCAGAGGTCAATTTATAGTAATAAGCAAACACATCAAAAGGAATAGAAGAATATACCTTGCTCTTAGATAGGAAGACTCAATATTGTGAAAATGACAATTCTACCAAAGGCAATCTACACATTCAATGCAATCCCAAAACAAATACCAATTCTATTCTTCAATGAGATGGAAAAGGCAATCTCCAATTTCATTTGGAATGGAAAGAGACCTCAAATAAGGAACACATTACTTAAAAAGAGAAATCCTACTACACTGTCCTGGTGGTCAAGATAGTGCGATACTGGTACAATAACAGGCACAGAGATCAATGAACCCAGAAATCAGCCCATCTACCTATAGTCAACTGTTTCTTGACAAGATGATGAAATCAGTTAAGTAGGGAAATGACAGCCTTCTTAACAAATGGTGTTGGCAAAATTGGAAACTATCTGCAGAAAACTCAAGCAAGATCCATACCTCACTCCATACACAAAAACCAACTCAAAGTGAATCAAGGATCAAGGACCATAAACTTCATCAGAGAAAACTTGGTAGAACTCTAGAAGTCCTAATCCACAAAATGAACAGTCTTCTAAGCATCCTGAAAAACCTAACAGATGAATAGGACCTTCTTAAGAATCAAATCCCTGTGCACATCAAACTCTTCTCCAACAGGATAAAAAGAAAAGCTACAGACTGGGGGAAAAAGATTTGGTAATGATATGTCTGATAAGGGACTTATATCTAGAATTTATAGAATACTCGAGTACCACAAGATAAACAACCCAATGCAAAATAGGAAATGACGACACACAGATGGCAAACAAACACATGAAGAAATGTTCAAAATCCCTAGCTCTAAGAGAGATGCAAATCAAAACTACTATATCATCTCACCCCAGTAAGTATAGCAAAATTTAACAGAACAGTAGACAACAAAAGCTTATGAGGTTGTGGAGAAAGTGGAATCCTTATTCACTGTTGGTGGAAATGTAAAATAGTGCAACCACCATGGAAGGCTGTATGGCTCTTTCTCAAAAAGCTGTAAATAGAAATACCATTTGATCCATCAATTCCACTAATGGGAATATACCCTAAAGAAATCAGAACTGCTAACCAAGCAGATATATGCTCACCCATGTTTACTGCAGCTTTGTTCACAATACCAAGGAGTTGGAAACAACCTAAGAGTCCATCAACAAACGAATGGACAGAGAAGTTGTGGTATATTCACACAATGTAATACTATGCTGCGTTGAAAAACAAGGAACTCATGAAATATTATATAAAATGGGTGACCCTGGAAGACATTAGGCTGACTGAAATATATCAGCCACAAAAGGACAAACATTGCATAATGCTACTGTTGTAAAACAGGACTGACATCAGCATTGGGGAAAAAAATTAAGAAAAGAGGGGATAAATAATGTAAAATGCACTGAAACAAATAAGTGAAAGAACTTCTTAAAAGAAATACATGATTAGGTATTATATGTAATGACAAAGCAAAACATTACAATGAAATGTAAGAGGAGCTAGAGTTGGAAAATCAAAAGGGCCGAACTCGTTCAGCACTTCTTAAGCTCAAGGAACTGAAGAACAAATTCAAACCTCGAGTTGCTATAATAAAGGATGCTTTAGGCAGAATGTTAAATGATCCAGGAGGTATCAAAAGAAGATGGAAGGAATATACTGAGTCATTGTATCGAAAGGAATTGGCAGATACAGAATAATTTAATGAAATAGCATTTGAGCCAGAGCCTATGGTGATGAAGGCAAAAGTTCAAGCTGCTTTGAAGGAAATAGCAAAAAAATAAGGCCCCCGGAATAGATGGTATACCAAGTGACATATTTCAGCTAACAGATGCTGCCGTGGATGTGCTCACCAAGTTGTGTCAAGAAATCTGGAGAACAACCACTTGGCCAACTGACTGGAAGAGGTCTATATTTGTTCCCATCCCAAAGAAGGGCGACCCAACTGAGTATGGAAACGACAAAACAATATCATTGATTTCACATGCAAGCAAGAGTCTACTGAAGATTATCCAAAACCAACATCAGTAGAGAGCTGCCAGAAGGCCAGGCTGGGTTTAGAAGGGGTCGTGATACTAGGGATATTGTAGCTGATGTTAGATGGATCTTAGCTGAAAGCAGAGAATACCAGAAGAATGTCTATCTGTGTTTCATTGATTATGCAAAGGCATTTGACTGCGTGGATCATAACAAACTGTGGCTGACTCTGAGAAGAATGGGAATCCCAGAACATTTCATTGTGCTAATGCTAAACCTATACTTGGACCAAGAGGCAGTCGTCAGAACAGAGCAGGGCAACACTGCATGGTTCAAAACTGGGAAGGGTGTACTCCAGGGATGTGTCCTGTCTCCATACCTTTACAACCTGTATGCAGAGCAAATTATCCGAGAGGCTGGACTCTATGAGGAGAAGTGTGGCGTTAGAATTGGTGGATGATCTATCAACAATCTGCGTTATGCAGATGACACAATCCTGCTCACTGAAACTGAGGAGGACCTCATGCACTTACTGCAGAGGGTTAAGGACTGCAGCCTTCAATATGGACTGAGGCTCAATGTCAAGAAGACAAAAATTCTCACCGCTGGACCAATCGGTAGCATCAGGATGGATGGCAAAGAGATTGAGATTGTTCACAGCTTCAGTTTGCTCGGCTCCACGGTCAACACTCTTGGCACTAGTAGCCAGGAAATCAAAAAACGTATTGTGATGGGAAAGTCTGCAGTTAGGGACCTCTTTAAAAGTACTCAAGAGCAGCGGTGTCTCTCTGGAGACTAAAGTGCGCCTGATACAGGCCATGGTTTTTGCAATCACTTGTTATGCATCAGAGAGTTGGACAATGACTAGTGAGGACAGAAGGAGAATTGACGCCTTTGAGCTGTGGTGCTGCAGAAGAGTATTGAATGTACCATGGACTGCCAAGAAAACAGATTCATCCTGGAGAGGGTTAAACCAGGCTGCTCCATGGAGGCAAGGATTCTGGAGCTTCGTCTGACATACTTGGGACATGTTGTAAAGAGAGACAGGTCTTTAGAGAGGGACCTCATGCTGGGTAGAGTAGAGGGACAGTGCAGGAGGGGAAGACCCTCTATGAGGTGGATTGATTCAGTGACTGGGGTAATTGGGATGGGTGTGTCAGAGGCAATGAGATTGGCACAGGATAGAGCACGGTTTAGGGCTGTTGTACATAGGGTCGCTATGAGTCACAAACGACTCGATGGCACATAACAACAACAACAACAATTATATGTAAGACAACAATCCAGAATAAGAGCTGCACAGTAAAGTGGATTGGGGTCGGGGAATTGTACATAAGTGAAAGAGGGTTTTTTTCCCAAGAGAAAAGTGAATGAGGGGGAGTAGATGGGAGGGAGGAAAATGTGCAACAATGAATGAATAGAAATCCAAATTCTCTATAAACTTTCATTAAAATCTCAATTAAAAAAAGTCAAGCATTTTACTCTGATCGCTCCACTGTTATTACCTTTCCCTGATCCTTTAGCGTCTCATAGTATGTTTTAAATAATTGATAATTTGGTTTCATAAAAATGAATTCTAAAGGAACACAGTATTTATAAAAAATACTGCCATTTTTTTCTTCTACGATTTAAAAAAAAAACAACCCCAATTTTATTACAGAAAATATTCAAGGCCCTTTCCTCATAAAGAAATGTACTCTTTGCCTTTTCAGGAAGATAGCTCCATCGCTGTTGGATCTTTTCTTCTATCTGTGCTTTCCATGCCTATTAAAGTGTTTGTAAAGATAGCTGATACATTTGTTAAGGTTGTGCAGGTCACTGGTGAACATCCAATTCCCAACCATTTTATTCTGTTACAATGTTGTGATTCATTTCCCTTCCAACCTCAAAGCCTTATGAGGCTCTTTATCAATTCCTTAGGGTGCTTTACAAAGCTACCCAGGATGCCAATGCTGTCATCTACGCCGAAAAAGGGTTCTCTTCTTGTCCCAATGATCAATACTTTAGAGGATGGGAGGATGACCCATACACAGAACAATCCAGACACACTCAAAGAGAAGCTTCTGCATGCAAGAGCATACAGCCCCACAAGCCCTTGCTTATTCTCCAGGGAGCAACTGTCATTTTTTTAAAAAAATAATTTGTTATTTAGCTACAAGGAGACCTCAGGGGTTAGTTTTTATTTTAATTTTGAAGAGTACCTCAGGGCAACTGTCTGAGAGAGTCTTCCAGTCTCAACCCACATAGTATGCCTGTTTTAGTTCTTTCTTATTTTAAGCAATTTAGGTTTCTATATCACTTTTCCCCTTGCATTTTATCACACTCATTCTATTGTGGCCCTAGATAGGATAGCTGATAGACGTAGCTGAGCATAATCTAGTTCTTCTAGTCTCAGGGTAGATGAAGCCACGTTTCATGTATCATCTCCTCTACTGCTGAAGTTATTACAGGTTCATTTATCTTAACGATAATCAATGATCAGAAAAAGACACTTTATATTTTGAACAAAGCATCATTTTTTTATACTTGTTTATGTTGCAATGTATATGTCCACTGTGAAATCAAATCAATAGCCTATCTTTTAATTAAATGGTATCTTCTTTCTCTAATTAAGATACTGCATGCTAAATTGCTGATTTAGAAAATATGTATATTAGAGGCCAGGGCAATCTGGGCAATGAAGTGTCTAGCAGGTGACAAGCTAAGGAGCACTATGAGACACTATGTTGACGATGGAGAGAAAGTAGAAAGTGTATTAACAGTATACAGAGAGAGGAAGGAAGGTGTAAAAAACTAAACTTCACACTATTTCCTACTCCTTAAAAAAGATATTCTCTCATTTTAGACTTTAATGATCCTCTCAGTAATCTTTTCTCTTTGGAAAAGTATTAATGTTTGAGTCATTAGAGTTCTGTTTAGTTAGAGAGACACATATTAGTGAATTAAGCAAACTTACTAGAGTTATTTGAAAATATGTACCTCAAGTTCCAATCCATTTACTTAAGAAGATTTGAAAAGGCAATCTGTAAAATGAATTAAGAAAAACCTAGAACAAGAAGAGTGCATGCTGTAGGAATTATTTTATCCATTGAACCATAATTCCGTATTGATGTGGTTTGTCAAGTTGATTCTAACTCACAGCAACTTTATAGGGCAGAGTACAATTATCCCAGAGAGTTTTCCAATGCTATAACCTTCATAAAAGTTATCAAGAATTTAAATTTATGTGGATTCACAATCAACACCTAAGGAAGCATCACTATCTATCTCATTGCTAGAAAAATGGAAGTGATTCATAGATGACCCTCCAGCAGGTTCCATGGGAGAATGCCTATTTTTCTCTTGCCGAATAGTTGGTGGGTTCAAATCTTGCATCTCTGAGCTGGTAGTGCATCTCCCTACCACGGGACCATCAGGGCAGTCAAGAAATCAAAATAGGTACTTCATGAGGCAAATCTGCTAGCAAAGATCTCTTTAAAAAAGTGATTTATGTTAAAAAAAACAATGTATAAGAATGAAACACAATGTAAAGGAATTATATGAAAACCAATAAAAAATATTTTAAAAAAAGAAGAAAAAAAAAAACAAAAAAAAACTCCCAGTGATTTACCTCACAGGTTCTAGACATATTATCAGAAGGGACCAGTCACTGAAGAAAAACATCCTTGGTAAGTGAAGGGTCAGCAAAAAACAGGAAGATATTCAACAAGATGGATTTGTGTAATGGCTGCAACCATGGGCTCAAACAGCAATCAATGTGAAGATGGCACACCATTAGGAGTGTCCAGTTCAGCTCAACACAGGTGGGCTGTGACCTGGCACTGACACAACGGTCCCTAATAACACATCAATAATCTTCACAGGAATAGATCACCAGGCTTTTCTCCTGGAGGTTTTTCATGGATTGAACTGTTTCCCAAATATAAGAATGTAATGATAAAAAAAAAAGACTGTAATGATATAACATGGAAGCTATGTAAAAGACCTCCTAAAATCTGATAAACCAAATAGTTGTAGAGTCCGAATGGTAGAATGCAACACCCCTTAATCCCATCACAACCCTAATCTAATCTAAAAGGAATTTCTCTAGTGTGTGGCTTATAATACCTTATATCTCATTACAGACAAAAAGGAAGGAAAGGGAGTAAAAAAAAAGGCGATTTTCAATAGTTTTTGACAATGGAAGTTCCTTGATACTGAGGAAGGCAAAGACACATGAAGCTCTCCAGGGACCACGAAGCCTATAGATGCTGAAGGCAACAAGAAGTTTCCTTGAAAACTGACAGGGAAAGAGTCTTTTTCTACAGCTAGCACCCTGATTTAGAGTTCTATTCTCCTATATTATGCGGTAATAAATGTCTATTCATAAAAACCATCTACTTATAGTATCTCCATTAAAGCAGTTCTAGATCACTAAGCCAGGCTATGACAACTTTTCAGTTAACAATCAAGTGCTTAACCACTGCACCACGAGCATTGAAAGTGAGCCTATCAGTCAAAAGTCTGTTGTTATGTGCCTGCAATTGACAGTTCTGAACCCTGACCTGTCCTGAGCCAGTCTCTCTGAATCCAACAGACCTACCCCTACTACCCCAGTTACTGGCAATCCATCTTACCTGGAGTCTTCTCTTGTGCGGTTCCTTCACCCTTCCAAGCATGATGTCCTTCTCCAAGGACCAGTCACTCCTGACCACATACCCAAAGTATGTGAGACAGAGCTTCAAAATCCCATCCTCCAAGGAGAAATTTGATTTAACCCTTTCCAAGACCGACCCGTTTGTTCTTTTGGTGATCCATGATATTATGTTCAATACTCTTTTCCAGCACCACAATCAAAGGCATTGATTCTTCTGTCATCCTTAGCCACTGTGCAGCTCTCTGATGCACAGCAAGTAATAGCAAAGATCATGACCTGAGTCAGGTGCATCTTAGTCTCTAGACTGACGTTTTTGCCGCTTAGTACTCTAAAGAGGTCCTTGACCACAGATTTTCCCAGTATAATTTGTCTTTTGATTTCCTGACTGCTGGTGTCAAGAGTGTGGTTTGTAGAGCTGAGCAAGCTGTAAAACAACTTCAATCTCTTCTCCATCTATCATGGCACTGCCATTTGGCTCAGTGGTGAGATGTTGAGCTTTAATCTATACGGAAGACTATAGCCCTTGACCTTATGCAGCAAGTGCTTCAGGTCCTCTGCAGTTTTAGCAAACAAAATTGTATCAAGAGTCTTTAGTGTCTCCAAAACATACATCAATTTAGTGAAAGGGCTGAAATTATAGATTATAGGGTATTGATATACTGATGGTACCGACATATCACTCAAATGTCATCTTACCTGAGAAAATCCTCCCAAAATAATTCTGTTCGATGGAATTCCATTTTTCACTTCTTGATCTATCAATGCTTTGACTAAAAACAAAGTAAAATTTAATTACCAATACTTTTAAAATTAAGTGATTAGTACAACTTAAAATCAGTAATAAGAAAAATAATAGAACATGAAGTATATTAATATAAAAATGAGGGAATGAAAATACATTCTAATTTTTAATCACTGTCTAACTTCTAAAACTACTAAAACACAGAGAAATATTTTGTTGGTTATCAAATGTTTCTAGACTTACCATTTTCTGCTGCTTGCTTGATTCCATGTTCATCTTCCTGTGAATCTGGTGAAAGCCCAATAATATCGAACCTGAAAAATAAGGCAAAATCTTAAAAGAATCAAGTCATTCTAAGAAAATCTGCTTCTGAAAGGTTTTATTATAATGCTGTTACTGATGCTCTGGTTAGCAACCATCAAGCAGGTTCCAACACATGGCAAACTCACATACAAATGACTGAAGTGGTACCTGTGCCTGTACCAACTTCTCCACCATCTGGACGCTTCAGGTCACTCTAGTGGCTACTGCACTGTGAGTGCCTTCCATCTTATGGAGATCATCTTCCAGCACCGTAACAGTGTGAGCCACAGGATTTCCTTGGCTAATTTTCAGAAGCAGATGCAAAACTTTTCTCTTTGTCTCAGTCTAGAACCCCTGCTGAGTT
The DNA here is from genome assembly GCF_000299155.1 of Elephantulus edwardii. Classification (NCBI taxonomy): domain Eukaryota; kingdom Metazoa; phylum Chordata; class Mammalia; order Macroscelidea; family Macroscelididae; genus Elephantulus; species Elephantulus edwardii. The sequence continues at coordinate 1,856,576 of NW_006400037.1, forward strand.
TAATCTATTGCTGTGACACTCCTGATATTTGAAATGCTGGTGACACAATTTCAAGCATCACAACATACAAGTCACCACAGTACAACAAACAGATACCCAGGAAGTGTGGTAGTTAACAATCTTCCTTTTTGTGCCCTAATGTAAGTCAGTGAATCAGATGAAAGAAGCGTTTTCTGGGGGGTATGGCCTCATTCCAGTATATAAATGGATGTTCTGGTAAAGCTCATCTCTCAATCAGCACTCCTATCATCAACTGGCCTGGGGACAATAAGCCTGCAGAAGCCTCCAGCCTGACACCTGACAGATTTTTTGATTCATCAGCCCCAACAACCATTTATGACAGCTGGAGTCATTAGCCTGTTGTTTGATCCTACAACATCATGAGTTATTCCCGTGGAGTAAACTTCTCTCTGTACATATCTAAATATGCTTCAGGAACTATGGGGGAGTACTCTGTAGAGAGCTGCACTGCTTTCTGGCAGTCTGAATCCACCAGCAGCACTGAGGAGAAATATGGGCAGTCTCCTCCCATGTGATTTACACTTTCTGAAAGCCAATGCAAGGTCAGCTATGAGTTGGTTCAGACAGATGGCATATAACATAACAACTTCTTAGCAATTTATATATTCTTAGCTTCACTGGTTTAACTCCAGTAGAAGACACAGTACTTCTAATAAATAAATAATATCAATTAAAAGTTCTGAAGGCAAAAAGAAATGTTTCAATTTTCAGCAAAACTGCAAGTAATTCAGTTTAAAGACTAAGGTGAGCCTGAGTCAAGCCATGGTTTTTTTCATTTCCTATGCATTTCAAAATTAGACAATGAATGACAGAAGAACTGATGCCTTTGTGGCAGTGAAGAAGAGTACTGAATATCCCATAGACTGCCAAAAGACCAAGTGTGTCTTGCAGAAAATGCAAGCAGGGTGCTTTGAAGAGATAAGGAGAGTGAAAATTAAGCTCACATACTCTGGCTTATGGTCAGGCGAGACCAGTCATTCAAAAAAGAGATCATGCTGAGAAAGGGAGAGAGTCAGAGAAAGAGGAAGGAAGACCTTCAACAAGAGAGACTGATACAGTGATTGTACAATGGGTTTGAGCATATCAGAGATAGTGAGGATGGCACAGAAAACTGCAAGATTCCCATTTGTTCATAGGGTAGCTATGAGTTGTAGTGACTTGATGGCACCTAACAACATCATAAAGTGAGCCATGTGACCACTGGAGCAGTTATTCCCAAGAATAACCAGATAGGGTCAAGAGAGCAGCAACTGTACAAGGATAAAGACCTGAAGACAGGGAAGGATAGAAGGATTAATGAAAATGATAATTACACGGGGGGAAGTAGGAAAAGAGATTACATGTAGGTGCTGTAATTACTATTATGAAAGGAAAGTGTCTGAGTGAACAAATGAAAAATCAGGATGTTCTGTAAATGTACATATAAATTATAACCGAAAAGAAATTTTAAAAACAGTAAGGAAATTTTCACTTACCAAGAAGGCATAGTCATGTTCATGTTTAATGTAACAGGCATAACTGGCCTAGACGGGAAAGAAACCCAGCAAAATTAGAACACAGTAACAAACTAACATCTAATAAATTTTATCAATTAAAAATTGATCATTACTGAGGCTCATACAAAACAGTGAGGTCTAATTTTAACCTACTAACCCCTGGAGCCGTTTCACTGTACCCACTTCTGCAATTCTCCTCTCTAGGCCTCCTATACAAGCCGAGCCAGAGCACTGCTGGGGAGGACTAAGGCTAGCCAATCAAAATCATTCTCCTCTCTCAAAACTCTAAAATTGTGCAACAATGAACAACTTTTTTTTTAAAGTGAACACCGGGGTTGGGTAGGGTGGGCAACGCCCAACAATGAATGAATGAAAATCCAACTTTTCTGTAAACTTTGCTAAAATCACAATTAAAAAAACCACCCACAAATAACAAACCACACACACAAAAAAACTGTACAAAATGAGACACAGACATGGCCAGTTTATTGTACAGACATTAGAGCATCAATTCCAGGATGTAGTTTCTATTTTTCTTTTCTGTTTCTTAGCTATGGAGCTCTGGTGGCCTAGTGGTAAGGAGCTGAAAATACAAAGGCACACTGTTCAAATTCACTAGTTGCTCACTAGGAGGATAGGTAATCTCCTCTCATGCAAGTTACTGCTTCTTTGACAGCACACAATAACTTCTTAGCTATGGTTTATCAAGAGTCTTCTAAATAAGTAACTCTGGTGCTGTTGTGGTTAAGGTATTTTTGCTATTAACCAAACAGTTAGCAGGTTAAATCTACGAGGCACTCCAAAGGAGAAAGACGAGGCAGTCTGCTTCCATTGAGATTCATAGCTTTGGGGACCCTAAGGGGGTAGCTCAATTGTTCTGGAGTAGGTACACTTTGTTCCTCAAGGTCACTGTAAGTCAGAATAAACTCACCGGGTAGGGCTAGGCTGGTAAACAAATCCATATAGGAATGTGACTCTAACGCCTATGCTTTCCCTATAATATGTATGTACCTCTTACCCATACAATTTAGCAGTGTTTTCAACACATAAAACCATCTAAAGAATCTGAAAAAGAAATTTCCTTCAGAGACACTTCATAGATGTTTTAAGAACTTTTATCTGTATGTTTAAAAAAAAATTTTCTGGCTAGGAATAAAATTGATTTAAAAAAATGTATTATTTAAAATTTCACAAGAAAAAAAATTAAACTCTAACTGAACCAAGAATCATTTAGTTTTAAAAAAATTCTACTAATCTTTATTTTCATATTGTTGTTGTTACGTGCCGTCGAGTCGTTTGCGACTCATAGCGACCCTATGTACAACAGCCCTAAACCCTGCTCTAGCCTGTGCCAATCGCATTGGCTCTGACACACCCATCACGATTACGCCAGTCACCGAATCAATCCACCTCATAGAGGGTCTTCCCTTCCTGCGCTGTCCCTCCACCCTACCAAGCATGATGTCCCTCTCCAAGGACCTGTCTCTCCTTACAACATGTCCAAAGTATGTAAGACGAAGCCCCAGAATCCTTGCCTCCAAGGAGTAGCCTGGTTTAACCCTCTCCAGGATGAATCTGTTTGTTTTCCTGGCAGTCCAGGGTACAGTCAACACTCTTCTCCAGCACCATAATTCAAAGGCATCAATTCTCCTTCTATCCTCCTTAGTAATTTTCCAACTCTCTGATGTGACTGCAAAGACCATGGCCTTTATCAGGCACACCTTAGTCTCCAGAGAGACACTGTTGCTCTTCAGTACCCTGGAGAGGTCCCTAACAGCAGACTTTCCCATCGCAATATGTTTTTTGATTTCCTGGCTGCTGGTGCTAAACATGTTGACCGTGGAGCCGAGCAAACTGAAGCTGTGAACAATCTCAATCTCTTCGCCATCCATCCTGATGCTACCAATTGGTCCAGTGGTGAGAGTTCACATAGATTATGTAAAAGGTTAAAAAATTAGGTTCAAGTGCTCTTCCTAGAAAGAAAAGCTTTCAAAAGCTTTAAAGTTACCAAAATTATTTTTCAGATTTGGACTTTAGAGTCTTAATATTAAAAATACTTACGCATGCGGGCAGATATATTTGATGTGTGAACTTCTGATACCTGCAAAGGCATCGGCCCATCCATGCCTGATGGAGAAAGTTTTTGAATAAAGTTATTAGATACCATTTTAAGTTCTAATAAATTAACAATAGAAAACTATAAAAAGTAGAGAGGATAAATAGAAACTTGTTAATATATTTTTTACATTGTTCACCATTAATGATATTAACTCTCTCCTATTTACACATAAAGTTGATCTCTCAGGATTTCTAAAAAGCACCATGCACTTCAAGCACTTCCATAAAAAGACACAATCTTCACATACAGGTAACAGTGCAGTATTAACTGCTTTTTGAAAGTTCACTTTTTGCTATTCTGCTTTTATGAAATACGTGCATTACTGCCTATTTTTATTTAACTGAACTTAATAAAGAGTTTTCACCTTCACGAAGAAAGGCAAAAAGCAAAACTGGTGTACATTTTGCAGTAAGCCATTAAAGAGGCAACATGTACACTAATATAGCATCACCAAGCTCCTTCCTCAGGAACCAAACTCAAGTTATCTAAGCATCAAGCTGTCACAGCATTGAACTACATCTGTAAATATTATGTTAGTGTTATTTTAGGTTTTAAATCTTATGATTTGGAAAGAAAAAAAATCTTATGATTTGGGAGATTATTTTTTTGAGGGTCTAGAAATACCAAAAATCTGTATGAATGAAATACAATTGTTTCTTCACTTTACACTTTTTCATCTTTCATAAGACAGACCAATTTTTTTTTATTTTATACTGATTTACTTACAATGTTCATATATATTGTTTTTCACACCAGATCTTCTCTTTCTTTTACCCACCCCTCTGTGCATCTATCAAATTGTGCGACTCTATGATCAATCCCCCCCCCCCCAAAGGCATCCCTTGCCCATCCTCACCCTTCTGCTCCTCCCTCCCCTCTTTGGATCCTCATATTCTACAGTAATGGTTTTAATACAGCATTTGTTTTTGTGATACTGAGTTAGTCGATTTAGCATCATGATCTCCAGTCCCTTCCAAGTTAGGTAGTAATTTACACAATCATTGCTCCTGTGTGCTACATAGTATTCCATTTTGTAACTGTACCATAATTTCTGGATGCATTCCATTGTTGTTGGAAATTTGGACGTATTCTTGTTATGGTGAATAAGACTAGTATTAACTCTGGTGTAAAAGTTTTGCGTGTATCTCAGTTCTCATTTTTTCAGGATATATTTCAAGCAGTCGAATAGCTAGGTCATATGGAATGTATTTCTATGTTCAATTTTTTTGAGGAACCAGCAAAATTCCTTCCAGAGTGCTTGCACCATATTACAATCAAGACCACCTTTTGAGAAGCATAATGGATAAGGTGTAATTCACATTGAAGCCTGTAGTCTTTGATCTTCTGCAGCAAATGCTTCAAGTCTTTATTCTGAGCCAGCGTAATTCTGTCAGCAGCATAATATACATTGTTGATGAGTCTTCCTCTGATCCTGATGCCAAATTCTTTTTCATAGAGACGAGCTTCACAAATTATTGGTTCAGTATATTGACTGAATAGGTATGGAGAAAGGATATAGCTCTGATGCACTCTTTTCTTTAAAACATACAGTGTTTCCTTGCTCTGTTGAGCCTCTTGATCTAGTTAAAAGATCTCACATGAGCCCAGTTAAGTATTCGGGGAATCTCATTTTTCTCTGCTAGCCACAATTTATTATGATTCAAACAGCTAAATGCCTTTGCATAGTCAATAAAACACAAATAACCTTCTGATATTTTATGCTTTCTGTCAAGATATACCTGCTATTAGCAATGATATCCCTGATATCATCCCATGGCCACTTCTAAATCCTGCCTGAATTTCTGGCAGTTCTTTATGTACTCTCTAGCAGTTTATTAATAATCTTCACCATAAGTTTGCTTATATTAATGATATTGATAAATTCCACATTCTGTTGGATAATCTTTTTTGGGAACAGGAATAAGCATGCATCTGTTCCAGTCAGTTACTGTCTTCAAATGAGCATGTCCAGGGTAGCATTTCTTGTATTTTATCAATTGGTACCCATCAATTCCTTAAGACTTTTTTTTGCCAATGCTTTCATTGACTCGGTGACTCTATCTATTCATTCCATCTTTTTTGATTCTTCTCACAGTATCCTTCAGCATTCAAGAAAAGTCCTTATCACTGGGCCAATAGGAACATTATGAAAGATGGAAAAGAGATTAAAGCCATCAATGATTTAATCTTGCCTGGATCCACAATTAACAACACCCTTGGTACTGGCTGTCAAGAAACCTAAAGAAGAGTTGCACTGGGAAAATTTAATGTCAGAGACCTTTCCAGAGTACTAAAGAGTAATGATGTCAGCTTAAAAACTAACAATTCCCTGAGCCAATCCATGCTCAATTGCTTCCTACGCATCTGAAAGTTGGATGATGACTAAAGAGACAGAAGAATCATTGATGCCTTTAGGTTATAGTGTTGGAGAAGAGTACTGAATATTTCATGGACTGTCAAGAACAAGCAAGTCGCTTAGATAAAGTGAACCAGTGCTCCTTGGAATTAAGGAGGCTGAAACTTCACCTGTATACTTAGGGCATGTTTGTAGGTGGGGCCAGTCCTTGAAAAAGGGTATTATGCTTGAAAGGTCAGTGTAAGAGAGGAAGATTCTAACAAAATGGACTGACACAGTGACTCTAGCAATAGACTGAGTTGGAAATTATAAGTATGGCACAGGATAGGGCAGGGTTCAGACACAGTGACTCTAGCAATAGACTGAGTTGGAAATTATAAGTATGGCACAGGATAGGGCAGGGTTCAGATCTGATGTTCATTGTTGTTGTTATGTGCCGTCGAGTCGTTTGTGACTCATAGCAACCCTATGTACAACAGCCCTAAGCCCTGCTCTATCCTGTGCCAATTGCACTGCCTCTGACACACCCATCCCGATTACCCCAGTCACTGACTCAATCCACCTCATAGAGGGTCTTCCCCTCCTGCGCTGTCCCTCCACCCTACCAAGCATGATGACCCTCTCCAAGGACCTGTCTCTCCTTACAACATGTCCAAAGTATGTCAGACAAAGCCCCAGAATCCTTGCCTCCAAGGAGTAGCCTGGTTTAACCCTCTCCAGGATGAATCTGTTTGTTTTCTTGGCAGTCCATGGTACATTCAATACTGTTCTCCAGCACCACAGCTCAAAGGCATCAATTCTCCTTCTGTCCTCCCTAGTCACTGTCCAACTTTCCGATGCATAACAAGTGATTGCAAAAACCATGGCCTGTATCAGGCAGACCTTTGTTATAAGTCATACTTGACTCAAAGGCACATAACAACAGTGGGTAAGAAGCTGTACTGCCAGCCCCAAAGCTACCAGCTGCTCCACAGGACAAAGGTGAGCAATCTCTTCCTATGTGATTTACAGCCTCTGAAAGCCCACTGGAGGGTCAGCAATGAAGTCAGTTCCGATTCAACAGCAATTAATGAAGATGTCAAGAAATGAATTTTGCCTTCTTTCTTTTCCAAATATGTGTCTTAGCCAATTGTTTACAAGTATTATGTGGTCGGCGTCATCTATGCTAGTGGTTATAATTGTATCTGGGAATGGGTTTTCTTTGCTATGTAAATAAAACAGAATTAACGTACTATGTTCTTGAGTCAATCTCTCTTCAGATATGCTGTTAGATGCCGTCAAGCCAAGTACAATTCAATGATATTATAAAAAGATATGAACCGTGCCCTATTTTGCACCATCCTTCTGATCTCCCATTTGTTCGAATCTATCGTAACAGTCACTTTGTTAATCCATCTTGTTAAAGATTTCTTTCTTTGACCTTCTATCTTTTACAGAATGATGCCTTTTTCCAACAGTTAGTCCCTCTTGATAATGTGACCAAAGTACCTTAAATGAGGGTTTATCATCCTTGTCACTGAGAAGCACACGTTGATTTCACTCCAAGACAGACTTGCTTGTTCTTTTGGCAGTCTATGGGCTATTGGGTGCTCTTCTGTAACACTACTGTTCAAAGGCATGGATACTTTTTGCAATATGTTGTTAGTTGCTGTCCAGTCATCTGCAACTCACAGCGACCCTATGTACAAGAGCCCTAAACCTTGCTCTATCCCTTGCCAATCTTACTGTCTCCGACATACCTATCCCCATTACCGCAGTGACTGACTCAATCCATATCATTGGGGGTCTTCCTCTCCTGCGCTGTCCCTCTACCCTCCCAAGCATGACATCCCTCTCCAAGGACTGATCCTGCTTTGCAACATGCCCAAAGTATGTCAGACAACGCTTCAGAATCCCTGCCTCCACGGAGCAGCCTGGCTTCACCCTCTCCCGAACAAATGTGTTTGTTCTCCTAGCAGTCCATGGTATATTCAATACCCTTCTCTAGCACCACAGCTCAAAGGCATCAACTCTCCATCTATCATCCCTAGTCACTGTCCAGCTCTCTGAGGCATAGCAAGTAATGGCAAAGACCATGGCCTGTATCAAGAGCACCTATTCAGTACTTTCCCAGTGCAATTTTTCTTGGCTGCTGGTACCAAGAGTGTTGACTGTACAGCCAATCAAACTGAAGTAGTCAACAATCTCAATCTCTTCACCATCATGATAGATCATGATGCTGCCAATTGGCCCAGTGGTGAGAATCTTTGTTTTCTTAATGTTGAGCTTCAATATATATTGAAGGCTGTAGTCCTTGACATTCTGCAGCAAATGCTTTAGGTCCTCCTCAGTTTCAGCAAGCAGGGTTGTAAGGTATTAAATAAGAAGATGGGGAAATATGTTCTCAGGCAAAGCTTTGTTGGGGTCTAAGTCTGGACTCTGCAGCTGTAATGCACTGAAGTTCCAAATATGCCAAGTGATCTAGACTTTTAGGTGAGAGTCTGGGTATGCAGTGGTCTGAGTGTTCCTGGACTAATTGAGGAGGGAGAGATAAGAAAAACATGATACTTAAAGATGGGGCTCAGTGGATAGGTTATGGTTCAGCAGAAATGGTCAGCTATACATTAGCTCAAAGGGCTCAGAAAGGATGGTGAGCAGAGTGTTGCTTGGATACGGGTTAAGGCAATAGGAATTAAGTTGCTGTTTCCCACACTCTCTTTATGGAAACTACAGCATAGGCTACAGTAAACTTCAGAGGTCTATAAGAGCTGTCTGGATTAGGGAGGGAGTTGCCCCAGGAGACACCATTCTCATCAAATGGTGTGCACCCAATCCTCTTCAACCATGCAAGACAGACCACACACAGTCATCCTGACAACTCCCACAGTGGTTAGGGTCATAGGTAATCCCTGTCAGATCAAAAAAGCTCCTCTCACTGAGCAGACCTACACCTCTCAAATGGTGGGACCTACAACTCTTTGCCCCACTCAGATCCCAAGTCCTAAGTAGCTCTTCATATTGTCACTAATTGTTCCCTGCCTTTTTAAATTCTTACTTCACAGAATAAAAAAAATTATCAACTTAACAGTGATCCAGCTGCTATGACATCCATATTCTCCCCTGGCTATTCCCAGGCCAAACCAGCCTCTGAGTCCCAGACCTTTGCCCCTGTTCAGCAGGAAGTAGCTAGAATAAAGATATGTTGCCCCTTTTCTCACTAAAGAGGTGGGGATGTCAGGCCCAGACCAGGGTCAAGGGGGAGAATGAAGGATTCAAATATCAACATGTCAACAAAGGGAGTGAATGGCCTCAATGACCTGGCAAAACCACAATGGAATGTCCCTCCCTTCCCTTCCTAAAGACCCTTACTATTAAAACCTGCCCAAACTCACCTTAGGTTTTCCCCTGGTCTGTCTCTCTCTCTCCAGACAAAGGAATCCCACCCAGAGGCTCCCATACATAATAAAAGCGTTTTTGAGCTTTCAAAAACCAAACAAATAAACAAACAAAACCCCAAACCAAACCACAAATATGCCAAATGAAAGTTAAAGGTGGTGTAAGAAACCTTGCAAACCTGGTGTTCTATCCACTCATTGCATTAGCCCTCACTGGAGTGGTCTCCGGCTACCTTAACTGTGGACACATGGTCTTGCAAATCATCAACAGCTGTGAGACCCATGTAAGAGAGTACTTTCCACTCTGTAAAAGATGGTTGTGGAGGCAAAGTAAAGAGACTGTGGCACTGCTACGAAGAGACTAGGGCACTGGGTAACCAGAACACTGGAGATGAAGCCAAAGTTAAAGGTTTTGCTTGCTGGATGACTGGAAAAAAAAAAACAAACCCCCGACATATAACTGCTCTGAGATAGTTTGCCGGGTGGTCTTGGAAACCAGAGGCACCTTGTATTAGTGCTCCTGACCTAAACATGGATTTTCACTGACTGAGAAAGTGTACTTTGTTAATCTGGCTTGGGACTACTAGACTATACCTGGACCTTTACTGTGCGATATTCTTTGCCTCCCCCTCTCCCCAACCTATAAACTCCCTAATAAGCCCTATAACCATGAGTAGAGTCTGAGTCAATTTGCAATAAACAGTGGACCCAATAATTGGTAGAAATAGGTGGGGTGGCATGTCTGAACATGTAGCTAGAACAAAAAGCTCTGTCCTGGAGAGGATAAAAGCTCCGTCTCACATACTTTGGGCATGTTGCCAGGAGGTTCCACAGAGAAGAACATCATGTTTGGGTGGACGGAGGAACACAGGAAAGGAAGATGCTGGATGAGATGAATTTAAACAATGACCATAGCAATGAGGGCAGGTGTGTGTATCAGAGATAGTAAGACTGGCTCGAGATATGGCAGGGTTCAGAGCTACTGTTCATAGGGTTGCTGAGTTGTAGCTGACTCGATGGTACAGCTGGTGGTATGGTGAATTAAAAGTTGAGTTGTGAATAAAAACTTAGTTCAAATTCATTAGCCAGAAGGAGGAGAGGTAATCTGCTTTCATAAGGTTTACAGACCTGGAAATTGTAAGGGCTATTCTATTCTTTCCAGTAGGGTCACTATGAGTCAGAATGACAGAGTCATGACAGTCTCAGTGACAGAGCTTACTAATAAAAACCTAGACTGCCTTTTGTTTTTCAGTCAAGAAATTGCTGCTGTAATTATGGATGTCAAAGGCAATTCTTTTTTCCCCCCATTTATTTTTATTTTTTTTTATTTTTGTGTGTGTATGTACCATCAAATCAGATCTGACTGGTACAGGAGACTGTCCCTCCTTCTCCAGCAGAGCATCTGGTGGATTCAAACCACGAGCCTCTGGGGTTGCAGTGCAGCTTCTTGCCACTAGGCCACCAGACTCCCCAAAGCCAATTCTTCTGAGGGTTCAGAAGGAAGTGGGGAGAGCTGTTAACATTGGAGATGGCACAATGAGTAGCAGCCTCAGAGAAATGTCAGAAGCTTAAATAAGAGACAAGTACAAGACTGAATGGGGGCCAAAGCCTGGAATGAGAGCTGAATGCTTTCCAAGAAGCTTCCTGCTGGGCTGGACTTTTGTTCCTAGAGCCAATGCAAGGAGTGGGGTGCCCAGACACTTTTTAATAGAGCTAAAGAGCTTTGTAACATCTGTACAAAGAAGGCAGAAGGCTGGTCTAAGGAGCCAAGAATTTCTGAAGCAAAACTTCCTTTCTCCAAAAGTAGGACTCCACCATCTCGGGCCTCAAAAGGTCGAGTGCTACTGCCTCCTGAGTTTCAAAAAAGCAGAGCTTCATAAACTCAATTCCTGAGTGTAGAGCTGTTATTCCGGTGTGTCGAAGCGATGAGGCCAGAGTCACCACCCAAAGGTGAGGCAGCTTAGCTGTCTGCTTAGTGTAGCTGATAGATGGAGCAGAAGGTCAAGGTATCTATCCAGCACCCAGACAGCACAGGCAATATGAGGAAGGAAGGGCCACTGCGTAGGGAATCTCAGAGATGATTATTTCCAAGCCTTCTTGTTGTAAGGTGCCACTGAGCTGACTGATTCACACTGACCCTATTTACAATTTATTGAAACTAGCCCTCTGCTGTGCTATCCTCAGAATCTCTACTGTGCGTTAAGTCCACTGTTAAAGTCACTGTGACAATCTAAGTGTCTTACTCTCCCTTGCTGATCCTCTACTTTTCTAAAGATGACCCTTTTTTAAGGACTACTCCTGATAACATGCTCATAACATGTGTGAAGTGAAGTCTCACCACCTCACCACACTCCTCTCTAAGGAGCACTCTTATTAGATAACCCAAACCTTGAGAGCTAGTGTAAATGGTCCTGACAGGTTTGAGACTTACTTGATGTTCATTTTTCTTCCCTTCTTTCAAATTTTTCCATTCATAGAAGACATGTCAACCATGTGTCTGTTTCACCATTGTACTTTGGAAGCAAATAATTAGTAGACCAGATCTCACAGGTTCTCAGATGTAGGGTTTGAGACTTACTTGATGTTCATTTTTCTTCCCTTCTTTCAAATTTTTCCATTCATAGAAGACATGTCAACCATGTGTCTGTTTCACCATTGTACTTTGGAAGCAAATAATTAGTAGACCAGATCTCACAGGTTCTCAGATGTAGAGACATTCAGCTCTAGGAACGGAACACATGTAAAGTCTTACCCATATCTGATTTAGACAACTCAGAAAATGTTGGAATTGGAGTTAATTCAAAATTTTTTAGGATATGATGCAGTGAATGTGTTATTGCTCGGATATGAACTGTGGGAGGCCAAAGGATAGAACGTAATAAACTGAACTGTAATTCCCTAAAATATGTGTCAACTGGGAATCAGGCCAGGTTTCCCAGTATTGTGTGGTCACCATCCATTTTGTGATATGACTAAATAATCTTTAAGTTTGTGATGTGCTGTGAATATCGACCTCCATGTGTTGTAATAAAATAGGACTGGTTTAATTAACGAGTGAGGATAAAACAATTGTGACCCAAGCCATAGATCTGATCTGCTGTAAAGGGAGTTTCCCTGGTATATGCAATACCTTTCTATTAGAAGAGACAGAGAAGAGACTAGAGCGTGAGAGCTCAAACCAGGGAAAAAAGATGCAGGAGCAGAGTCCATGTTTGGACTCCAGTGCCCAGCAATCAGAAGTGGCAAGAACCCAGGTCAAGATGGATGCTAAGACACAGGAAGATATCCAAAGAATGCTGGCACACAGATGCTGAAACACAAGGATCTGGCTTTTAAACTGGGAAGCCCCCTTCCCTTGCCCTGTTGTTGTGTACCATCGAGTCACCCATAGCTGACCCTCAAGTGGGTTTTCAGAAGCAGTTAATCACACAGGAGTGGACTGCCCAGCATTCACTTGTGGAGTGGCTAGTGGATGCAAACCAGGCCACTTCTGCATTGGCAATGCAATCCCTTGCCACATCTTAGTCTTCAAACTGACATCAATGCTTATTTTGGGGTTACATTACCATTGGGCAATCACAGCACTCTGAAGTTTTTTAAATTATTTTATTCCCCGAAGCTCTTAAGTATTTTTTTTTATTATTTTTGTGTGAGTGTACCGTCAAATCAGATCTGACTGGTACAGGAGGAGATTGTCCTCCTTCCCCGGCAGAGCATCTGGTGGATTCGAACCGTGCGCCTCTGGGATTGTAGTTGCAGCTCCTTGCCACTAGGCCACCAGAACTCCAGCTCTTATGTATTTTGAAGAGGTTTCTTACAGTCGACTTGCTCAGTGCAGTATGTCTCCTAGTTTTACAAGAGTACTGACTGTTGATCTAAGCAAGGATGGTGAAGTTTCATCTCACATACTTTGGGCATGCTGTCAGGAGAGGTCAGTCCTTGGAAAAAGGCACTATGCTAGGAAAGATAGAAGGTCAAAGAGAGGAAGATCTTCAACAATATGGACTGACATGGTGTACAATGGACTCAAGCATATCAGATGGCGAGGATGCTGCAGGACAAGACTAGATTCAGATCTGTTGTTCAGACAACTCAATGGCAACCTAACAACAAAAAATATACTATGGAGATTTTTACTGAGATCGTATCATTTACTTGTGCTTCATTAGACCTCAATCCATCAACTTCAAGTAGCTACTGACATGTATGACAGCTGCCAAAAAGTTATTTCCTTTTCCCATTATTCCTTTTTACATTTTTAATTTGCATTCTACATGCAAGCAAGATTCTGCTGAAAATTATCCAGAAACGACTGGAACAGCACGTGAACAGAGAACTGCGAAATGTGCAGGCTGGGTTTAGAAGAGACCATGGTACTAGGGATATTATAGGTAATATTAGATGGATCTTGGCAGGAAGCAGAGTTCAGAGGAATCCTATGTTTCATTGACTATGCAAAGGCTTTTGACTGTGTGGATCACAATAAATTGTGGCTGACTCTGAGAATGGGAATCCCAAAACATTTGATTGTGCTTATGCAAAACCTATACTTGGACCAGGAGACAGTCATCAGAACAGAGCAAGGAGACACTTCATGGTTCAAAATTGGGAAGGGTGTCTGCCAGGGATGTATTGTCTCCATACCTTTTCAATCTATATGCAGAACAGATCATCTGGGAGGCTGGGCTGTATGAGGAGGAATGTGGTTCAGGATTGGAGGATGATTCATCAACAATTACGAAGATGACCCAACCCTGCTTGCTGAAACTGAGGTGGACCTGAAATGCTTGCTGCAGAGGGTCAAGGACTACAGCCTCAATATGGATTGAAGCTCAACATCAAGAGAACAATGATTCTCACCACTGGGCCAACTGGAAGCATCATAATGGATGGTGAAGAGATAAACAGTTTTAAGTTTGCTTGGCTCTACAATCAGTATTCTTGGTACAAGAAGCCAGGAAATTAAGAGATTAACTGCATTGGGAAATTCAGCTGTCAGGGACCTCTCCAGAGTACTGATGAGCAATGACATCAGGCTGGAGACTAAGGTGTGCTTAATCCTGGTCATAATCTTTGCAATTGCTTGCTATACGTCAGAGAGCTGGGCAATGATTAGGGGTGACAGAAAGAAAATTGATACCTTTGAGCTGTGGTGCTGGAGAAGAGTGTTGACTGGAGAAGAGTAGTGATGGACTACTAGGAGAACAAACACGTTTGTCTAGGAGAGGGTAAAACCAGGCTGCTCCTTGGAGTCAAGGATACTGAAGCTTTGTCTGACATACTTTGGGCATGTTGCAAGGAGGGCCCACTCATTGGAGAGGGACATAATGTTTGGGTGAAGGGACACAGAAAAAGAGGAAGACCCTCAATGAGATGGATCAATTCAGTGATTGGGATAATGGGAGTAGGTGTGTCAGAGACAGCAAGACTGACACAGGATAGAGCAGGATTTAGGGCTCTTGTACAAAGGGTTGCTATGAGTCGCAAGCAACTTGATGGCATATAGCAACAAAAACATCTGTTAAGGAAGAGCTTTCTCTTCATCTCATTGTTATTTTAATTAATTTATATCAGAATAAACTCAAGGATTTTTATTTTCTTTAATGGGCTGTTAAATGCCATCAAGTCAAGTATGACTCATAGAAGCTCTATTAACAACAGTCCTATCCTGTGCCATCCTCATCATCTTGACAAAATTTTAGCCCAATGTGGCAATTATTGTGTCCCTGGTCTCCTTGAGTGGGGGTGGGGTGGGGTGGAGTGTCTTCCTCTCCTTTGCTGACCTTCCATCTTTCTAAGTATTCCAGAGAATAGCCTCACCTACCAATATGTTTTAAGTATAAGAGATGAAGCTTCACCTTCTTTGTCTCTAAGGAACACTTTGGTTGCACTTTCTCCAAAACATATTTGTTATTTTGGCAATCCACAGGATATACAGTACTGTTCTCCAGCATAAATCAAAGGCATCAGTTATTTTTCTGTCATCCTTATCTATGACACAAGGAAACAATAGGAATGCTAACTGGAAAGCACAAGTGTGATGAAAGAAATGAGACTAGAGAGAGAATGACTGAATTTTGTGTGTTCAGTGACTTATTAGTAGTAAACATATTCTTTTTTTTAATTTTTATTTTATTATTTTTGTGTCAGTGTACCATCAAATCAGATCTGACTGGTACAGGAGATTGCCCC
>NW_006400037.1:1872343-1873138 GCF_000299155.1 Elephantulus edwardii
GAGAAGGGTGCAACAATGAATGAATGGAATCCCAAAATCTCTGTAGATGTTCATTGAAATGAAAAATAAACAACCTAAATTTAAAAAAAAAGTTTTTGAATTTTTAATTTATATTGGTGTGCATACAAAACTTGTATACATTGTGTTTCATACAATCATTTCCATTCATTGCGTTTTATAAAATTAATCACCACTGAACTTGAGTAAATACCTTTTTTAAAAAACACAGAAAGGAAAGGGGGCACTAAGTTATTAGAAAGTGTTAAGCACCTGAGAAAGCCATCCTGTTCGGTAAAGGACTGGCATCATGGCCGCAACAATGGGCAACAATACTGGTATCAGGGTGGGGTTGAACTTTATTTTGTGTATGCAGGCTTGCTATATGCTGGTGTCAAAGCTGACTTTGCAGGAATGTTTTCTATCTTCATCAGTTTTATGGCTACATGGTATTTATAAAAATACATCCAGTTGAAAGTGTGAATACCACACTGCAGCCTAATAAAATTTTTAAAATAAATTTTTAAAAGGCACCAAACTCTAGCGAGCTCACGTATCTCTTTTAAACAGTTTTCTCCCTTCTCTGTTTCAGAGCAGCATACAATATTGTATGCACATTCAAAAACTTCTCCAACAGGGTAAAAAGGGAGGCCACTGACTGGGAAAAAGTATTCGGTAATAACATACCAGATAAGGGACTTACATCCAGAATTTATGAAATACTTGAGCACCACAAAAAGATAAAGGTAAAGAATCCAATAGAAAAATGGGCACAGGATATGAACAGGCACTTCACCG
>NW_006400037.1:1874278-1876451 GCF_000299155.1 Elephantulus edwardii
GGATGGCGGGGAAGAAGAACAAACTGGGGAGGAGGGTAGAGAGAATGGTGCAGCAATGAAGGAATGAAAACCCAAAATCCCTGTAAATGTTCATTAAAACTAATAAAATTTTTAATTTAAAAAAAAAAAGGCACCAAGCTAAAAAAGATTCCCAGGTTGAGTCAGTCCGATTAAGAGTTACAAACTAATGGATAAATTATTTTCTCTGCCAGAGTCAATTAGTAGGCCCCTGCAGTCAGCTAGTGGGTACTGCAATTGGCCAAATTTGGTCTTTTCTGGTTATGGGGTTCTCATTTAAGATGGACACCAGACGTTCAATGCAGGACAATGTGTGCAGCCCAGTTCTCAATTCTGTTCTAGGCTCTTTAGTGACTTGGGGTTATAAGAGTGACAAAGTTGAGAAAAATGAGTTGTCTGTCCTGAATAAATTTGAAGATTGAGAGTCATTTTAAGCGAAAGGCTAATGGTTTCAAACTGTTCAGTGTCACATTTCACTATGATGAGATGGGTGAAGCTATGGGCTGTATTCACTGACTCAGACGTGTCTTATACACCAATGTCAAACCACTTCAACAAGTTTTTCCTTTTTATTTGTTTGAAATGTCACTGCATTACTAGTTACTCAATATATTTATTTTTTGGTGTTAACAACCTCAAGGTTTTCTGTATGTGATTTTCCATAGAATATTTCAAAATAAATAGTTAATTTTAAAACTGGTACACTTGGATTTTATTGTGTACAAGCAGCAACATTTTTCTGAAATGAGCGAGTGAGTGCCGTATGGGCCACCACTGAGATCTTGAGATACATCAACCTTTACAACAGCAACCCAGGCATGCTGTCAGAGCCACACCTAAGAGACCTTTCCAACATACTACTCAAAACAGCTTTTAAACATAAAACTTACATACTAATTTTGCAAAAGGTTGCATCAGTCATGTTATAAAATGTTCTCTTCAGGGTGGGCAGGGAGAAAAGTGCAACAAGGAATGAGTGGAATTCCTCACTCTGTAAATCTTCATTAAAATTAATAATAAAAAAAAATCTAAAAAGTTCTCTACCTGGTCATTACCACTTCACATATAATTTATGTACGTCACTTCACTATGTTTTTTTCAATTTCTTAAGACTATTACTACATATTCTACTGCAGGATTTGTGCTAATGACCTCAGGGATGCTAAATAAGCCCCAAACATCACGGTATTATTTTAGTTAATTATAGCCTTGGGAATGCATAGCCATGAAAAATTACACATACAACAACCTGTTACTTCCTTATTAGAGTTCAAAATAGAATAGGTCCAATTATATTCTCTAAAACCTTTCAACATATACTAAAAGCCTACCTAACACAGATTAGCTTCCCAAAGTAATATATACTCCCTTATATACTCCCTGACACTTTTACATAGTAAAGCCACTTGATACAGTCTACTGAAAGGTAAAGACTTAAGGCAATAAAGATTGATAGAAAAAAATGAGAAATTATATGTATTAATATTATACTTTTATACTTGTTCTAGACAGAGTAAAACCTTGGCTATTATTTCCTCCATGTCAATAGGCTCTATATTGCTAGATTTTTTTAATTCTTGATTTTTTTTTTGGGGGGGGGGGTATGTGTGTGTAGTGTGTAGTTCTGATGGCCTAATGGGAATTGGACTGCCAACTCAAAGGCATGTAGTTTGAATTCAGAAGATGTTCCTTGGAAGAAAGATGGGCAATCTCTTCCTATGCGATTTATAGCATCTGAAAACCTGCTGGAGGGTCAGCTAATGAGTTGGTTCCAACTCAAAGGCAAATAATTACACCCATACAACACATACATGTACACACACACATATACAATACAAAAGCTACATCTATAGTAGGTGAGTCACATGATAGTGTCTTTGAAATAGTTATACTATTTGACTGAACAATATTCCAATGTATTCTATTAGCTATATATTCCAAAGACATAAGAACAGAGATTAAAACTGATCTATGTTCACTGCAACGTTACTACAACAGAAAGGAGATAGAAACAACTAAAGTGTCCATCAACAGATGAAAGGAAGGGGAGCTCTGGTGGGCTAGTGTTAAGGAGCTGCAACTACAATCCCAGAGGCGCATGGTTCGAATCCACCAGATGCTCTGCCGGGGAAGGAGGGACAATCTCCTCCTGTAC